>NC_133225.1:14589039-14900372 GCF_040436345.1 Pagrus major
TATTTTTCCACTGAGTCATCAGCTGTAGAGTGTTGTAAAGGGATGGCAGATAATCCTGCATTTATGTGTGTTTATGTGTGTGTCTATCCTTCTCTGCATGTGCTGTCCTGTGGCCTGTTACCTGGATGTGTTGGATGCTTCTGCCTGGATTGAACAGACCGAGAAGCAGGACCAGTGAGTACAAACTACTACACACTGATGGCTTAATATCAAGTACACTTACACTTGTCCACCTGTTTGTTCAGCAGGTTTTGATATTGTTGACAAATTTGATGTTTTACAAGAATCCACAGAAGCTTTAAAGTGACATTACGTAACTTTTTTACCTTAAGATAACAGCTTCAAAGTCATTTTGATGGTACAGTGTCTTGTAATAGGGTGAATGGTGTCTCTTGCCGTTTTTCCACCAGCACTTTTGGCCGCGCTGAGTCAAACCGAGCCGCGCTGATTTGCTTTTCCATCACCAGTTTTACTGCGCTGAGTTGAGCTGAGCCGTGCCGGCGATGGACCTGCTCCGGAGTAGGGCCAAGCCGGGCCCGCCCCGCCCCGCCTCCAAGCGGGCTGCGGTGAAGTCTCGCCAACCCGTAACAAGCACCCGTCTCCCCCTAAAATCGATACTGAACTCATGTCTGTGCAGGAAACCTGAGAGAGAAATTATTTAAAGTCTGTGTGTTCAGCTCTCAGTACCTTTGTAGCTTCTAACTGAATCTCTTTAGTTTCTCTCGTCCTGTTTGTACTTTCAAACATCTGCTGTGTTTTTACTGTTTCGTCGTGTTCGCTTTCAGCTGTTTCAGGAGTCATGTTAAGTTACTGCTGGTGAAAACACAACGTTTCCTGTAATGCTGCTTCATAATAAAAGCTTTTAAATTTCTAAATAACCGGGGACTTTTGTTGTGAAGAAGTTAAAGGAAATGAAAAGTGTTTGTAACTGAATTAGCGGAGCCACTTTGTTAGCGTTGATTCTTCGTTAGTACTGCAGGGATCGACAAGTGCGTCATTGCTTTAAGACACACCTTCAAGCAGGTAGCCCAGTTGTGGTGGAAATGCAAATCCCGGCCGCGCCGATTCAAACCTGGTAGAGCCAGGCTGGCAGATGCAATGGAAAAACGGCATCTGTCTCCGCCCCCCCTATCACTTGTTTCTGCGCTATGTAACATACATGTTTACTTCAACATACAAGTTTTCAACACATAACATTGTTATGATGTAATGAGTTTTGTTTGTAGTTTGCACCTACATTACGTCTGACAAACTGTTACAGAAACCTGGGATTTGTATTTACGACAGTGGTGTTGCACACAGAAACTCATTGGTGTTGCCAATTTCTACATAAAGTTTCTTTAATATCAAGTATTACTTATACTTGTCCAATTTTTTGTTCAGCAGTCTTTGATATTGTTGGCAAAATCAGTTTTACAAGGGCCCACAAAGCTTTTTAAGAATATAAAAAATAATTTTAAAGTTTTAGAAAACAAAATATAAACTTTTGTGTGTGTGGTTTTTGTTTTTTTCCAGTCCAGTAGTAAGATATTAACTATGGCTATTGGGCATTTTTTCTTTTAACACTTTATGTTATGGGTTTTTGATACTGCATTGGTCATACATTCATAAAAAGGAAACAAATGATTACGTTTTTTTTACAGGTACATCATTTTTAAATATTCTCAAAATACATTTCCTGGGCGGACAGACTAATTATAGAGAAAAGGAGAAAATGGAAATTTCTCTAAAAGAAGTGCTGCATTTTAACCCAAGTAGAAATTTATGCACAAGTAATTTATTACTAGAAAATTTTAATCTAAATCTTATTGTAAGATATTGTATGCTTGCCTGTAGACGGTTCAACATTTTTTTGCAATTTGCATGCTGTATTTTATACATATTATTAGTGTGTTATTGGTACCACTTGAGATGGTTATTTGCAGGAAACTTATTGGAAATTGTTCAGAAGCATTTAAATTGGGTATCTGTAAAAATGGGTTACCCTTTTATTTGTTTTTTTAAATTTTTTACAGTACAGATTTGACAAAGCAAGGTTTATTGAACACTAAGTAAACAAAACAGACATAAATATATACTTAAAGAACATTTTCTAGCTGTGATGAGTTGAATATGCGCTGGTTTTATCAGCTTTTATTACTTTCTCTGGTTTTGAAATTGGCCTACAAACCATAAAAGCTACAACTTCGTCACTGATTCTAGACCCGGTATGACAACACTTCAGCTCTCAACAATACATCACCGCCACTGTAAAATTGTGTCTACACTGGTTAAAAAAACGTGCATCAGTGCCAAAGTCCACTCAGGCAGCTCCTCAGTCTTTTGTGCTGCCTTAAAGAAAACTTGAAGCGTTCTCTGTCTTCCTCTCACTCCTACAGCAACTGGCCGATCGATGCTGCCTGATATTCTTTCACATTCATCTCTGCAGCTTATGAGCCTGACATGATTTATGCAGTCCCTCTCACCTCATTATCACCCTCTTCCGTCCTCTCTGCCTGCACTCCCTTTTTCCTCACTCCTCTCCTCCTCCTCTTTGTGCCCCCGTGCACACCACCGCTCTCTTCTCCTCACCCCTCTCTCCTCTCTGCAGAGCTCTCTGTCCAATGGGGATAAGGGTCGCTCAGCAGACTACCTCAGCAACGGCAAGAAGAGGAAAGCTGATGAGAAGGAGTTCATGACGGACTATGTGAGGCACTTTCATATCACTGTTAAATGTTTAAGTGACTGAAGTTTCACCCCAACTCTGCTAGTCTTTGTCACATAAGACCAGTGGTGTCTGTCCAGTGGAGACCTGCTCTCTTTATAATTGAAATATTCACTCTATCGGCTTTCATCGCTGTATCACTGTGGAGAAGTAGATATATTAAGCATTGCAAGGGATTATTTTTAGTGTGAGATAAATGAATCGTGGGTAGTTCATCCTTATCGCTTTGATCGAAAAAGACCTGCAATATTAAAAACAGCGGCGCCTTAGAGGATTTCACCTCTCCAAGTTAAAGATCTGAAATTAATTACATTTGTACTGTCCATTGCATTTACTCTGAGCCATCTCATCTCAGGCAATAAAATGTCAAGATACTTAATTTCCTCTATTTGTAGGGTAACTAATTACAGCTCTCTCTCTCAAGAGTGCAAAATATTTTTTATAAACCTTTTTAAACACACACCTCTGTTTGTGTGTGCATGTTGTGTATCTCTACATGTTATCTACAGACATCAGACAACAGAGCAGCAATATCTAATCTCTCTGTGTGTCTCTTCTCTCACAGGGCAGCGATGCGGATAAGAGCGATGATAATTTGGTGGTGGATGAGGTTAGTAGGCGGCCGTCGGCCTCTGTTGGCCTCTCTTCACTGCCTTCATCTGCATACATCATGTAAACACACCCAGCAGGACCATCTGAATAATGATAATAACAATAATAAACCCCCTCCATCCACCTCTGCCTGCCCTTATTCCACAGCATCCACCATAAAGTACATGTGCACACACACGCTTGCTCTCTTCATCTTCACTGTACGTGCAGTTCTGTAGGTATGACTGTTGTATACGTTTTAATGGATGAGTGCGGACAAAAGTCAAAAAACTAATCAGCTCGATCGCCACAGTTTTTCTTAAAAATGTTTCCTCTGTGCATAAGTTGATAGTAACTGAGGCTAAACCCACTTCCTAAAAGCTTTCAATTTGCAGTATTCGGTGGGTCTTGTTCTCAAAACTCTGGTGCCTGGAAGTGATTTACTTTATGTTCATTGCTGTAATGACCCTGATTCCAAAACAGTTTGGATGCTGCGTAGACCGTAAAGTAAAACAGAATGCAATGGCTTGCAAATGCTTTTTGACCTACATTCAATTGAATACGTACAAAGACAAGATATTTAATTTAAAACTTTATTTATACATACAAACTTTGTTCATACATACATACATACATACATACATACATACATACATACATACATACATACATACATACATACATACATACATACATACATACATACATACATACATAGATTATGAATTTATAAAAGAAGCACAACAGGTGGCAGTTAAAGTACAGGGTCACAGTTTTTCAAGTCTGTTTTGAAAACAATCGCACTGAAAGAGATTTTTGCTGGCTGTGGTCATTCCTCGTGCCCATCTTTTGGCCATTAATGTGCCTTCAATGTTAGTGATGGATGACAAAATCCACAGTCCTTGTTGTGTGCAGAAATGCTCAGAAAGCTAATGTGAGTCTTTGTCAGACTGAGTTAGGCCCTGATCTCACACAGACTCCTCACTCCAGATACGGCTGCTTCAAAAACGCCTTGGAAAAGCTTGTTTTGGACAAAATAGTGTGGTGCGAAAAAAAAGGCTAATTGGTTTAATTAAGGCAATGAAAAAACTTCCTGTGGAAAGATGGACTGTCCTAGCTGCCAACCCACAGCATCAGTAGTTAACTATCGGGATGAGACTTAACGATCAGCTATCTTTGTTTAGGAAGTCACATTTTGTTGCTTTTAACTAGGAATGCGGACATCTCAAATTAACTTCAGACAAACATTTTTTTCACAGAATAAGGCTGCATTAACTTAGAGTGGAAACACATTAGAAGTGATTTCTTAATGCAGAGTATAAACATGAGGAATAATAGTGAGCAAAACCAGCTTCAGTATTCATATGACTTGAAAAAAAATCAGCATGGCGAAGAAAAGAGTTAAACATCATGAGCCGCTGATTGATTTCCAGCTGTTCTGTGTCCTTCAAACTCTGTAGAATGCTTTAACACATCACCATAACTTCTTACTGTCTCCTAATAAAGTTTTATGTGTTTTGAATCCAGGACCCGTCGTCCCCCCGCAGCGTGCAGTCCTACTCGTCCAGGGAGAACGGCCTGGACAAGATGCCCCCCTCCCGTAAGGAGGGCCCCCCACAGGCCAGCCCCACCTCCCTGGCCTCCTCCAGCAGCGCTGCCTCCCCGTCTCGTGGCAAAGAGCCTCCGCAGGTAGACGGACACATCTGCATGAGCTCACGTGGACCACACAAAGACATAAAGACAAATATTTGAATGGTTTTTGCAGTATTGGACATCAGTGTTTCCACGCTGTCAGCACACACTGTATTCTGCTGCTTTGTTCGGGTCAATAGTTCGTCTCGGAGTTATTATGCTGTATTTTCAACATCCCACACAGTCAGTCTGGGCTGCTGACATCCCTCAGCGCTCCTCAGGTCCCGTCTGCCCTCAGTCATCCTGTCATCCTCTTTTTTTTTTTTGTTTTGTCTGCTTTCCTTTTACATTTTTCTTCTTCTTCTTGCTGGCTCCATCTTTCACTTATAAATTGTTTTTCCCTCCAAATAAGTCTGAAGGCAGCGTGTTTATTTCCCTTTCCGTCTTTTTTTTTTTTTTAACACCTCTCTGCTCTTCCAGAGGGAGAAGTCCAGCACTCCGGGTATGAAGCCAGGGACCCCCATGTCTCAAGAGTCCAACACTCCGGGACCCAGCGGACCTCCGCAGTTCAGACCTGTCCCTGGCAAGCCTGGTGTTGACCTCGGTAAGGACATCCCATCACCCGAAGAACACATCGTCTGTACTTTTATTGTTGAAGGAAAGAATATTTCCACGTTGCTCAGGAGACCAAACGATAAACGTCTCCATCCCTTTACACAGACATGTTTTAAGCCTGTACTCGCTTTGTTATATGTAGCGATTCTATAAACATCGGCCCGCAGTAGTTGGTATGGGTGTCAGCCAGCTCCCAACCACCCACCACCATCTGGACTTAATAAGCAGCTGTGGGCAAAAATATTCAGCGCCCCTCACTTTTTAAATGGAAAGATTAGGAGAGGTGATGGACTGTGACTGTGAGCTGCTTCATAATGAGCCTCCATCTATTCCAGTGTATCTTTCTTTTTTTTTTTTCCCTCACATCACCTGTTATCCTGCGCTCTGCTTTCACACATTTGCACACACACGGACATACACATTATGTATGCATACGCTCGTAGATGCAGCTACATGCATAGTAAAAGGATGTAGAGAATGAGTATGGGAACACACACACACTCTCACACACTCACACACTGTCTCGCTGCAGGAAGGTGCGGTGGCCAGCAGGGGTCAGTAGTGGTCCAGTGCTGCAGTTTGTAATGTCCTGCCTTTTGTATGGCAGACGGCAGCTTGTTCACAGCCTGTCAGTCACATCTGTCTCTCATACTGAGAGGCTCTGCAGAGGGAGTCACCTTAATAGAATGTGGAGCAGATTCTGCTCTATGCTAAAACGAAAGATGAAACCCTCTCGAGTTTAAATTAATAATTTCTTCTTTTAAAATAAATGAGTTCTGTCTTGTCTGCTCCTCCAGCTCTGGGTCTAAGAAATCCCCTGGCTGTGCAGGGAGCCTACCCCCCAGGGGCTTTCGGCCTGCCCCCTCCAGGGGTGAACGGGGACCTACCCGGGGCGGCGGGCTACGGCGCCGGCCTCCACTTGGTCTCCCCCCAGATGAACGGAGCTGCAGCTGCAGCGGCAGCAGCTGCCGCAGGCTATGGACGGTCCCCTGTGGTGAGCCAGCCGCTTGGCGTATAATCTGTCTTTCCAGTGTCACTGTCATGTGTAATACGTCAGCATGTAACCCCGTCAGAGAGGGCAGAAGGAGAGACGGAATATATACGGAAAATACGTGAGAGGGAGAGCAGCTGCATTGTCATTAATCGTAACAATCTATGGCCTTGGCTCTTGAAAAGTCTGTTTTTATATGATCTCATTTTATTCTGATCTTTTATCTGATAGTGTCTCTGTATTATCTGTTCTTATGAGTGAACCCTCTCCTCTCCTCCATTTTTCTTCAGGTGGGCTATGAGTCTCCACACCCACATATGAGGGTCCCTGGGCTGCCTGCCAGCCTGCAGTCAGCTGCCTCCGGAAAACCGTGCGTTTCTTCTTTTTTGCTATCACTGAAATCTTCACCTGTTCACCATTAACTGCTGTGAGGGCCTTCTCAAATTTCAATTACAACAATAGAATAAAAGATGAACTATAACAGATGTTGCAGGGGAAAAAATAAAATAAACTTTGCACTGAAGCAACATTGATTAAATCAACAGTCTGTGTTCAGGTATCAAGAAACATTTAAGAAAGTATTCACCCTCAAAGCACCCGAAAAATAAGACTTCCATTCTTGGCTCTACTTTACTTTGTGTTGTTTTGGGTATTTTTCGTGATGTCAGTGAGCAGCTTCAACAGACTCAAGCAGTTAAATGAGTTAGAGTAAAGTTACACAGTTATGTTATTATCCTTTTGTTGTTCTTTGTAGTTTAACAGAGTCCTCTTTTGCCTCTCTCCTCTCCCGCTACGAGCTCCATCTTTAATCTCATTCATTCATCCATTTCACTTCTCTCTCTCTCTCTTCCCCAGTGCCTACTCGTTCCACGTGAGCGCAGACGGCCAGATGCAGCCCGTGCCCTTTCCTCCTGACGCCCTGCTGGGCCCGGGTATCCCACGACACGCCCGTCAGATTCACACCCTGAACCACGGAGAGGTGGTGTGTGCCGTCACCATCAGCACCTCGACGCGCCATGTCTACACCGGTGGAAAGGGCTGCGTCAAGGTGTGGGACATCAGCCAGCCAGGAAGCAAGAGCCCCATGGCCCAGCTGGACTGTCTGGTGAGACACGCTGTTTAGATGGATGTTTGTAGACTCGTATTTAAAGTTCGTTGTGGTTTACTACCAAGTGATGCTCTTGTTTTTCTGCACATAAAAACACACTTTAGATGATGAATCACCTTTGTGTTGCTGCACTAAAGCCAAATCCTCCCAGCATCTTTATTTCCTGCTGTAGCAGCACGCTTAACTTTGCATCCTGTAATCAATTACAGAGCACTACAACATATATTACTGTATATAAATGCTCATATTTGTTGTTTTATTGTGCCATATCAGAACAGGGATAACTACATCCGCTCCTGCAAGCTGCTCTCCGACGGGCGAACCTTGATTGTTGGCGGTGAGGCCAGCACGCTGTCGATCTGGGATTTGGCCACGCCCACCCCTCGCATCAAGGCGGAGCTGACGTCGTCTGCTCCCGCCTGCTACGCTCTGGCCATCTCCCCAGACAACAAGGTCTGCTTCTCCTGCTGCAGCGACGGCAACATCGTCGTCTGGGACCTTCACAACCAGACTCTGGTCAGGTAAGAGGAGAGTGGCAGGAGACTGCGTCATGTTTTAGTAGATGGATTCAGGGAAAATAGACAGATTATGTTCAAGTGACAAGAAAGGAGGAGAGGAGTAAGAGAAGAAAGTGGAAAAAGGAGAAATTGTAGAGTAGGAAATGAGAAGAGAGAGATGGCTGCACAGGGAGACTGAAGGAACAGTGCAATTTCCGAAATATCCATCGTCAGTCATCAAGTGGAGAGAGTAAAAAGCAAACGGTCTAGGCATGGAGGATGAACATAAAGGAGGAGGACTTTAAGGAAGGAGGATGCAGCTTGTATTTCTAACAGTCTTTTTTGAAAGGAGACATTATGCTCATTTTCAGGTTCATACATTTATTTTGGGTTACTACTAGAATAGGTTCGAAAGCTGTCCTCAGTGGGAAATAAGGTTCCTAGAACACTGGTTAAAGCTATTCAGTCAAGAAAATAAATCTCAACATTAAAATTTCTTTCCCAAGACGACACAGGGCATCTTTAACCTCTCCTATAAAGACATATTTTTATATTATTACAGCTGTGTTGTACTATATTGGCACTCATTATCTGTTTATACAGCAGCCAGAATTTATAGGTCCCAATAGTAAGAGTCATGTATCTGCTTAAAACTACATTAACGTGTTATTACACACACTATTATTAAATATTTATTTATATTTGAAAGGCAGCTTGAGATTTGTTTAGACTTGTGTTTTATATCACGTTGTCCTTTTTATGTCTTTTATTTGCTCTTGTCTTTTATTGTAGCGTCTGCTCTTGAAAGGTGCTATTTAAACTCACTTACTGCTTCTGAATGCTCAAAAGGGAGACGAATAAAGATGAAATACTAAATCTGCATTTATAAGTCACTGTAGTTTTTAATTTTTTTTTATGTGCATGGACTATTTTGTGAAGACTTTCATGCAAAAATTAAGAAAGCTGAACAAAAAATAGAGAGGATATGTTTCAGTTTGATGCATCAGCAACTGTATGTCAGGTATTTTTAGAGTGAGGAGGTTGAGCTCTTGTGCGTCTCCTCCCTGCAGGCAGTTCCAGGGCCACACAGACGGAGCGAGCTGCATCGACATCTCCAACGACGGCACCAAACTGTGGACGGGAGGGCTGGACAACACGGTCCGCTGCTGGGACCTCCGGGAGGGACGCCAGCTCCAGCAACACGACTTCACCTCGCAGGTAAGAACACACACACGCAGACTAATAGGCATTAATGTGCTAACAGGCTGCTGATGATCATTAACACTTGCTTGTTTCTTTCTCTACTTCCCTCTTTGTCTCCAGATCTTCTCCCTGGGCTACTGTCCGACAGGCGAGTGGCTGGCTGTGGGAATGGAGAGCAGTAACGTGGAAGTCCTGCACGTCTCCAAACCTGACAAGTACCAGCTGCACCTGCACGAGAGCTGCGTTCTTTCTCTCAAGTTTGCCTACTGTGGTACGTATATACACACACACACACACACACACACACACACACACACACACACACACACACACGACTGGGGAAGCAGAACAAATCTCCTGCTTCTCTCATTATACAAGAACAGTTTCTTCCCGTTCTTTACAAAAGCGGCGCCTCCTCTCAGGCTTCTCCATATCTCACCTCCCTGGAGGCTTTATCTGCTGACGGCTCTGTGTGTTGCCTCCTGTAGGTAAATGGTTCGTGAGCACAGGCAAAGATAACCTTCTGAATGCATGGCGGACACCCTATGGATCCAGCATATTCCAGGTAGGCCAAACACACTGATTTTAAGCACATTTTTCTCCTTTTTTTGGTGAAAAAATAACTGAAAAATGTTGAAAGGCTTTTTCATCATCTTTTTTGAAATTTAGTGGGTTATTTTTAGATACAAGTACATCAGCTTTAACTTGTGAACTTGGGAATTTCTACATCGCTGTTTATACAAAAACATGATTTATTAAGTGTTTGTATCCAACATGTCTTCCTCTCCGTCTCCCTGTTCAGTCGAAGGAGTCTTCGTCGGTTCTCAGCTGTGATATCTCCCCCGACGACCAGTTCATCGTCACCGGCTCCGGAGACAAGAAGGCCACAGTCTACGAAGTCATCTACTGAACTATGATTGGCTAAAAAAAAAAAAAAACACTAATAATCAGGGGGCGGGGCCGAGGCTCCCTCCTGCACCAATGACTGTACAGAGCATCGGTGACATGGAAAACAAGAGACACTCAACTCCTACTTTGTTGTTTTGTTTACGTCTGTGAAAGAAATGAGAGAGAAGGGAAGCAAGGGGGCACAAAGTCACATCTCTGGAAAAAAAACAAACTGTTTTTATTGCTCTGAGAACGCTGGTTAGGTTAGAGCTGCGCAAATGTGGATTCCTCCAAAGAACTTTTGTTTTTGTTCCTTTTTTTCCCTTTTTTTTAAACAAAATAAAACCTCTGTAGTGAACAAGAAATTAGCAAAAAAAAAAAACAAAAAAAAAAACTTATTTTTTTAGCCTTTGAATTTTTCGCAAACAGTTGGACCACATCGAGTGGAAGAAGACATGAGAGACGTGGGACTGAGGGCGTGTGGGAAGGTTTCAGGGGGGGCTGGAAACTCTTGATGGAAAAATACAGTCCATATTCTGTGTTGTGTTAAAAGGTCCCAGCCTGGGTCAGCTTGGCCCGGATCGGCCCGGTCCGGTCCGGCTCAGTCAGCAGCACGTGGCTGCTCCTCGGGGCAGCAGATGCGCAGCAGATGGCGAGATGGCGTGCTGTGAAGTTCCAGCTATTTTCTTTCTCCAGGTTAAGTTTCAGCAGCAACATGATTGTATCATCTCCAGTACAGACATGACAGAACAGGGCTCGGTTTCTCTCCAGCGTCTTTGTTCCTTTTTATTTGATTTGTTTTCTTTATAAAAGAACAGAGCCAGACTTATTCTGGAGATGTTTTTGAGGAAACCAGCCTGGAAACCACAACACAGAGGACAGAAAACTGAAGTCAAACAGCTCACAGAAGGGGACTCCCTGGGGCTTGGGGACGTGGCCTCTGCTAAATCATCGTCATCCTTAACACTCAACATTAAATGTTTTTTTCTATTGTATTTGTTAGGGCACATATAGGCAGACAGGTATTTTCACAACTGCATAATGAACCTTCAACCTTGCTATATATGGACATGTAAATAAAGTTCTCTAAAGGCAAACGAGGATGGTATCTGTCACTTAGAAAACTGATGAGTTTGTGTCTGATCTGCAGTGTATCGTGTGTGTTGTTGTCTTTCATGAGCAGCTTCACTCCCAGAAAAAACAGATTGAAAACACTCCTGAAGGATTGGTGAGGATCTGAGTGTGTGTGTGTGTGTGTGTGTTTTGTCACATTACTGGCTGTTTAAAAGGTGTTTTTCAACCACAGAACCAAATCAAGTTCTTGCCAGGTTTGACTTGGATGTTTAAAGCTGAAGTAGAAGAGGGGAAAAAAATCAAAAGAAGCATTTGTTGAATATTTGTTTAAACCACAACAGCCAGAATAGTGTGTGTGCTCACTGGGAGGTGCCAGAAAGCGTCTTAGAAATATTTTGATTTTTAAAAAATGAAGGATGCGACCGCCTGCTCTGCTGTGATGGAAACATTTCTCTCACTGAGGGGAAGACGAGCACAAAGCTTCTTCTCTAGTCAGCGTCTGCATCCTCGCACACACAAAGTGTCTCGAGATTAAAACCCGCAGCATGAGCAGGTTAGAATTCTGTGACGCCGTAAATGAGGCAGCCGTGCAGTGATGCTTTTGTGCTGAGCTGGCTTGTAGTGTGGCGAGACAAAGGTGATGTACTGTACAGTCTGCTGAGGAACGGATTATTACAGCAATAATGCCCAAGAGGGAGTTCTTCAGTGATTGTGTGTGTGGTGGTGACGGTCCTGCTGAGACAAAAATGAGAGAAGATAACAGGGAAAAATTAAAGTAGAGCATTTATCTGCAGCACAGAGTGAAGGATTATTGTTTTACAGGTGGTTGATAAACCACTTAGCTTCATTTCATTTGAGTTGTTTTTTCCCTTGACCTCTTTAAAATGCACAGTCCTGCTGTTAATACTCCTGATCACAGCTCTCAACAGCCTCAAGGCTACTGGCGCTTTCATACACATGCCATCTAGTGTGAGCAGTAGAGAAAAGAACAAATGACTGAATAAAAGGTTTCTCGCTGCTTTGCGATCCTGCTGTAACTGATGTTCTCGCAGGATCGCATCATTTGTTTATCTGCTGCGTTGAGATTTTGGAGGATCTCAAAATACACACTAAATGAGTATCTCAGCTGCCAATTAAACAGCACACCCTTTGAAGATGTGTGGCATGCCTGTTTTACGTATTTTAAATGTAGGCGTCAGCGTCTTTTTAAAATTCTACGCATATGGAGATGTATTTAAATGAGCTCCAGTAGCTCAGCTTTATTTGATGTGTGCAACTTCTCTAAAGAGGCGAGAAGACCTCCAACACTGGTCACACTGCAGGAATCTTAATCCAGCTGGTCAGCTCTAACCTAAGTGTTTAAAGGGACAGTTTGTCCCTAGATTAGAAATACATATTTTTCCTCTTACCTTTCTATCCATCTAGAGTGTTTTGGTGCAAGTTGTGTTTTGGAGATGTTTGCATTCTCTTGAAAGAATTTGAACTAGATCGCACTCGGCTTGTGGTGCTCAAAGCAAGAATGCATTTGAAAAACTCAACAGCAAAGTCTCTTTCCAGAAATCATGAAACTGGTTTCCTACCTGGCTAATCCACAGACCCTGTTGTGAACAGATTTATGTAGGAACTATTTGAAACCACATTTGCCAACCAAATCACTGCACAGAAGGAAGCGCACATCACCACTAAGCTAGCTGTGGCCGATCACACCAGCGTTTATCTAGCAGTTTTTAGAAGACTTTTCATCACGAAGGGCAAAGTCCCGCTGCTTCTTCCATTAATTATATATGATGGATGGCTGCACACGCAGACCGGCTGCGGGGGGGCACCACATTACTTTGCCCAAATATGTGGTGTTGTTTTTTATGTTTTTTTCCATACATTTTAGGAAAAGAGACGAAAACAAAACAAAAACATTTCTTTAAATCATTTTTTAAGCGTGACAGGGGCCGAATGTCACAGCTCGGCCATTAAATTTACATCCCACCATATCATAAGTGCTAGCCTCTCGTCCATGAGTAGATGCACGCACACATGCATGATTTCTGGAAAGAGATGCTGCTGTTGAGTTTGAAAATGTTTTTTTCTTCTGGCGTGGTGAGCACAAGCCGACTACCATCTCCTTCCATTATACTGGAGAGAAGGCATACATCTCTACAGCCGATATCTCCGATACTCTGCACCTCCAACCAAAATAATCTACATGGATAAACAACACTACAGCTAAGAGGGAAAATACGAATTTTTCATTTGGGGGTTGAACTGTCCCTTTAATGATTTTCGCTGTGTATCGTCAGTGTTTGTGAATCACCATTTTGCCTTTTAGTTGCTCTGATGGGCCAGACGATGTCCTCGGTTTGTTTAAAATCATTGGTGAAAGAGCTTTTAAATTCCGTGTTTGCAGCTTACTGAAAAGTTTGACATTTTCCCCGACGGGTTTATTTCCTCACTGGGAGCGGATGGAGGGTGTTGAGGAAGAAATATGGGCATTTAAAACAGATCGACACGGCAGACACCTGAAAGGATGAACACAAGTTTGGTTTATTTTTCACACATAGTATTTCATGTACAGCACATGGGAAATGCATCAGGAGGGAATAAGACACGGTGCATTTAAAAAAAAAAAAAGGAAAGTTCCTTGGCTTTTTAAAAGAGAAACCAAACATGGGCTTGTAAAACGGAAATAAAAACTTTTTATAGTGTTGGAACAGAGAAAGCACAGGCAGAGGAGGGGGAGAGACGTTACTGACAGTTGAAGAAGAGTATCAAATACAATGTCCCAAATATTCACACTATACCACCAAATGCATAGCCATTATACAGCATCGCTCTGAGTAGTATACAAGCTTATTTAGGTCTGCCTGTGGCTGACTGGCAGAAGGGGAAAGAGGCAGGCAAAGGCATTAAACTGTACAGATGATCTCTGACTCCTCGCTGGTACAGTAGCCATTGTAGAAGTCCCTCATGATTCTTCTGTCCTGCACTAGCACTGCAGCGACCAACATGACAAATCTTGCTAAAAGTTTATACAACTGGAGCTAATTTGCATACTGTAAAGTAAAATTCATCCCTCTGTAACGCTGCAGCTGTTACACCACTGATTAACCCCAGATTTGTCTTGTTCTATCAGCACAAGTGGAGTGTTTGCATGCAGTAAAAAGTGGGACCTCTCCGATGGCTTAATCTGTATCGTCATGTCGCAGCCGGCGCCCGCTGTACACTGACCACACACTCAGCAGAGACATAGCTCAGTTGCACGATAAGGACTGAAAACAGACTATAGCACATTGACTAGCACAGTTGAAATGAAGGGAACAAAACAAAAACAACAAAAGACAGAGGATTTCTTTTTCTTTACATGGGAGTGCTGATGTTGGACGCCCTCTGCCTGTCACCATCACCAAGGATAAAAAAAACACACTGATTTAAAATGTTAAAAAAAAGGTAAAAGAACAAAAATATAATCCCGTCTGTGCTCCGCTTGATTTTGTATACGTCACCACGTGTGAGTGCATCCCTCTCTGTTTGCTCCCCCCTGAACCCAAAACGCAGTCATGGGCAAACCCCAACACATAAACATATCAGTACATAAGACGAGCAATCACTATTCATAAAAAATACTGAAATAAATGAGTAATAAAAGAAAAGCTTGAAATGTGCCTTTTTTAAGTCTACACATTGGTGACGCATGTTCTATAGAAGCAGAGCGCTCTGATATACAGTTTGCCTGCCGGTTTGGGATATGATACAAGGAGGGTCGAAAAGTAAGAATCTGGTTTGAAAGAAAGAGTTTGACATTTTGGAAAATCTGGAAAGCTTATTCGCTTTCTGCTGAAAGTTAGATGAGAAGGATGATTCCACTTGTACCTTTGTAGAGTCAAGATAGAGCGACAGCCAGCTGCCAGTAAGTTTAGCTTAGCATAAAGACTGGAAACGAAGGACAACTAAAACTTTAGATCTGGTTTCTTTAATCTGAACCAACAGACACTTCAGGAAGTTCCTGAGCTATGGTTGTGGTCGTGTTCCTGGGGCATAACATGTTAACTCAAACAGGAAACTAACCCCTGTCTCCTGTGTCAAAGTCCTCCCTATCCACCATGACTTCTTGCTATATTCACTTTTGCTTGCTGAAAGTTATTGTAACTAAAACCGTGATCTTTTTCTAAACCTAACCGAGTAGTTTTGGGTTCTAAACCTAACCAAGTAGTCTAAAAGTAGACCGAGTAGACTTAACAAACAAGATACAACTAACTGGTGAACTTTCAATGTGCCGGTTGATTAGCAGGTTGATTTTGCAACTGTTTGCCTCTCTTTTCAGTCTTTTTGTTAAGCTGGGTTAGCATGCTGCTGCCGGTAGCTTCATACTTCATTAGAGACTGGAATCAATCTTCTCATATAAATATCAACAAGAGGGCTGATAAGAGTTTTTCCCAAAATGGCAAACTTCTCCTTTAAGGTGTTTAGCATCTCAATTAACAGCAATCAATAGCTTACCGAACGAGATTTAGCCAGAGAACACTAGCACATCAGCAGGCGGGCAGAGATGGAGATAATGACTCTGATAAACATGTAATCTCATCTGCTTTGCAAATGAAAACAGCAACCGGTTGCATAAAATTTGAAAGGATTCGGATAAGTCGCTGCTTAGTCGGCTGCTGATGACGGCGTAATCGGGTGGTGTTAATTTGCCCTCTTGTCTGCCTTACAGTGAAGTTGGCGTGCTGCTACTTCATCTAGCTGACAGTGCCTTTAATGAGAGTGAGTGCAGCGCCCGGTGTCAGGAGAACAATCCAGAGGAATTAGAGGGAACAGCTCGGCTGATGTTCTCTGTTTGTGTCTGTGGGCCCTGGGAGAATCCCATTGACTCGGCTGCTCATTAGACGCTGCCTTTGTCAGACCAAAATAAAATAGATATTAAGCAGTGAGACGGGGAGCGCTGCGATGAATGTTTAATTGGGTGCTCTGTGTGTTGTGTGTGTGTGTTTCTGTCTTCATACGATTACCTCAAGGGGGTGTATCCGAGTGTGTGTGTGTGTGTGTGTGTGTGTGTGTGTGTGTGTGTGTGTGTACTCTCGCCCGATGACGTGTGCCTTGTGTGTGTGTGTAGCTGTGTGTTTGTGAGCGGGTCTGCGTTTCATGTCAGTGTGTGAGGATATCTGAAGCGGCCCCCTCCATCTCGGAGCGTCATCGTTCCCCAGCTCCTGACACCTCTCGCTGGGGAGAGCGAGCTGCGGCGTCAGCCTCATTAAGGCTTCCACTGTCTGGCTAATGAATCGATTGTGTGGTATCAGTGCTCCTGGCTGGCGCTCCCACAGTGCCGCTCCGCGCCTCCTCTGGGGGCCTCCCTTCCACTGAGCTCTTAATCAGGAAACAGCCCTAATTACCCTGCCACCCTCCTCCTCCTCCCCCTCCTCCTCTTCCTCCTTGTCATTTCTCTTCCTTCTCGCTTTCTCTCCTCCTTCTTGTCTTTCCCTCTCTTCCCTTCCTGACTTTATCTTTATGCTCCACCGCCCTTTTCCTTTGTCCTTCTTATCTCGCTGCTTCCCTTTCTCTCTCTCGCTGCTATCATGCCTCATCCTTGGGCTGAAAGTGGAAGGGGGGAGGAGGGAGGTGGCATTTGGGAGCCTCCACAGTAGCTTATATCACAGCAAAAAAAGGGGGAGAGGGGGTGATGTATTAAGGGTGAGGGAGGACTGAGACAGGGGTGCTGCTGTTGCTGATGTAATAAGGATCTGGAGCAGTTGGCAGGCCAACTGGTCGCCCTCCCCCATCCTCCGAAACAAAAAAGAAAAAAAACACCCCAAAAATCTCCGTCCTGTCTCTTCCCATCTCGTCCCGGCCCTCAGTACACCACCTCGTACACCGTGGCCTTCTTGTCCCCGGAGCCCGTCACTATGTACTTGTCGTCCGGGGAGACGTCGCAGCTCAGCACGGACGAGGACTCCTTGGACTGCGAGCGAGCGGGGCGGGAGACAAACCCAGGAGGGAGACGGAGAGAGAGATGTGATGATAGATGGATGGAGACAGATGGAGAGACACAAACACAAAAGGAAAGATGTTAGAAAAGATATGACTCATCACTTAATACTCAATCATACAAGACATATTTGCATTTCAAAAACAGTCGGCAATTATTTCCAAACAGACTCTCCACAGCTCCAGGATGCTGACTCACTCGTCTGCTTCACTGTGAGACACGCTGCTCTCTCTCTCCTTTTTTCCTCTGGAGAGATGCAGCCTCATTAACTGCAGGTTTAAGCGTCACGAGCAGCACAAGTCTGCATGAACTGGCAAAATGTACAATCCTCTCTTTCCTCCCCTTTCTTCTCCTCTGTGTCTGAGAGCCAGACCTGGGCACCTGGCTTCAGATGATCTAAAGCTCTTTCTACTCTCCGTCCACCCCCACCCCTCCACCTCTCCCTCCCACTGCTCTATCATCATTTATCTTCCTTCCTTTCTTCACAGACTCTCCTCCTCCACCTCCTCCCACTCCATCTTCTTAGGCTCTCCTATTTGCTCCGTCCCCAACTCTCATGTCGACCCCTCCTCCTCTCTGCTTCCTCCCTCCCTGCTACAGGCACAGCAGGGCTGTCAGTCATGAAGCCACTGGTGAGTTTGGACGAGCCAGAGATGAAGTGGGACAGAGAGATATAAAAACAAAAGGTACATGGAGGAAGACTTGACCTGATACTCAGAGACTGACTCAACGTCCTCTCATGTTACAATGTTTATCATGTGATTCTCTGTGTGTCTGTGATGCTTCTGAATTGCATTGCATTTTGCATTAGTCGATTAATCAATTAGTTGTCTACTATTTTAAAGAAAACAACTGATTTTTTAAATTAAATGAAATGTTTCTGGTCATTTTTTAGGAAAAAATATTCAAATTCTCTGATTCCAGCTTCTTAAGGGTGAATATTTTCTGATTTCTTCACTCTTCTATGACATTAAACTGAATCTCTTTGGGTTGTGGACAAAACAAGACATTTCAAAATGTCATCTTGGCCTTTGCAAAGAAAGTGATCAACATTTTTCGCTATTTTCCATCATTTTATGCACCAAACAATGAATTGTTTAATTGAGGAAATGGCCAACATATCAATGGAAAATTCAAATGATCATTAGTTGCAGCCGTAATCAACTGTACAAAGGCTAGGTACAACACTGGGAATAAGTCCACTTCATTGTTCCACCCCTGATAAGTCTGTTATGTTGTATTTTTATGAACCGAACACCAGCAGGGACCATCAGGAAAGCATCAATTTAAATTACCACAAACAAAATCTGCACATGGTCAGATTGGTCTTCTTCTTCACCAAATACACTAACTTTAAAGAACAATATTTACATTTTACATTTTGGGAGAAAGAAAAAAAAACCTCTTCTGGTATCACATCTGTGTGCCACATCCAAAGAGAAACCTCTTTATTTTACTTTGTTCCAATGTTTTCTGTCCATCTACATACAGTATGCGCTATTTAGTAAGCTTATGACAGCTCATGTGCCACTTAATAGATTGATTTGGTCTGTAAAATGTCAGGAAATAGTAAAAGAAACACCAAAAATATATCATTAAATTACTTTATCTAACCAACATTCCAACAGATTCTTTGTTTACCACCACATGAGACAGAGACTGAAACTTAAGAAGATTTGGCACTTTTGGTTGAACACTGATGATTGACCGATTATTGAATAGTTGCAGATTATTTGTCCGTCACTCTACTGAACACCCGTGAGCATTACAAACACCAAGAACCATCTCAGCACTAAGTGTCTCGGTAACTTGTAGATTACCAAAAAGGTGATTCAGCCTAACCACTGATACAGGCAGACACAGACAAACTTGGCAACTCTGTGTTCCTGACACAAATTTGCATCATAACTGAGGGTGAAATTACAAAATCAACAAATCAGCTCTCTTGGCTGCAAAACACACACAGTATCTACAACCAAGAAACAAGGACAGAGAAAAAAGTGAGGGCAGTGGTACAGATAGAGTAGGAGAGAAAGATAAAAATGATTTAGCACAGAGAGGGAGGAAAAGGACAACAACAACAAACAGAGAGACAAGGAAAGAAAGAAAGCAAGCAAGGAGACAGAGACCGAAGAGGACAGTGATAAACCAGAGAGGAGGAAGAGGAGCGAGAGAAAGCAGCTCTGTATAACACGGTGACAGGAGGGAGCTGCTTGGCAGGGGAAACGTTTGGCATTTGGATAACAAAGCAGATAGCCAACATTCTCCTTTCAGTCCACAGGGAAAGAGACAGGAGCCACCAAACCTGCTGCCCACTGTAGCTTACAGAAATATGACGCACACACACACACACACACACACACACACACACACACACACACACACACACACACACACACACACACACACACCACTCACCTTAAATGTACCATGCTAGTTTCATTCACACCCAGATGAACTGGCTCAGCTAAAAATATTGCACCCCTGCATATTCATGTTTCAACATTTCCTCAAACGGCGCGAGTGAACACGGAGGAATTATTACATTTGTTTTGTGTTTTGTGTGTGTGTGTGTGTTTGTTCGTGCGTGTTTGGCAGCCTGCACTCTCTGATAAACCTCTGCAAGTCACTATGGATCAACAAACCTGGAATAAAAAAAAAAGAAAATGTTTATCGTTCGCTTTCTCCCTCTGAACTCCCTCATCTTTTTCTCTCTTTTGCCTCCAGGGCTCACTGTGTGCGTGAGTGTGAGTGTGTATGTGTGAGTGTGTGTGTGTGAGTGTGGTACCAGAACAGGAAGCAGAGATAGCTTCAACAACACTATCCACACTGACTAACAGATGACTCTGCAGCCCCAAATACAGATACACATGCACACACATATATTTATATGTAGGCTCGAATATTTGTATACAGAGAGCATAAACATCCTCAGAACGATGAACTCAACTCTCACCTGGAAAATACTAGCTCCATATGGTGTCCTCCATGCATTCAACAGATTGTCTTTTCCTGTGCTCACGAACCACTTGCCTGAAATAACACAGACAACACAGTACTGCGTGTTAAACAAAAGAAAAGGGGTGATCGAGGCACAATGTACTGTTTATTAACTGCATATCAATGTGTGTGTAGAGCAGTGAAAAGCGTTGAAACCATATTGTGCGCATGTGGCCATACCGCAGTAGGCGAACTTGAGGGAGAGAACGCAGCTCTCGTGCAGGTGCAGCTGGTACTTGTCAGGTTTGGAGACGTGCAAGACTTCCACGTTACTGCTCTCCATTCCCACAGCCAGCCACTCGCCTGTCGGACAGTAGCCCAGGGAGAAGATCTGGGAAACAAAGAGAGGGAGGAAAGGAATCAAGAGGAAGGAGTGGAAGTAAAATAGAGAGGGGAAAACACAGAGGAGGGGAGAGCAGAAGATAAATGGTGCAGAAATGAAAACAAAAATGGGGAATGGGGGAGAAGATGTGAGGGAATGGGGGATGAGGGAGGAAAGGAGATAAGGTCGATGAGAGAAGGAGAACAATGGAGGGAAGTAAGGAGGACAGATGAAGGAATGAGGGAATGAATCATATCAAGATAAAGATGATGAGTGAGAATAAAAAGGAGGAAAGATGGTGGAAAGTTTTTAAAAAAATGAAAGAATGGATCGGCGTAATAGAGGTTAATATAGAGTGAGTTAATAGATTGGTAAGGAAAGAGAGAGAAAGAGGGGGAAAGTGGCAGAGAAAGTCATTACACGGCGGATCGAAACAGCAGTAAACTCCATAGCTGTGCTCTGACCGTGAGGAGTGAATGAGAGAGGCAGTGTGTGTGTGAGGACGCCTGTAAGGTGAAATCACGTTGGTGTTTGTCGATGTGTTAACTTGTGAGGTGAGCTCTGTGTAGATGCACTGTGATGTGCTGTGATGACCCTGTAATGTGCTGTGCGTATATTAGAGCTGCAATGATCGGTCGATAAACAAAGATCATTTAAAAGAAAATTAATCTCCAAATGTTTTGATAACAGATTCACTGTTTCAGTCATTTTTCAAGCAAAAATGTCAAACATTTGTTGCTTCCGACTCCTTAAATGTGAGGATTTGCTGCTTTTTGGTCATTTATGATTGTGATTGAGTCTTTGGGTTTTGGACTGTTGGTTGGACAAAAGAAGCAAACTGAAGATGTCACTTTGGGCTCTGGGAAATGTGATTAGCATTGTGAAAATAAAAATAAAAAATAAATAATCGTGAAAATAAACATTAGTTGCAGCCCTGGTGTACCTGTTCTCGCTGCAGTTTGTGCATGTGTTCAGCTGTATACCTGAGAGTGTGTATTTTTACCTGCGAGGTGAAGTCGTGTTGCTGGAGCTGGCGTCCCTCCCGGAGGTCCCAGCAGCGGACCGTGTTGTCCAGCCCTCCCGTCCACAGTTTGGTGCCGTCGTTGGAGATGTCGATGCAGCTCGCCCCGTCTGTGTGGCCCTGGAACTGCCTGCGGAGAGGAGACGCACAAACACTCTACAGACTCTGCATCCTGTGTGTTTCTTTGCTTCTTTTTTCTCCTGGAGGTGTCAGAACAAATATATTTGAATCCTTCCCTCCCTGTAGCATCTACTGCCTTCACCCCACCTACACCTAATTCTCCTGTCTCTCCTCTTCCTCCTTTGCTTACCACAATATTTCCTCTTCATCTCCCTCAATTCCAGTTTCTCCTATCTTGCCAGAATTTGGATATTTCATCTGACCCATATCTCCTAAGGCTAGTTCACCTCCCCCCCACACACCTTTACCTTAGCTGAGGAAATCCCAGACTGCAACGATTTTCCCTCCCTCCCTCTTCCATATTTTATCACCTTTTCTCTCTTTTCCTCATCTCTCCTCAAGAAGTCACTGAAATATTTCCACATCCTCCAGCCTTTCACTCCCTCTCCCCTCTGTGCTCTCCCCTGGCTACAACGCAATCTATTTGTGGAGTTTTTAAAAAAAAAATGTTATGTGCTTTTTCTCCTTCCAGCGTCCTCTCCTCCCTCTCTACTCTTACCTGACCAGAGTCTGGTTGTGAAGGTCCCAGACCACGATGTTGCCGTCGCTGCAGCAGGAGAAGCAGACCTTGTTGTCTGGGGAGATGGCCAGAGCGTAGCAGGCAGGAGCAGATGACGTCAGCTCCGCCTTGATGCGAGGGGTGGGCGTGGCCAAATCCCAGATCGACAGTGTGCTGGCTTCCCCACCGACGATCAAGGTTCGCCCGTCGGGGAGGATTTTACAGGAGCGGATGTAATTATCTCTGTTCTGATTGGACAAGAAGAAAACACAGTTAGCTTACGCTTGATGTGGATGAGGGGAAAAAAGTGTTGATGGGACAGATGGTAACATGATTGGGCATATTAAGGAAATTGATGTGGACATTTTGATGTCAGTTTGCAAAATTGGGGAGGAAAGATGACACAGGCAATAAAAACAAATCAGTTCAGTGAATATACTTAACGTACACGTTTGTTTTGCATGGCCTGATATGTGAATGTTCCTCGATGTACCCATTTCTATTTTTAACACTTGTGTGTTTGCCTGTCTTATATCTTTCCTCGTGTCTCACCAGACAGTCCAGCTGGGCCATGGGGCTCTTGCTTCCTGGCTGGCTGATGTCCCACACCTTGACGCAGCCCTTTCCACCGGTGTAGACATGGCGCGTCGAGGTGCTGATGGTGACGGCGCACACCACCTCTCCGTGGTTCAGGCTGTGAATCTGACGGGCGTGTCGTGGGATACCCGGGCCCAGCAGGGCGTCAGGAGGAAAGGGCACGGGCTGCATCTGGCCGTCTGCGCTCACGTGGAACGAGTAGGCACTGAGGAGCAGAGACAGAGAACAGAACAGAAATATTTCGATACTTTAGAACGGAAGAGCCAAAGCTAAAAATATAGAGTTTAGAAGAGCAGGAACTACAAAGGAAATTGAAAGACTGAAGAAGACAAGACAGAATCAATCAATCAATCAATGAGCAAGTGAAAGCAGAGGAGCTACAGGTAAATATACATATCGCACAAACAACCACACACAAGTCAGAGCGCAAAGTTGTGAAATCTGACGACACCCTAATGGCCTTGCAACTCCAGTAATATTCTCCCGAACTCTGGCAATTACTTGGTCCACTGTAGCTGTGGGCGGGAATGCATAATGGCAGATTGTGTTACAGGGCAGAGTCAGTGTGGCATTGCTAATGGCCGATCAATACTGGAGCGGTTGGAAGCCAAGGCTGTTTTATGATTTCAAATTAGCACCGCAAGAATGAATTGCTACTCTGCAACAAATGACAAAAACAACACAATATTCTCAGTCAGCAGAGCCGAATGGACTGTGTGCAAGTGTGTTGGTAATCTGGACACTTCCACAGTATCTACAGTGTTCAGGGTCAATGTGCAGCACTGAAAGGCCAAAGTGTGCAGCTTGGAGGACTATTTTCCTTGGCCTGATATGATTATGCTGCTCTATTTTCGCATATTTCATTTATTAATAATCACTATTAATAGAAAAGAAAATTAACTGTTTGAATATTTGTGTAACAGTGGGATATACTGCAAGTAACAGAGTTAAATATATATAAACACTAATGGTAGCAAAATGCTTTAAATATGTGTCAGCCAAATTCAGATCACCTCCCACTTTAATTCCAAAATGTATTATAGACAGATGACACTGCATCAGACGTTTTCAAATTTCATCCCCATACTGGATGCATGGATGCGTTACAGAAATACAAACTCACGGCTTGCCACCAGAGGAACCAGGCAGAGAAGAGGACAGCCCTGGGGCCCTCAGGTGAGACCGAGAGTCATACGCCACCTGGTGGGGACAAAAGAGGGGAGACACAATTAATGGCTTGACAAGACAAAACAAAAAACTTTAAAAAAGCAGCAACTGTTTATCAGCCTGAAGGCAGAATCATTAAAAAAGGTGTAGCAAGTAAATACAAAACATATGCAAATTCATTCAACTGAATCTATTTTTTAAAAGATAAAAGGTATAAATTGCATGTGACTATAACAACAAATATATGTAGACGAAATCATTCTACTATAAAGCAGTATTAAAACAATGGGGCGATCAGAGCGTAACAGAAGTCTGCACTGTGAGAACTGTGCTGAAGTGTGTGAGTGTGCTGACACTGATATGTGATGTTGTGAGCATACTGCCATTCCCCAGTGTGATGACAGGGTGGTGAACAGGGCACTGCAGTGAATATCCTGCCTTAAGGCTGAATTATGTGGAAGTCTTGTGGGAGCTACGTGCTGAGGCTACATTACACAACAGTCCCGCGACAGCTCACATGCACATCAACAAAAATGTAACTACATGTCGTTGCTACGTGGGCTCCAGGAGACAGTAAAAACTGTGATTAGACTGCTTGGCTGCTTTGTGTTTATGTTTCTGATGCTGGACATCATAACTTTGAGTATAAAATGAATGTGCAACACTTCCTGATAATGCAGAACACATTCATCTATATTTCAGCAGTGCTATGACAGTCTGAGGGTTAGATCTGATGCTCAACTATAAATCACACCTTGACAGGGAAGAATAATTTGGCCTTTACTCACCATGGGGCTCCGGGAGTAGGCGTTGGCTGCTGCGCTGATTTGTGGGGAGAGAGTCAGAGCCCCGCCGAAACCTCCTGGGCTGGCAAGCTCCCCATTCAGTCCTGCGTGGGACACCACGCCAAAATGAGCCGGGTATGAACCGGGGGGCACAGACATGGGACTGCGGAGAGCTGGGGAGGGAGGGAGAAGAGGAGGGAGGGATTGAAGGATGGAAATAAAGACGGGAATAGAGCACCGTCATAGAGGGGCTGAGAAGAATGGAAATCGTTTTCTTTTATTAGAGTTTATTAGTTTTAAGTTTTGGACCAAGGAGCTGTCAAGTACAACGATAGTTTTCACTTTTGGCCACAGAGGAGCAGGTAGCAGTTAAGAGCCCTGCTCAAGAGCACAATGGTAATAGATACAGTCAGGGGGATCTCACTTGTTATGTTTAAATATTCAAAATGTCAGTCCTGTTCGTTTTGTTTTACTTTGCTCTGATCAGGGATGAGATTTTGGCAAGAAAACAGTAACTCACAAGGCAATAGTGATGTCATCGCATAAACAAATGAGGAAATGGAAAAAAAACAGAGGATCAAGAGGACATGGTATGAGGGGCAGAGGTAGACTGGGTGCAAATCCCATCAGGGTCACGACAGCCAAATTCAAGGAGTTCTTTGGTCCAAGTAGTTCGGTTCACTTAAAAAAACATATGATCTCTAGTTTAGCAGCTCAACAAGAAATTAAAAAGAAGACAGTGATGAGTGATGTCATGCTGAGTTACCTTCTGAGTCAGTGGTTACATAAAAACGTAATAAATGTATGTAACAGTTAGAATATCAAAACTATCTGTTTTTTGTTTTTAAAATTTCATCAAGCTTGTTTAACCGTCTCACCGAGGGGGTCTGCACTGGATGCTGCTTTGCTGACCAGACGAAGGCAGGAGGTGCTGGGACCAGGGGCTCCTGGAGCTCCTGGTGCTCCAGGGGTTAGGGCCTCACGATGGGACGGGGAGGGGGTGCCAGACTTGGACAATGGTGACTGGGACTTATCCATCTGTAGAGAAGTCATACGAGAAATATAAAAAATAAAACACACGGCTGATCTGTCATGGGACCTTTAAGTTCTCCTTTATTACATTAACTGTCAGCTTTTGACTGATCTTAATGATAATAGAAGAATTTGTCTGAGTCCTACAGCCACAGGTATCTGTGCTAGTGATCCATGTGGCTGCTCAACTTAGTTTTATAGGACAGGGATTCGTTACTGTACAAGCGTTATGGGTTGTACAGTTTTTAAGTGCTTTTATTCCCAAAGTAAAACACCATAAATGATGGCGTAACATGTAACAGGAATGGGCAACCTAAGGGTACAAAGTGAAAAAGACATAATTTTATTACAGAAAATGCCTGGAAATCGTATTAAACATGTTAAAAATTACAGTAATATATTAGCACAAAGGGAAAAAGCAGACAGAATAATTCCTGACGGTCTATCTATCTTACCTGTGCAGAGTCCTTGGATTTCCCTGGGGTGGGGCTGCGGGGGTTTGGGGTAGAAGGGGCCTCTCCTGTGCTAGAGGAGCCCGGGAGCTCTTTCCTCAGGGTAGGAGCTCGGTCTAACCCATTGCCGTGGGGGGAGTGAGGAGGGCTGCCCACAGGAGAGTTTGGCTCCTCAATGACAAAGAGAAAGGAAAAACTTATCGAAAGTGTAAACTGGTGCTCATTTCTCTTCAGTCTTCGAGGGTCACACAGTGCTTCAACTATTATATTGTTCAGTGTTATCCTCAAGATTTTACAGCACTTCATCATGAAGACATTTTCTCTTTGAAGGAGGGATCCCTGTCCTTAAAGTAGCATTCTGCAATTCTTTTATTTACGTTTAATTTACATTTTTGAAGAGTCTTACTACAGTGTTTTTATACTGTACTCCAGATACTTTGCTACCTATAAAAATATGTATATCTATGTGTGTAGTATGTAATGCTGTTCAGACTAGCGTCCACATTTTTCTGTCTGAATCTGATTGCGTAAGTAAGAGAAGTAACCGAGCCCGACCTGAAATGAAATGATGAAATTTTTTTTGTATCTGAACCCGACTCAAGCCGGCTTACACAGTTCATGTAAGCTAAATCAATGTTTGCATTACCCTGCATAGTTGTTACCATGGTTACAACTTGCCTGTTTACCCTAATTTATTCTTACACACATTATATTTATTTATTCTTGCACCATATTTTTCATTGAAAGAACTTGAAAGCACCATGTCCATTGAATTGACCGCATCCAAAACACTGCAGTTTCTCCAGCAAAACACATCTCTTCTGTGGGCCAGCATAGTTTCAAAATACCAAATACATAAAATGCTGCAGATTCTCACTTAACGGATACAGCATAAACTCTCGTGGCACAGTCTGTATTGTGATTTGTAAAGGAGCTCAGGGCTCTGGGAACATCTACATGAAACAGTAGAGATTGTCACTGTCGCTGGTACAGTAGTGTTTGGACCTGGAGATAATGTTGCTGTTACAGCTGCTTTCATCACTGGAGCCACTGTTGAGCCAGCGCTGCCTCCCCCAGAACAGAGCAGAGTGCTGGTGTAAGCACTTCTCACTGGGTCACAGTGATCAGCACAGACATTTTAGTGCTTACACACACACACACGCACACGCACACACACACACACACACACACACACACACACACACACACACACACGATCAAGGACTCAAACAACCACACACATAGACACACTCATGGGCAAAAAGAAATGCACACATGTATGCAGGGGGCTCCGAGTAAGTTCAAACACATGCATACACACACACACACACACACACCATTCACAAGAGAAATTCCCTCCCTTTTTCTGCCATTACCCCCATTTGTCACATTTTTCTTCTTTCTTGCTTTTGTACCAGTTTCCAAATCACACAAGAGACCGGTTCCGCTTTTTGTGTGCTATATCAAAAACAGAGAGCTTAGATAAAACATATTTTGGTACACTGCGTGAAGTATTTAAAGAACTAAAATATTCCAGGGACATAAACGGCTTTGCATATATTACATGAACCAGACTGCAGTTATCTAATGAAAGACGGGAGGAGAAAAGGGGGGGAGGTGGAGCGAGGTGAGAGAGAGGGGAAAGAAAAGAGACAGTGAAGAGATGGAAGAACAGAGGCTTCAAGAGGTCAGAGAGAGATCACAAGAGATAGGTAGACCAAGAATTTGTGAATGTGTGTGTGTGTGTGTGTGTGTGTGTGTGTGTGTGTGTGTGTGTGTGTGTGTGTGTGTGTGTGTGTGTGTGTGTGTGTGTGTGTGTGTGTGTGCATGCAGACGGACACAATTCGCAACACAAAAAGCAGCGGCTGATAATGAGCTTACATAGGAGCTCTTCCTATTTACAAGGAAAGTGCAGCGGAAGGCTAAACTAGCTACATACCTGCTGACTCAATTCACATATCACAGATCCAAACAAAACACACACACACGCACAAACACACAGCCAAGGATACAATAGAAGACATTAAAACAAGCAATCTAACAAGCAAAAAAACAAAAACACTAAAATACAATGCTGTGTGTGTTCATGTGTTTTAGTGTCAAACTGAAACGATTAGTTGATAGTCAGACAATCAGGCTATTCTGTGGGTATTTTAATAATTGAGTTGTCTTTCAAGCATAATACCAAAAGTTCACTAATTTCAGCTTCTCAGATGTGATTATTTTTTTTGCTGTTCTTTGATGATATGAAAACAACTCTCTCTGGGGATTTTTTCTGACAAAACAACTATTTTCTGACATTTTACAGACCAAATTATTTATCTGAAATATAATAATAATAGATTTTTCAATAATGGGAATAATTGTTAGTTCAAGCCCAGTTGGTGTGTAACATTTGGAGTGTATGAAGTAAAATAATAATCATTGCCTGCAAATTAACTAAAATAAAACAAATAAATAATCAATTATCAAATTAGGATATTAAATCTATTAAGTATTTTACTTCAGACAAGGGACTTAAGACTTTCTTCAGGCAATTTTCCAATTAGGTGTAATTGTGGCTTTCTCTAAATGTGAAAAGTAAGTCGGGATACATTTTCTTAATCAAAGACTGTCAAAATACTCAAAGCATTAAACTAAAAGAGTCAAATGTAAAAGTAACCCTAACCTACAGTGGTCACGAAAAAGGAACAAAAAAAATGGATAAAGAAGACCAAATCTCCAGAGACACTAAAACGAAACAATGAATATGTCAAATCAAAATAAAATATATTAAAAACTGACCTCACACATATACACTGTGCACATAAAACCAGATGTGCGAGTGAACTGAACTATCGACAGCCAGCCAGACAGGCTTACGGAGAGGACAGAGGGTGTTTCCAAAGCTGTGGCAAGTACATCTACAGTCATTCCAGCGAGCAACACCGGTCTTCCCAACATTGCATTCATGTGTTATTCATGTGTGGGCTGCAACACAGTGTCAGAGAGCTTCTGTCGGATAAAGGCGGCTTGTAACTTGTGGCTTTGTAAGGAAATCAAAGATATTTTCCTCTGACAGCGATGCACAGCTCTTGCACAAGGATGTAGCTGTGAGGAGGTGAGAGTGAAGTGTGAGTTCTGTGAGTGACTTAAGATATTTTCCAGAAGTAGAGATGGAAAATTGTGAGTAAACATTGGTAGTGAAGGTGGAATATTAATTTGAAGAGGTCAGAAGAAACTATTGTGTATTTTGTGACGGGGAAATTTCTGCGAGGGTGGTCACCAGTGGATGAAGTTTCTGGGAGGTTGGCTCATTAATAAACTTTTCCATTAAGCAATGACTGTACAGAAAATAACCCATACATCCCTAAATGGTCACTTTCTTTATTATAACATTGCAGGTAAGCTACAAACATAATCATTTTCTACCAGCTTTGCTTGCTAAGGAATTAAAAGAAACAACCCATCGTAGTTAAAAAGTGTTTACTGTGTGATTAATTTTCATCTATGAGACAAATTTTCTCCTTTACAGAAGGCACAGCCACAGATTATGCTGTATAAATGACCACTTAGCTTTAAAGATGATCCAAGCTGTTATTTCAGCAGTTCTGAAATACATTTGTTCAATGAATAATATGAATGAAATCATATTATCAATGAATAATTCAGTTTTTAGCCTCTTGTGGTCCATCTAAACAGAACACTAACAGCAACATTACAAAGGGCAACTCTAAAAAAGTACTATGAAGCCATTTGTGGTTCCAGAGGAAGCTGTGTAATCTGATAAATTGCCTCCAGTGATGCCGATCAGTGGCTAATTTGCATTGTGGGTGATGAAGGCATCCTTTTTTGGTGATATGGCAAATTTCTTAGCAAAAGCTTGTCTATTTACACACCCAGCAGACACTAGCGTTAATTTGTAGTCAGGTTTCCAGTCACTGTGCTGATATGAGTCCAACATTTACACTCCTTTTAGCTCTGTTTTGGTCTCCTGAGGGAAATATCTGGCTCTTTAGCTTCATAATGCTGCACAACAATCACCAGCTGGTTGCTAACTTTGTCTGTCTGCCATTTGTTGCTGAGCAGGTAGTGTACAGTGGAATTTATTACACGTTTTTCACTGGAAACAGCTGCCTGCTGTCGCTTAACACAAGGTTGATGAGAGTGGTGAGAGTGAACCAAAACTGTAAAGTTGTGAATTTTTTTTTTTTTAAAAAGCCTGTGAAAGTCTGTAGAGCTGAGGGAAGAGCTGAGTCAGGTGATAGCTCTCAGTTGATTTATCACTGCAAGCTACCAGTTTCACATGTAAGAAAGTTTGAGCATGAGAATGTGAAAGGCCACTTACTTCATTGGAGACGTCCACTACGAGATTGTCTTCGCTCTTGTCTCCATCACTGTCCTGCGGAGAAAAATTAAGATGGCAGCATTAGTTGCTAGTCTGTCTCTCTATCACCCACACAGACACGCACACATACATATATATACTGTATGTGTATATAGAGAACTTTAATAATAAAGCTGGCAACACACACAAGTCCACACACGGATCGATATATCAATATTACTAGCCGCTCTTTGCTTCCTTCCACTGGCTGCCCACCATGCAACATTTAACACAGAGATACCATACCACTGTGTACCATATATTCTCACACATCTCCTTCATACAAACACTGTTTTGATCATCTCTCGTTCACACACACACACACGCGCGCACGCACACACAAACACACACTGTTGCTCTTTCTCCATCCATGGCACATTTTCGCTCCTCGTCTAGCCATCTCTCTATATCTATCTCTCCCTTTTTCTGGGGTGAGAACGATGGCACTTAGTCACCATGGCAACAGCGCTTTGATGTGATCATGGCCTGATATTCCTATTGACATCAGCGTGGAGTGACATCAGTACCTAATTATACAGAACCAAAACAGGGCTACGTCTACAGTCTATTCGGAGAACAAAAAAACAGATAGAGAGGGCGAGAGAGAGGGAGGGAGAGAGAGAGAGAGGGGAGCGGAAAGAGAAAAAAGTAAAAGGAGGAAGAGAGAGATAATAAGAAATGAGAGACAAACTAAAATTGAAAAGAAAACAGGAAAAGACAGGGAAGTGAGAGAGAGAGGGAAAAGTGGAGAAATTGAGAGCCGGTGATAAAGAGACAGAGAGAGATACAGAAGAGCAAGACGCAAAATAGAGAGAAATGGGAGCTGTAATGCTGCTCGACAGACAGAAAAAGAGAAAAAAACATTCAGAAAGTGGAAACTACCCGTGCTTGTTCTCGCTCGGAACTAATGGGAAGATTTGGACTGTGGTTGTGGATGCCAAACTGATTTAGCTGGAGGCCATCTTGCGCAGACGGACTCCCAGTGTCAATCAATCCTCCAGACTGCAAACACACAGCCATCTAATTCATTACAGCTATCTGCCTTGGCCGTCTCTCCTCTGGCATTGCATCGCCTATGGCTCTCTGCTCTTCTTCACTGGACCCATCCAAACCAAACACCACTCTAATTGGCCACAGGCCCCCGACCCCTGTGTGGGCTATAATGTCATGGGTGATGCCACATACACACGCAACCACACAGACGCACATGTACTTTGACATTATTTGTCATTTTTATGTTTATTTTTTCTTGTTGTATCCCACATGTGCTGTTGAAAAATAACTTTTCACTTTCCTTCCAGGCATCACTTAAAGCTCAAAATCTTTCAGAATTGTTAAAGATTATTTTTGGGGCATTTTTCCGAACTTTATTGGGCCTACTCCACACGTACATAAGTCAGTACAGAAACAGGGTTTTAAAAGAGAGACAAATGTTTTAGCACGCTTTCAGAAATAATCTATACCAGGGGTCAGCAACCTTTACCATCAAAAGAGCCATTCTTGACCCCCTCCCTTTGTAAAAAAATCTGTCTGGAGCCACAAATTACAGCCTAAAAAGTCTAAATTGGCCTATCAAGATTATTAAAAAGGCCCGAAAGAGCATTCATTAATATTTTCACATGTGGATACTCTGCAGTGGGCTATTTATTCTCATTATTTAGTTGGCATTTCCAATACAATAATACCATGTTTTGGTGCAAAAGTTTAAATATATGTTATTTTTATTGGAGAATGCTATACCAACAAAACACAAAAATGAACACTTGCGAGGTGAAGAAAGTATTCACTGGCATCGGTAGGCCTACTGTGAAATAGAGTAGCAATACAGAACTATGTGCAGGTGACTTGAATCCTCCCTGTGTTTGTGAAAATGAATAAAATAAAAAAAAGTAGCCTTCCTTTATAATAAATAAAACATGTAGCAGCAGCCTAGCTGTAAAAACTGTAAAAGTAAAAAAAAAAAAAAAGAAAAGAAAAGAAAAGAAAAAAAACAGGCTACTGTAGTTGTCCATCTCAATGTGAGGTAATGTTTTTTCTTTCCTTACAGAATTCAAACTGAGCGCTGAGCACAAAGCACAACAATATCAGTTCAGGGTCATTCAATTCACTGACAAAATCACAACTTGCTAGAACAGATACTAAACTGTGTGTAGGCTATGCATTTTCACAATCGATGACTGTAAGAATTACTCTGGGCCTACAGCAGTGTGTATAACAATAACCATCATCACTCATTTTCATGTCATTTTTTGTCAAAGTCACAGGGAGCTGCTGCAGAGGAGCAAGAGAGCCACATGTGTCAGTGACCTAAAACAACATTTACGTGATTAAGAAAGGCCAAAATGCACAGAAAAGGCATTTTTAGAAATACCCGTGTACATCTAGACGGGCCCTTAGACAGCAGAAGCAAACTTGAAACATAGGGGAGAGAGAGGTACGACATCAAAAAAGTTTGTCAGCTGGAAACGAACCAGCAACGTTGTGAAGGCCATGCGGGGTAACCATGTGGCTACAAACCTATCTTTTAAGGACAAGGACACACACATCACGTACATAGGAGTGTGGCGCAAGCTGCTCCTTGTCATCACAACGCCTCCTCTTTGCCTCAGCGCCTCCCTGAGAGGAGGAATAGCCTCCTGACGGGCCCTGGCGCTCCTCAGGTGGCTGACTGTCTGTTGATGATGCTGACTTACTCTGGAGGAAGACATGAAACATCTTTTTACTTGCATAAACACATAAAACACACCCACATACGTCAATGTACAGGGCACAATGTGAAGAAACGTGCACACAGTCACTCTGTAGATATAAGCTCGGGCAAAGCACACAAAGCAGGAACACAAACATTAACAGATCGCCCCATAAAAACACACATGATAACATTACACGCACACACACAGCAAGAACAGCAGGCGTAAGCACAGGTGAAGACGTAGCCATGGAGGCACACAAGACAGCCTATACAGCTAATTAGTGCTCTCCCCTCGACACACCAGTCCTCATGTAAAATATGACTCTCATTATTGGGCAATAAAGCTGTGCCGGCATATTTACAATACAGCCTGGCCTGGTGCTCAGCACTCTGAAAAGCCCATCAAAGCATTGTGTTGTGTTTGCTCTGGGGCAGGGGCCAGAGGTTCGGTGAGGGCCACTTGTCATTCTCTGTCCCCTGCTGTGGGGAGGACAAGAACAGTGAGGGTTTAACACACCAATGAGTCACACAGGAAAGAGCCCACGGGGCGGACAGGAAGGAGCGCTGGACAGAGGAGAGGAGAAAACCACACAATGGACCTCAGTGCGGCTCAACAAAATTCCCTCTCTTCTTTCTTCTCCTCCTCCGCAGCCTTCTTCCCTCTTCTCCTGACTTCCTCTCTCGCTGTCCCTTTTTTCCCCTCCATTTAAAATTCCAACATGTTCTACTGGTGCGGGGCTCTCTGACAAATGCCAATTGATATGCATCTCTCCCTCCCCTCCCTTTCCCTCCCAAACGCTGTAATGCTTGGCTAAGTTCACCACAAACCTTAACTCATAAGAGAAATATTTTCCCGGTGCTTAACAGTCAGCATTGTGTTTAGCAATTAAATTATGCCAAGGGTTTCATTGCAGATAGAGAGAGAGAGAGAGAGAGGGAGGGAAAGTTAAGTCAGTAGCGCTCTTAAATCATTTTCATTTCACAATAAAAACCAGAACAAAGACTTGCTGGTATTTTTTAACAACCTTCTCTCCCTATTTTTCTTGTTTTTGTCTTCCTCTTTAGTGTCTCTCTCTTTTTCCTTTTCCAATTTCACTCTCCATCTCCCTCCAACCCACCCCCTCTCTCTGTGTTATCAACAGTTACACTGATGAAGCCCAGCTGCCCGCTGCAGCCAGTACAGTAAGGGAGTGTTCACATGGCTTCCATAAAGCATCCACAGAGAACAGGACAAACCATGGACATCCACTGAATTTCAATCAGGCCATTTGCACTGCATTAACTCTCCAGGCGATTAACAGGGACTTCTAACTACAGTGACAGAAAATATGTGCAAAACCTGTGAGGCAAAATGAACACTTGTATGCACTAATGGTTAACTGCATGTTGCATTTACTTGATTTTTCTAAGGATGGATTTTGTTTTGTTTTGGTTTGCCCATCACTAATGGTAACCTGAGTCACCAACGTGTCACATCTCAGTCGCATTTTATTAAATGACTCTTGAATCTGAACTTTAAAGAAGCTTGGTGTGTTTTATTAAACAAGCCAACCTCTTCAGCCACTAATCTAAAAATTCACATTAATACATAAATATGTATGATAGCGACATGTGATTATGTCAACAGAAAGACAACAAAATAATAAACAATAATATCATCACTGCTTCCATGTTTACTGTACCTACCAATGCACAGAATCAGGTTTCATTAAGGAAACTGTTTTGGAAAGATACTGGAGGTTGTGGCTCAGGAGGTAGAGTGAGTCGTCCACTAATTGGAAGGTCGTTGGTTCAATCCCAGGGTCCCCCGGCTGCATGTTGAAGTATTCTTGAGCATGATACTGAACCCCAATTTCCTCCTGATATTGTAGAGTGCTTTGAGTGGTCAGTAGACTGGAAATCACTATATAAAGTCCTTTTACCAGAACCAGAAAAGATCGACTGATTTTTGCAGCTGTTGCTGATATTGATACAAGGGAGTAAAAAAATTCTAATATTGATATATCTCAGTCTTTTACACTATAATCAGAGGTCAGAGTGCATGTTCTTCTATTCATGTTCAACAACCTTTTGGTTTTCTGGTACAAGTTGGTCACCAGTTGAATGAAGACAAAAGGACTCAGCCCTTTTTGTTCCCGATCGCTCCTCAAGAGGCAGTTGTGCAATTCTACACCAAATATTAACTAATGATATAACAGAGCAGGTTCTGTTGGGAAACATCTTTTCAAATGGATTTCAGTGGTGTGACCCATTGAGAAATATTTGGTGGTTCTTTCACATCAGACATTAAGGAGCCTCCTGTAGTTTTATATACTGGATGCATCTTGAACTCAAGTCAACATTTTCAAGCCAGACTTGCTCATTTCTACAGACACTAACAGGCGTGTTTTGGGCAGCTTTTGCTGGGTTTTAATCCTTTCACTTGTTCTGTAAGTCCTGTAGATTACCAGAACATTTGTGGTGCTGAAATACAAGCAGTTGCTTGTTCATCCATTCATTCAATTTGTACTTTCTTCCAGATAACAGTGCAATGCTGTGAGCTCAGATCTAAGTGTGATGTAGAAAACCTTGAGACGCTCAAGGTTGATAGCGCTGAGCGGCTATTGTGCTGGTGTTGAGCTGTGCTGATGTTGAGCTGTGCTACTACTGGCGGAGCTCCAGCAGTACGTAGCGGTTTTTAGAGGCCACTTTACAGTGCGTCTCCATTTCTGTCAGTTTATCACTGTCACACACACACAGACACACACACTCACACACTGAACACACTACACAACTACTCACCCTGCTGGGTGCTCCCTCTGGGATGGGGCGGAGAAAGGTAGGAAAAGACAGCAGAGTAGAGAAAAAGAGAGTGAGAGAGGTGAGTAAAGGGGAAAAGAGAGAAAGTTTGACGTCAGTCCTGATAATAACAACAGTCCCCCAGTCAGCCAAGGTTAGGCTGAACCTCGACGGCTCCTCTCTAATAAAGATACAGACCCACTATTGTGCCTGATTCCAGTCTCCTCTCTATCTTTCCCTCTCTCTGTTCTCCAACCATACAAAGCTCGCTGTCTTCCCTTGCTGCCTCTTTCAGCGCTCACTTGCTTTTCACTCATTCTTCCTCTCATATGTAAGAACAGAAACACACACAGCTGCAGACATGCATAAGCTCTCACACAGATGCTTAATGCTGCAATATGAACACATTGATCTCTCTATCTCTTTCCCTCTCTAGTCTCACTTCTTTATTTTTACTTTTTTTCTCTAACTCTCGGTTTATTCATGAGAAAGTCTCTCTTGGCTCGGTGCCTGAAACGGAGCGCAGAGATAAGATATTCTATCAGGGTGAATGAAAGTTCGTCGGTAGAAAGCATTTCTCCTGCATTTACTCAAGTGCTATGAATACGTCTGTCCATATTATGACTGCAATCTAAACAACAGGGTTCAAATTCAGTCCAAAAGGTGACTCACTGTACAAATGATACAAAAGCCTGACACAAATGATGTATAGTACCTGCTTTGCATTTTATCCAGTCTAAAATTATCTATTTCTTATTCTGTAGCTGTGGTCATTTCATTTTTCTGCCCATCCTCATACAGAATACATTAAGTTGAACTAAACATACAACATGCAGAAATACAAATATATAATGAATAAAACAATAACTCTTGTGTATGTGATATGTGATGGTTTACAGCAGATATGATATACCAGAAGACTACACAGTCAAAATGTACAAATGTCAGTGTTTCTCCACTATCAATCAGAGCAATCTTACTATAAAGTTTGGATCTTTAAACTGTGACTCTACTGTCTTCTTCTACGACAGCAGGCTGCCACTGACAGAAAGTTGCAAGATAAAAAAATATTTTAAGAGACACAATTTTTTCATTTTATTGATGTATTATTTATTTCATTATTAGACTCAAAATTAAGAATTAAAAATCGACACTTCTTTACCTCTGAGATGTTCGGGGTCAAGGTGGTTGCGCTCATCTTTGGAGGCCAGGTGTGCCGAGACCCCCAGGGCTCCTGTCAGCGCAAGAAGCCCTGAGCCCCCCGCGCCCAGGGACAGGCCTGATGGGTGTGGCGTCAGAGGGATGCCAGGGGCGTGATGAGACAGGTGCTGGAGCTGCTGCTGCTGTGGCCACAGGGAAAGAAGGGAGCGGGGAGGGAGGGGTCGGAGAGGGACGGTGTCATACAAGGGTGGATGGTTAGATAAAAAACAGGTAGAGGAAGAAATGGATAGAAAATAAGAAGGAGAAAGTCACAGAGAACAAAAGAAAAGGGTGGAAAAGGTAAGAGGAGGTGGGGGTTGTTTTTGGAATAACGGAGGGGAGAGACAGAAAGGGAGGAAGTAAATTAAATCAAATCCACATACAGAGGAAAACAAGATGGAGGAAGATAGGATGTAAAAGAGATCAGTGGATTAAGAGGTGAGAAAGATGGACACCAATAACGAGAAAGAGGAAAAGGACAGAAGGGGGGAAGGAAGTTAAATGATCAGGGTTTACAGGAAAGTGAAGCAGGTGAAGAAGGAGGCCAAGAAGCAAAAGAATGACAAGAGACGGTGAAAAAAGTGAGGTGATGAAAGGGATTAATTATGAAGGAAAGGAGGAGATGGAGAAACAGGTCAAGGGAAAACACAGGGAGGTTTAAAGAGAGGGAAGAAAATGTTTGAGTCAGAGAGTAAATGATGGGGAGCAACAGAGGGGAATCATGGAGGAAGCAGTGAAAAGCGAAGGAGAATTAGTTGAGCAGGAGGGAGAAGATAGGTGGAGAGGGTAAATGAGCACAGGAAGAGAGAGGGAAAGTGTGCAGCGCAGAGAGCAAAAGATAAGACATAGCAAAAAATAACACATAAAAAACAATGGGAGAGGAGAAATTAGGACAGGGCCACAGTAAGAGGAAAAGAATGATAAGAGATTACAAAAGGAGAGATGACTCTGGGTGAAATCCAGAAGGAAAATGAACAGAAAGACAAAGAGAAAGCGGGGAGAAAAAAAAAGAGGATGACGGAGGACAGAGAGAGTGGAGAGCAAAGGAGCAGCTACAGATAAAGAAAGGCTATTATCCTGAAGGGAGCATTATGATGTGTTTGTGTGTGTTGTTGTCGTCTCGAGCTGCTGTGTTCGACACACATACACTCACATGAGCACACACACACACACCTTAGAGACAGCAGTGTTTGTAGTGCTGGGAGGAACAAAGGGCTTTAAGTAGACAGTAATGTGATCAGTGCTCAGACAAGCTCTGGAAAGCCCCGTCTACCAGAGCACTCAGGACCATCACTGTGTCTGTGTGTGTGTACACATAAAGATGTGTGTACACAAGCAAGTGTATATTATGTTGCTCTTGGTCATGTCATCATGCACTATCAGATGCAAATGTAGGTGTTATAATGTTCAGTATAACTCTATAGTTACAGTCTGTATGTTAGCTTCAGTTTTATCTAAATATAAAATGTAAGCTCAAAGTGTTTTATCCAAAAACCTTGAAACTGAGCTGTAATTAATGCAGTGTAAACCATACACAGTAAGTGGACACATAAGAGAGACGAAAGCTATTAACATTAATGGTATTTCTCTATACAAATAGTTACGTCAGAGGTCGAAATTTCCAAGCTGAAATTTCCAACTTTTGACCTCCAAGCATTCCAGGTACATGACGCCAAAAGTGGACCAAAAACTTGACTGGCCGCAACAATACTAGGTGTTTTTGGCAAGTGCATACACAACTGACCCCCTCAGCAGTGCAGACTCCTTGCATTATAAACAAAATAGAGGACCAAAAACGAAACAAGGTAACAGATGCCATGATACATTTTCTTTTACGGCACATTTATACCTGGAAACGTATCTAAACATTTCATTCACTAGCTTTATACAAATACTGTGGTCTAAAAATACACCCTATCGCTTCTCCATGGTTGGTGCAATTGTTGAGTGATGTCAAGACAACTGCTCCCTCGTGAAGTCAGGGCAAATGGATGTACCACGAGTTTACAAGTAGGAATTCTGACATCGAGTTGCGTTCCACTGTGCATTTTCTAGTAGGAGGTTGGAAATTCTTAAGTTCTGAGTTGTCTGAACAAGAACAACCAAGTGTTTGACTGGGAGTGGTGATTCATTAGGTTTTGGCATATTAAGTTGTATCTTCCAAAATAGGTCCAGACTAAAATAGGACATCGCTACATCGCAGTTGCCGCTGATCATTACGTTGATACAACAGAAACACACTCCACACTCTGGATGAGATGTTGGTTAACATCTGATTCAAACAGGCTGGTTACAGAAAATTTCAAACACAGATGCCACAATAATCTCTTCAAAGGCCAATTTCCATTAAAAAAAAACAACAACTTTGAATTGCCTATTAGCCACATTAATTCATAGAATACTATCAAAGCATGCGGTGGTTAAGTAATACCTGCATGACCCACATGATCAACATCGCCATCTGGGGCACAAACAGCAAACGTAAACACCTCGATCGACATTTACGTTAATGCCTCACCTATCTGAAGATCAGTTTTTCTGATCTACATGTATATGGACCAGTGGTGAGAGAATTTGATCAGCTGACTGTCATCAGAGCCAGTCAGATCAGTTGGAACATCATCAGTTAATGTGTGTGTTGTGTAGGTGTGTGTTTGTGTTGTCATGACGAATGGAGGTGACTCACCCCGATAATGGCGTTGAGTTCAGCCATGGTAACCTGCTTGGCCCTCTCCACTGCCTGGACCACCTGTTGCTGGTGCTGCACACACAAATTATATACACACACACATACACATCAAACGCCACAGAAAGACAGTAAGGAGACAGGCAGGTTTTTTCCTGCTTTGGTGTTTTATGTTACAGTATAAGTGTAAAGTAAACATAATGGATACAGTAGGTACACAGCAGGAACCATTACATGAACTAAAGTTGATGAAGGTGTTACAACATCTAAACTCTGCTTGTACTGGGTGTATAAACGTAAATGGATTGGGCAACCATGCATTCACACACAGCTCAAACACTGACAAAAAAAAGTCACACCAACAGAAACACACATACAGCCAGACACGAACGCACACAAACACACACAGATGTGCTCAAAGCCACACTAACTAAAACCTCAGTTCTGTTTACACAAAATCCCAATGTAATCAGACACACAAACGCAAATATGCATGTGCAACAGTGCTCGTGTACGCACACACACACACACACACACACACACACACACAGTGTCAATATTGATCAAACTGACAGAGCTGTGACCATTCTGTCTCCAGGGAGCCCACTCATCAAAGCTCACTCACACTCACAGACAAAGAGAAGTGTGTCTGCAGGTTTGTACTGCCATCTACACAATCCCACATTCAACCAACACACACCAAAGAACACTACACTCACACACGATGCACATGTACACACATACACAATAAAATAATATTATCTTCAATGATCACTGCACCTCTTACTTATGTAGGTTGTATTAAGCAAGTTAAGTTAAAGACATGACATGTACAAACACGGGATAGATAATGATGTTGCTGAGCAATAAGAGGATCCAAAGTAAATCTTTAAGGAGTGTCTATATTGAATTTAAAGCAGCATTATGTAGCAATTGGCAGAGTGTCTGAGACAGAGACACCATTCACCCTATTACAAGACACTGTACCATCAAAATGATTTTAAAGCTGTAATATTAAGGTAAAAAAAGTTACATAATGTTGCTTTAAAAATAATGGGATCTAAATATTCATTAAATAATGTAGTTTATGAAAACTTAAAGTCACAAAGCGTTCTTTATGCCTATATTTTCTGTATTGTTTGACATCTACAGGAATAGGCTTTAAATCAGTACCTTTCTACCTGGTACACATCATTTGGACAAAACCACATGACCACATACTACAAAAATGCAGCACAGAACATGATTATACCATTGGACATCAGCGAATATCAGGTGACATGATGATCAATGTTTCTGACTGAATTTATTTAGACTTTTTCCTTCATTATTTTTAATCTGATTTGCACAAAACACAAATAATTCTCTCATTTAGATATAAATGAGATTTAGATACCTTTGTGCCCTCCCTTTGAGAGCACAAAGGTATTTTACCGTGCAAACAAAATAATTAACCACAAACAGTTCTAAGCTCTTTCATGCTTATTCAGAATGTTTCAAACTAGTTTTACCCATGTGCCATAATTAACTGAATTTACATATTTGCTTGGATTTGTTTTATTTAATGATAAGCCAGATGTTTTGAGTTTAATGAAGATATATTAAGTAAAATGGGGGTTTGATAATACATCAATGGATTTGCTGATTGATTTGCTTTGAAAACACAGAGGATAACTTTTTGAGCAGCTTGCAATAATAGGGATGAGATCTCCACAGAAACAATTGACAAGAAAACTCTGAAAGCTAATGAGCCGTGCCATCATTTATATGCAGAAAACTAGTGCATGTTTAATATCTATACCTCAAACAGTATTTACTGTAACACCACAAACCACAGACTCAAAGTGGCCCCGAACTAGACAGTCACCTGAAAGCAACTCGAGCCTGATGCAGTTGTCTAAGCTGAAGCACTTAGCTTGTGTTACCATGTCACGCAGTTGTTGCCATGGTTACAACTTGTGTGTTTACCCTGTTACAGATATGTACAGTGTGGATGACCATGAAAAGGCTTTGTTCTACGAACATACTATAGATATAAAATCCATAATATAAAGGCCTATATTTTACATGTATATATATATAAATCTGACCCAAAACTGGATATCACTTGTTTCTGTCCTAGCTCGGCCCGGCAGGTCCCGACGGGTTTGGGTCAGGTATCCATGCCCTAAAATGTAATAGCATCAAATAATACTAAAAATACAAAAAGTAAAAGCATTCTTTACTCAGAAAGGCCCATTTCCGAATAACATTATCCATTTATTATTGGATTATAATTACTGATCTATTCATGTGTACACCGATTTAATGTTGACAATGTAAAAGAGGATTCAAAAGTATAATATTTGGCTCTTTAGTGTAGTATAGTATAAATATAAAATATAGATATAATATGTAAAGTATAAATAAGCAAAAAAATGGAAATTCTTGAGTAAGGTACAAGTACCTCAAAATTCTTCTAAGGTAAAAAGTACTTGAGTAAATAGATAATAAAAAGTTACTCTCTACCCTTGTATTAAGTTGAATCAACTCATGTCTGAACAGAAACTTTTTCAGCAAACACGTGTATTGAATTGTGAGTACAGTGAAAATGTTTCTGTTTTTGTCCACTTCACTTGCACACATATATTACCATGACTGAATTGTAACTTCTGAATTATTGTTTCCTCTTTAGCTTTGCTTATCATGCAAATGTATCCATTCTGGGTTATTTGTTATTTCGAATACTAAGAAAATATGATATAGTACTGGGAATGTGAATAATTGACTCCTGATTATGCATATTTTTTGTTTATGTCTAAGTGTGTCTGGCAGCGGTGACACTTACCTCTTGAGAGAGGAAAGGGATGATCTGAGCACAGATGGCACTGAGACGCTTGACAATCTCCGCCTGCGATGGAGAGAGAGACAGAAGGTGAGAGAAATGGATATATGATTGTGCTGCATACTGTACGATAATAAGTACACAATGAAGGGAGAAGATGATCCACATTAACAGCACATTAAGCCTCTGCAGCATTAAAAAACCTTTGCTAATGAGCGACGAGTTCTGCCAGTGACAAGGAGAAAAATGTGGCTGAATGTGGAAGTGAACAGCAAAGGTGGAAGGATGGAGGCAGCACTCCAGTCATCATCTGGTCTTTTAGCACCATCACACTCTCATTTAGCTCGGCCTCACACGCACTCTTACCCACTTCAGTCTTCCTCTCTCACTCTCTTAGTCTCTCTCTCTCACACACACACAAACATATGAGCGAACAAACACGCACTCAGACAAAGCAGAACACATCTAAGATTTCTCTCTCAAGCTCTCTGCCTGTCACAGCCTGCTATTCAGTGCCATTACTTTTCTCCATTTCCTAAAACTCGTAAAAACCATAAAAATGCTCTTTCTTACCCCCAGCCCACACACACACACATATGCACACAGAAACATGCGCACACACACAAGCACACGTGGCAAACCTTGTAACCATCCGCAGAATAAAGCAGCCTGCACACAAACACATAAAAACATAAGCACACACTCTCTCTGTGACACACACATGCACAAACACACTCGCGCAAGCACACACACACACACACACACACACACATACACTGAACCTCTGCGGTGTGTCTAATTCTATCTGTCTGAGTGCCCTCAGCCTCATTTTGTTCTCTTCTTCACTCAGCCGTTCTCTCTTTTTCTACAACAGCTCTCACACTGAGCCATTATTACCCTATTCATCCTCTTCCTCCCATCCCTCTCCTCCCCCCTCTCTCTCATCTCTCCCTTGCTCGCTTTGTCTCATTTTCTCCCATCTTTCTATTTTTCTATATTATTACTTTCTCTCCGTTCTAATTTATCCTCCCTCCTTTCTCTCAGCTGCCCTCTTTTCTTCCTCTTACATCAGTCGCTCTCGTGTTTTTTCTTCGTTCCTTTGCTGTCGCACATTACCGCGGCCATACTACATGCATACATTTTTCTTTTTTCCTCCCTCTACCTATTTCACTTTTTTTCTCTTTTTCTCTCTGTATCCTTCTATCCTCACTAACACATGTTTCTGGCACTTGAAGATACCGGAGGAGAAAAGAGAAAAAAGACAGCAAAAGGGCAATGGAGGGCAGTGCAGAGACTGACAGGGCTGTATACACCATCATGCAAAGTCTCTCCCTCTCTCTCTCTCTCTCTCTCTCACTCTCTCTCTCTCTCTCACACACATACACACACACACACACACACACACACACACACCAGCCGGCCTGTCACTTACATCCAGTCTCATCATGACTTCATAAACTGGCTATCACCAGACACACAGCTCTGTTCCACAGACAGACACAGACTTATCACATCATACATGTGTCAATATATGCAGGTGTGTGTGCATTAGTGTGAGTGTGTGTGGAGGTGGGTGGTTGTGCCAAAGCTCCTCAGTGTATTTTGAATGATATGCATGTACAGTATTCATTTCCTCACCATAGAGAGTAAAGTGACAACCAGAGAAAGGATAAAATAAAAGAATAGAAGAGTTTTTACAAAAGGAAATTACAACATTTCTTATTGCTGTACACAGTATTCTGATTCCATTTCTGTTAAAAAATACTGTATGTTTGTCTGCTTGAACTTGACTTAATCCCCTTCTGTGCTCTCAATTTATTCTAACTTCTCCACTAAATTACAGCTGGAAGTAAAATGACACTATACCCACACTCATTCCTACCTCTGATAATGATCCCTACAGAGTCTAACGATGGCTGCACGAGCTGGCAAGTTGGCTTTGTTAACAAGTAGCCTCAAAAGGGTCCTTTCACAAATAAATATGTTTCCCTGTTTGAATTGACCTGAGTTAGTCTTGGAGCAACTTGTGAAATGGTTTAACATGGAAAAACAGAACTAACCTATGGCACATATTATTTTCTTTATGGACAAATGGTAAAACTTTGTTCATAAAGGTAAACATTACATACTCTTGTTCAATTCATTTACATATACTAGGGTTGCAAATAACAATTACTTTCATTATTGATTTATCTGCCATGGGGATGTTAATGAATAATCATTTATCGCCGTGAAGAATTTAACCAATTAAAAATGCATTAACAAACAAATACATCAAATACAAATACATCAAAAAGTACAAATACTTGCTTATCAAATATACCAAAATAAAACACAGAATACTGATGTCAGACGATGTATTGAAATAAAATACAATTACTTTGTTATTTAAAAAACTAAAAAAGACAAAGTACAAACTGACATCATTTAATTTTAACCATTAAGTAACCTCAATATGGATCGGATTTTGTTGGGCCAGTTGATGAATAGCAACAGATGGGGGCTCTGCAAATAAAATCAAGTCATTATTTTGTTGTTTAGTTTATCATTTAAGTAACTTAGTGTTAACTTTATCTGTTCTTTTTACGCCTAATGTAGTCTTCGTAGATTTTGCATCAAACACCATGTTAATGGTTCAAACAGTTCTCTACTGAAAAAACGTGCAGCATATTTTATATATTATTAATGATTAACCGATAATCAATCGTTAAGGCAGCCAACTATCCATCAAAGAAACAGCTTAAAATATTCACCCCCCTAATTATTTTCACAATCAATCTATAAATCATCAATCACATGACAAAAAATTGTGAAAAAAGCTCATCACAATTTCCCAGTGTCATAAATGGCAAAGAAAGGCATCAAATCCTCACATTTAAGAAGCTGGAACCAGACATTTTTGCTTGAAAAATGACTGAAATGATTAATTGATGATTGAAATAGCTGGCAACTTTCTTTCAATAGAATAATCGATTAATCCACTAATCGCTGCAGCTGTAAAACATACTGTATCATCTATGCTTCATGAACTTTCCTCTCCTTAGTAATAACTTTGCTGCTACACCACATTGCCACCTTACGAACAACAGGTTGTCCTCAGGCAACAGATCAATGGAGATGACCTGGTTGAGTTTTGGCCAGAGAAAGGCCAATCTGACAGGACTGATGCTGCACCATAAGTCTGAGCAGAAAAGGACAGAACTGCCCTGAACATGGTCGATCAATGAGGTTGCTTTCATTGACTATTTCAAAGGTGGCCGTGAGTTTGATTGAAAGCTATATCAATAGATGTAACTGAATAGACATAGAAAAGAGACACATTTCTTTCAGTACAGGTTTCAATGAGGAATGGCTATTTTCTATGTTACGCTTTGCACGGCCTTCACAGCTAAATATTATCTAAGGATAAAATACATAACTGAAACAAGTTCAGAAGCAATTGGTTGATTAATTAATGGATCTCTAAATGATCAATGATTATACTGATGAATGGTTTTAGCCACATTAAGCATCAGGTGAAGTTTCAGAGATGTTTGGATGTTCCTCCTCTGTGTTTCATATGTTATAAATATGTTGTTTTTCTGGCTGTTCATTCAATAGGTAGGGTACTATGGAAACATGTGATGAGCACCATGCAGACTGTAAACCAAAAGCCACCTAACATTGCATAAAGCTGCAACGTTTAGTTTAGGTTTAGCACTATTAGCAACGCTTTCATTTGTTTGATTCATTGGTTTTGACAGCATCCCACCAACTCTACGTTCTGGCTGGGAGGCAGTGGATGGTGTTATGAGTTTAAGGCGACAATCAGCCGATGGGTTGACAACAGAGTGAAAGTGAGCCGGGCTGAAGCAGTCTGAGCTGGGCCAGGTGTCAGAGACAACACGGCACAGTCTCGTTCCAGAGCCCTGCCAAAGCACAGCCATCAGGGAGTACTGGCAAAGACTGGCTGGATGGAGGGATGAACGGATGGAGGGATGAATGGATGGGTAGATACAAAGGAAGAGAGGGGGCTGGTCAATAAACACCTGAGGGCAGATAAGCTGCCAACTGGCAGAGGGACAGAGAGAGGCAAAGAGAGAGGCTTTAAGTGAAACGGAGATAAAAAAAAATGTAGGTGAGAGAGACAAAGAAAGCTTTCCATTTAGAAGAGCACAAATTTCACAAGTTATTCTGCAAAACATTCAAAGAGACGGATAAATGCAAACTAAAAGTAAGGTTAGAGGAGAGGAGAAAACAGACAAAGACAAAGAAGAAGAAGAAATGTACTGCAAGGACAGCCTGTTCCAGAGGCTGTGGTGCATATTCGCCTGTCACGGCCTAAGACACACACACACACACACACACACACACACACACACACACACACACACACACACACACACACACACACATACAGAGCAGCAGCGTGCTCAGACTTGTCATCTCGTCAGATCATTGACAGGATGATAATAACAGCCAGCAAAACGTTTATATGAACAGAGTGCGTGGTTGCTGCATAATTATACAACCTGAAATGTGTGAAAAGGTAACACACATACACACACACACACACACACATACACACACACACAAATACAGTACAATCAATATGACACCTAAATAAAAAATAAAAAATAAAAAATAAAAAATACTGTTACCTATTCTAACATCATGTGCACATATTTTCTATGGTGACTGAGTGTCTTGCATGGGTGAGTCCACCAGCTAATCAGATTTTTGAAGTATTGAAAGTCATACTAAAAGCTTGTAAGTAACCACATGTTCACACCAGCACTTACAATTATGACAAAGCTGTATTAATATTGATTTCAAGTGGTCACAACAGACAGTACAGTCACAGCCAGTGAAGAGAAATATGTCAGAAATAGAGTCAAGCAATATTTGGCATACACCTGTGAGCAGTGATGGTTAAAGCCTATTGAAGGACCGGTGTGTCCTTCAAGTCTAAATGAAAAAGGCAAAACAATTGTTGCTGATCCTGAAGATCATCATGTGTGCCCAGTCTATTCAAAGCAAAATTCCAGCAAAATAATAGAGCATGGAGGGCAACAACTCTGTGAGGTTTTATGAAGAGAGTATTACCAAGGAATATTAGAAAAATAGAAAGTATTTGATGTGCACTAACGTTTCTGTTTCACTGTTGTAATTTTATAAATTCTGCAATAACTGGTCTTCCGTAGATGATGTGACATCATGTTGAGAACCTGTAGTCTGACTGACCAGATGTAGACTGTGGGTATAAGGCTGCTTTTGGTTGACTATTTCAGCTTGCATTCTCTCTCATTGCGCTATCTGCGTGTTATGGTTTTAAAAATCCCTGTCTCTATGGAAAACAACAACAATCTCCGAGCTAGCAACCTGCATGCTGAAAGTTATCCCAACCCCATCCTGATTGTCAACGATCTGAACGTAAACAAGCTAGCAGTTGCCTTTTCTTTTGCAGGGATTCAGTAATTTTAATGCCACTGCTCGTCTGCCCACGAGCCAATGTGTTGTGCCACCAAAGATGATTGTGATTGGTTCAAGAAAAACAAACAAGCCAGAGGATTTTCCCCTTTTGGCATAATGATAAAGGCTGTAGGCAGACAGCATGGTGGGGATTCTGGCTATGCAAGACTAGAAAAACCTCCAACAGTTCATTGTCAAGAAAAATTTAACATAAAAAGCAAAGGTCATATTTGGTGTCACCTTCCTTGAACCAACATTTTGTATCTGCATTCAACTGTCAATCAGGATGAAATCCATCAAAGTAAAAGAGGCAGTGGAAACAATTTCTACACCAACACTTAGCTCAGTCGACCAGAATGCATTGCAGAAGCCAGAGTTGTGCTTTGCGCAAATGATGTAATTTTCAATTTTTCTTGACTAGAAAAACTCATTCTCCTTCACTTACTTTGCAATTGGTATCGCTATTGCTGCAGCTCTCTCTCCACCCACATGTTTAACCCACGGTGCCAATGCAACACGTTCCTGCCTGTTCTGTGAGGGCTGTCAAAAGGCATTCTAGGAAACGTATTGAATGACTAACTGAAGAAGAAATAGACGAGACAGGTGGGTAGATGAGGCGGTGGGTACACTAGAAAAGAAAATAATAACGCTCACTCACAAAATAAGCCATCAGAAACTGATGGTGTAACAGTGTATCTGCATGTGGAATTTTCTTTAATGAGCCGGCGCCTGACTGTTCTGACAAAGACAAAGCTTGTTTTAGAGGGAGGGGGGCCTATTGGAGTGAGATCTGCCCCTGAGCTATTTTTCTTTCAACTGCTTGGAACGACAAGGCGTCCGGCGTTGTGTAACTGTAGCATATCTGCAGGCTTGTGAGAGGCAGAAAGTGATATATGGAGGTTCATATCTAATGCATTCTCATCAAGACCAGAAAGAAAAGGAGAAAAGAACTGACAGAAAACAAGCTCACGTTTTTCTTTGTACACTTTTCACTCATGACACCAAAGTGAACTTGAACTGGATCAACAGGGAAGCCACTTTCCTGTGAAAGATCAGCTTTGTATTTGTTCTCCCAGCATGACGGCAAGCAACAGTGACCGCGTTCATCTTGCCAATAAAGCTTGGTGAATTTGAATGTGATGAGCGTGGGTTGAGATTGGCACAGGAGGAGAGAGATTGTGCCCAGTGTGCTCGGGCACTGCCAGCTGTGCCAGCTTCAGAGTCCCACTACGGCTGAGCAAGCCAGCGTTAGAGGGGGGGCCTGTGTGTGTGTGATACCCCTCTCCTCTACTCGCTCTAATTGCTCTCAACAAAAATCTCTGCCCATGTCTCTTAGCTCCGATTTTATTTCTATTCCTAGCACCTCTCTCTCGATTTTAACCAGAATAGTTGCTGGTTTGAATCCTTGGATGTAGCTGAAGGAGCATCTTAACCTCCAACTGCAGAGGACACCAGTTGTAATAAGCAACTTGAAACATGAATGTGTGCCACAGAGAGAATGAGATGCATGATGCTGATGGAAAAAAAGGATACGTGCCCAGTCGACGTTACCTTGACAGAAAGAAGGTTATACACTGTGTAATGGTTTTGTGGTGACAGAAAGTGGTGACCTTCATACATCCTACTGCATGATTGGTATAATATTTGGGGGTGTCAAATGTTTTGACAACAAAAGTATCTTTATTCTTTTAAGTGTTAACTGAATATTCACAAAGTAAATAAAAATGTATGATCCACACACAGGTGTATATTAAAAAACATTAGAGTGAATGTCAAACTGCACTTATTGAACCAAAGGTGAATTGAGCCTTGACCGACGTGCAATAACTGTCCTTTCTGTTACACTGGGCAGCAGCAGTGATCGTAGACAGGCAACATTACAAAAGGAAACCCACACTCAAAATTATGGAACTAAAGTGCATTCAGTGGCACTGCACGGCACCTAACTGTAACCAAATAAAGTCAATATATAAAAACAGAGGGACGGGGTATGTTTGAGATGTATGGATAGAGATGCTTGTGCATGGATATAGATGTGCCGGCGCTGGCTGAGGCTGACACACTCGGGCTCGGAGACCGCAAGACATCAAACACGGCACACTCGTTTACATCAATGCCATGCTGCCTTAAATGTTTCGTCAGATTTGATGCGCTGACTTGTAGCTAATGAGCTTCCCACATGCATTGCACTTTGCCTTGCCATGTTTTTCTTTAACTTAGTGAAGCCACACCTTTGACCGTATTCCGCGGTCCATCCAGCACTGTGACTGCTGCTGTGACACACTAGTCATGCATGCTAGCTCTCTAGCTCGCTGTTGTGTTCATGCGTGACGTAACAGGTGCTGATGAAAAAAGCCAGCCAAGGCAGCCAGACGAGCCACAGCCTTGCAGATATATGTAGCCTTTGTTTGCACTATTTTTTTTTTCTTCACAGGTACCCAGTACTTGGCAGTACTTGGTCCTCTACATAGACACTGTCTGGAAAAAGGCCCAGCAGAAGTTGTACTTCTGTTCAAGTTCAACTTGTCTCAAGAGATGTTGATCCAGTTCCACACCAGGATCATACAGTCTGTTCTCTGCACTTGCATCACTGTCTGGTTCGGATCTGCAACCAAACAGGACTGGAACAGACTGCAACGGACAATCAGGTCTGCAGGGAAAATAATTCAAGCCGACCTGCCCTGCATACAGGACTTGTCCAGGGTCAGGGAAACGGGCAGGTGACATCTCTGTAGACCCCTCACACCCCGGACACAAACTGTTCAAGCTCCTCCCCTCCGGTAGGCGTTACAGAGCACTGTACGCCAAACGCATTGTTTGTGTACACATACTCGGCCAGTTAAGCCGATTCTGAATCCGATTCTGAAAAACACTCAATTAGAGCTTAAAAATTAGTCAGTTAATCAATTTGCCAATCTAAAGAAAATTAAAAGTAACTATTTGTTAATCAATAATTTTTTCCAGCAGAATATGCCCCCATTATCTACTTCCAGTCTTCCAGCATTACTTATTTATTGTTTTTCTGTTCTATTTATTAGCTTTTGTCTATTTTCTACATTCTGTTTACTATTACATGTCTTTTTTTAATTTTTATTATATTGTTTTTTGTACCTAGACATAATGACAATCAAAAAAACTGTGGGACTTTAAGCAAAAAAGATTGAACATGCTATTAAGTGATTTTGGACATAGAGCATGTTACACTGCCTCATGTGTCTGTGTACTGCATGTGTACGGCTGCAGATGTATTTCAAGAGTCAGAGGGTTAGTATATATCTAACACACACACACAAGCACAATCCTGGAGCTTATCTGTGTCCCGTGCTTTCTAATTGGACTGCTCTCCCCTCTGTGAACAGTTTAAGGTAAATATTTGTAGCCAATGACGTACTAATCACCCACTGATTGGGGTTGCAGGCACAGAGCTGTTCAATGAAAACAGCCATTCCTGCTTCCTCTCTTTCATCCCCCACCACCTCCTCCTCTCTTTCCTCTTTCTCTCCATGCAATCAGCCTTCTTCTTTCTCTATTCTGCCGGCTCATTTTTCCACTTCCACAGTATATCTCTGTCTCTCTCTCACTGTCCTCGTGCTCCGTTTTCCCTCAGTGCACTTGGCCGCGCTCTTTTGCTCTCTCTCCCTGCCCTCCTTCTCATTCTCTTTCATTTTTTTCCTTCCCTCTTGCTCTATCTCTCTGCCCTGCTTCTCTCCCAGAAATCTCCCTCCCTCCACCCTCCCTCTCTTTTCTTTTCTTGCTCAGTCTTGTTTTCCTCTCTCCGCCCTCTCTCTCTCGCTCTCCTCTGGGCAGCGTGCCAGCTCCTCTTCCCTGGCACTGAGCCAACTCCTCTCCTCCACTTCGCCTCCTCCTCCTCCTCCCCCTCCCTCCCTTCCTCTATCCCCCTTGCCTCTGATTGATGGCCCCTCTATTCTGGAAGGAGAGGAAGGGAAACAGAGAAAGAGAGGGAGAGGAAGGGGAGCAGCAAAGCACACACAAACACCGAAACACACACACGGTCACACACAAAAACACTAAAAGGCACACACACGTGCACACATGGACTCTCTGGATTGTGCACGTGAATACAAATACACGCACACAAAAGCCACCACAAACAGTCGTGCACACACACACACACACACACACACACACACACACACACACACACACAAAAGCAACAAGGGTACACAGAAAACCAATCCAAACAGAGCAGAGGAGAGCACACATACAAGAGCTGTGTGCAGAGCAAGCAGAGCCTCCCAGCATGAGACCAACAAGCACACATAAGCGCACGCACGCACACACACACACACACACACACGTGCATGCGCACACACACACACACACACACACTTACTCTTCCTCAGACACAGATTCAACCTTCAGTGCAGTAACAATACAAGATAGGCAGCAGACCAGGCAGCAGAAACATTTAGAATGAAAAATACAGACAGACAGCTCTCTCTCTCTCTCTCTCTCATTCACACGCACGCACGCGCGCACACACACACACACACACACACACACACACACACACACACACACACACACGTGGATATTTATCATAGATACCAACATGTACCGTCAGTGACACACAATTGCATGTATAAGCCTGTATCTAAGGATACAGATGTATGGTTCATACACATGTAACACACAAATACACATGCACTTTTAAAAATACACACACACACACACACACACACACACAAGTAATCTTTCTTGGGCATGTGACTGTGACACATAAAATCTGTAGCTCACAGTTGGGGTTGTAGTTTTACAACCAACTAGAACTCTCTCTCCTCTCTCTCTGGCTATATTATACACTAAGCTATTAGTCATATTCACACTGTGCCAGCTCACCAGCTTGCATTGACAGACTGCATACGGCTTCAAACTCATGTCGGCCGCAATGCAATCAGACACAAAGTAGCCAGAGCAGCAAAGCTGGCTGCACAGTATGCATGCAAGCAAAAATGTGCACATCACACACAAACATCCATATACACACAAACAAACGCTAATAAATCTTGGTGTTGCCACACATTTAATTGTTGTTTGTGTGTGAGGGGTACTGGAGCATGCACAGACTGTGGTGCAGGACACAACAGACAGTGCTTGAACTGGTACATACTGCCATAGCAACATCAGACTTTTACCCAAAATAGCATTGTATGGTGTATCTTTATGTCCTGGTAAATGTGGGTACAGTATCCACGACTAAAAAGTTAACCAAGCCAAAATGGGGAAGAAAAAAAAATTCTTAAAACAAAAAAGAGATCTTCATTGAATTCAGCTGCTGTTGTGACTTCAGCTGCAGTGTAAATCAGATCAAGAGTACAGGTGGTACAACCTGTGATATCACTGAGCCTTCCCTCTTTATGGTCACCCACAATATTTCACCTTCACTGTTAGATACTCACATGGTATGGCCTTGGCTATGGTGGCAGTTGCTATTATGGGTATAAGTACTTCTAAAACCAGCTGATGTTTGAAACTAAAATATACATTACGAAGACTGAGTAGTATTACAGCCATGCTAGAAGTTCTGCAAGTCTGTACTTGGGCAAAGTCATGCTTTATGGTAATGTTAGCATTAGCGTGTTCACAAAGACAAGGTTTGGAAGTTATGTTTACCATATTCCCCAAATTTCGATTAGCATGTAAGCAAGCTAAATAAGCACTAGCAAACATAGTACAGCAGATGTTGACCAGAATTTAACAAATTAAAAGTTCTAAGGAGATGAAAAGTTAAGGGATCACTTGAATGTTTGAACCAAACTTTGCGACAATTAATCCAGTAGTTGTCCAGACAAAATACAGTATGTAAACCTCATGTTGGAACAAGAGGAAAAGTTAGGAGAGCACCAAATTCAGTACAAGAGATCATGTGATAACCACTGAACCAATCCATTGAGTAGATATTGAGATAGTTCAGGGAGGATCGGTGAAGAATAGCACAAGAGCAAATCTCAGGGGATCACCACAGTCAGTAGGATTCATCCTCTATGGAACATGAACATCTGTACAACATAACATAGTTGGTGAAATATTTCAGTCTGGACACTGTCATCTTTATAGCCATGCCACAAGCTGGGCAAAAAGCTTTCATCCTTCACAACATTTTATCATTTAAATGAAATAGCAACTTGAACATATGCTCCTCTTTATTTCACTCATGATTTTCTTTACACACAAACAGATCTCACATGGTGCGTTCAGCAGTCATACCTGGATGAAAACCTGCTGCTCCATCAGGGTACCAGCATCTAATGTTTTCCAACTCAGGCTCAGGTCACAGAACATGGTGGCACATGCAACCACTATCACATACATGTGCACATACAGAAACACACATAGACACTCAGATAAGCCAATACAGTGTGTAGCTACTCAGAGCCCTTCTGCCACACTGACAAAGCCATTACGCTAAAAGGGCTAGCTCCCTGGGAATTTAATCACTTGTTTTCTCTCTCATCTCATCTTTCTCTCTTTTCTTTCTCACAGTTTTTCCTTCACTTAACTTATTTCCTATCATTCCTAAAGGGTTATATCACACTCTATCCTGCTCTCTATGCCTCATTATTCACAAATGAGCTCTGTTACACATGTATGCACAGGCATTCACACACAGTATGAGAGCGAATGAGAGGGAGAGAGATCAAAGCTGCACACATACAGAGCACAGATGCTACAACATGTGCAAAGAGGGACTGCATACATCAACGATCAGAGAGAGTGCAAACATACCATAAACACACACACGCACACACACAAAGTCATTTGACCTCTCCAAAGCTTGTTCTAGTTGACCCACATATGAAGACTCGCCCTAATCCTGCCCTTAAAATAAAATCACTTTTTAAAAAAAAGAAGAAAAAACGTGAACCACAACCGCAGGATTATCGACTGACTGGGTGGTGGGAATGACAAGGAGGAAAAAAGATGAGGCAGAGGGGATGGAAAGAGTGAGATTGAGAAAAAAAAAATAGGGGGGGGGCCCAATCCTATTACGTACCAAAGCAGTGAGTTGAAAATGAAGGCATCTCTCGCTTGCACTCTTTCCCTCACTTTCTTTCTCCCTTTGTTCACTTTCTCTCCCAGATGAAATGAGGATTCAGGTCACAACTTCAGCCAAATATACCAACGCGTGCACGCTCGCACACATGTGCACAAACACATGCATAAAAAGGCTAGACAGCTCGGGCTAATTAGGTGGGAGGATAAGCGCATGCACACACACACTTTTTTATACAACACAAACAGATAAACAGTCTCTCATGTGATCTCCCTCTCCTGCTTGTTTGTACTCTGTCTTAATCTTCCTCGGTCCCTGTTCCTGTTTTATTCATTTTCTCAGTTTATTTCTTCACTCTGTTCACAGTCGTTGCCGTCTCTCAGATTTCTCCTTTCTCAATTTCTTTTTCAGCTCGATTCACAGATGTTTCTTTAATTGTGTGACTCCTAAAATCCAAATAATGTTAATGTTTTTTGCTATATAACATAACAGAAATCGCAAAAGACTGGGCGACTCTTTTCTGTCACAAAAATACACACACACACACACACACACACACACACACACACACACACACACACACACCCTCAGCCTCATACATGCATGTGTGGTGGTGAAATGAAAGGAGAGAGCAGGAAGGAAGGACAGCCAGCTGCTTCATCTGTCCTCAGGAGTCCACAGGGGAAACCGTCTGGCTGCCGAGCATCCTGACTATCACACACAGCTTCCTATAATATCCTGCCTGGTGTGTGAACCACGTCGTCTCTCCATCCAGCATTCTGGTACAGTATGTATAGTCTATATATATGCTAACACTGATTCTTACAATATCTTCCTGTCCATGGTGTGTGAGCCTGGCATTTGTATCCCAGTGAAAAAAGAAAGTATAAACCAAGTATTCATTTCAGTGACACGATGTAGGTTAGGAGCCAAGGTGTTGCAAAGGTAAGGAATCTGGCTACCAATCAGGTGTATACTGTGTAGTGGTGTGTTGGTGTTTGATATTTGGCTTACTCAGTCACGAGCTGGTCATTTTTAGGCTTTTAACTCATGCTGCTTTTATCCTAAATGGCTTCAAAATTAGTAACAGGCTCGAGGTTCACCATCAGTTCAAGGACACAGCGACACACACTGACACCTTTCACTAATGGGATGCTCCCTCCCACCACAAGGCCACCTCTCTGCTTGTTAGCCTTTTTTTATTGTTGTGGAGGACATTTAGAAATATTTCAAATTTAAAGGTAAAAAAATTTCAACTCTTTGTTTTCAGATACAGGGAGGCTTTATTCATGATAAAAATATTTTAAAAGGCAGGGCTGCACAAATATGGCCAAATCCAAATCACAGAGGCTGCAATTATTTGTAAGTAAAATGTGCGACAAATCAGCTTCATAATCAACTTCTGTGGTCATGCCTACAAATCTGTTCTCAAAGTGTTAGAAAACATGTTTGTTTAGTAGATCGTGATTTTGATAATTTTATCAGTAGAATTAAAAACTGTGATGCAAAAATTACCATTCCAGCTAAGCATGGATCACATTGCAATCAAAATATCTGTCAAAATAATCAAAATAGGTTGGGTTTTTTTTTACCATATCAAGAGGGTAATGTCGATGTAGAGTACTTATGACAGTTATGGAACAATGACTTTAATCTTGCAAAAGATTAAGTAACGTGTGCAAAAACATGGCAATGTGTAAGAGAGATGAATATAAGAATAACAAGACAGCCCAATTGTGGACATCACTGCAAGATTATAATAAGTGAGACAGACTTATGTTGAAAATGTCAAGTGGGCTGAACAGTACAGCGGTAACATTGTTAGTAAACTAAATTTGACCTTCAAATTTGGCATTAAACTTTAGTTCTTATTGGATCTACCATGACCCTCTCGGTCTAATGACCATGCTTTGATGGGTCAGAGCTGTTTTGGCTGCACAAAGGGAAGGTGGTTTTAATTTTGTGGCTGATCAGTGTATTTCATAGATGGCTTTTCAACATTCAGATATTTGATGCTTAAAAACATTTCTTACTTGAAGTGGTGTAGGTTTTCATGTTTTTTTTTGTCATTTGGACACCTTTCTTTATATACTGTACAGCTGTCGTGAGTATTAATAGAAGTTAGTATAGAGTTCAAGTGGCTTCTGCTTGCTCTATTATTGTGAGTTTAACTGAAAAGCAATATAAAAGTATCTGAGATATAAGCACTCTGTTCTCATCCTCCAATACATGATCAGTTTGTTTGTGTCCTAACCACCTAGAAAGTTTGCGTCAATCTATTATAAAGATCCAGTTGTGACCCTGCTTTCACACACACAGGCCCCTCCAGGTTCTTGCTGTCTAATCTCTCATTAGGCACCGTCGCTGCCCAGGAGCCTTGTTGCCTAGCATCCTGCTGTATCAGACTACTAAAAAGCAAACAAATATGCAACAATTCGAGCAACCTAACATCAAGTGTTTCTCCCGCACACATAAATTGGTGTCACAGCTCAATGTGGAACCTTATGTAAAAAGCACAACTTTGAAGGATTTTAACCTTTGAGTCGACAGTATTTCAATCAGCAACCACGCAGTCCTGACTCAGACAGGCTGCTACTTGGTTCCTTAGTATATCAATTTCTAAATAAATCAGGGAGGCATTTATACACACCTAAAAGCTGTAATGGTTGTACATGCATAATCATAATAAAAACGCATCAGTGAGTCATCCAAATCGGAGGATTTTCCTGGTTCCAGTGATATGATTGTGCAGCGACTGCTGAGGAGGAGAATAAACAAATGATGTAACATTAGCTGAGGCCATTTTTTAGCAATGCTGTTCCCTTTCCGGGTAAAATTTAGACACCAAAATGTGTTTATTTCTGATAGGCAGTGGGCCTTACCTGCAGTAACAGTGTGAGGATGAACCCTTACAGTCATCTTTTTTGTGATGCACTGTCAGGTCCCAACCCAGTCGTTTAGAAACACTTACCTAGGCTGTTATTGAAATGCTGCCACAGTAGCTTCCCTGCTGGCTCCAGGGGTCTACTGGGGGACACTATCAAGAAATAATGGGCCCTACTGATAAAATTAGCCATTACCATACTGCAACTGTGAAGATGCAGAATATATGTGTGTATGACAAAATACACATTTCACTGCATGACAGAGGAAAGAGAAATGTTGCCATTTACAGCTCCAACGTAGTTTCCGTTTGCAAGAACATGAAGCAAAATAGTTTGCATCATACATGTCCAGTACATACAAACTGTTGGTTGTTTATTGCCTGAGAACATTCAGTGTCACTGTAAACGATGCAACCCGAGTGGACAGCAAGGCATAATTTCTTTCCTTTCATTAAAATATGCTGGAACAAAACATATTGTAGTTTGATATCACTTCTGCTTTCATTTTAACCAAGAATTATAGGCCCTGCACATCCACACCGGTGCTTTTAATTACTCTAGCTGATTTGGTCTCTAGTGAGGCTGAAGCTGGGTGGAGCTGTACTGGGAATGACGTAATGTCACAAAACTTTTTGTACCAATAAAATTTATAGTAGGGTAAGTTGTCTCGCTCAAACAGGTGGCACAAAACTAACTGGAGAGAGTAAAGAAAATGTCACATCTATGGATGTGTAGAATACCAAATATTAAAACACGCAGCCGCTCTAAACCGATTCCCCTGACAATGGGAATTATCAGAGTCACTACTTCTACTCCTTGTGGTGTAAACCTATGTTAACTTAATTTACACAGATTTAAAAGAATTTAGTGAGGCATAGCTGTATCCTTCCTTTAAACATTTTAAGTGTCTGACTTGAGTCTGTCCAGCAGGTCTAAATTATGTCGAGTCTAATCTGATCTGTTCTAATGTTGTATGGACTCACTATCAGTTTCTGATCAAAGTCCATCATACTATTCAGCCTGGTCTGACTATCCTCGGGCCCCATTGCATCAAGTTTGCTTTGTTTGCTGGAAATTACTTTTATGCACGACCGCACTTTAAGTTGGGGCAGGTTCTGAACCAATATTTTGGACTCTGAGCAGTGCTGTGCTTTGTTTAATGGCCCTTTGAAGCTATCTGCTGATGGAAGGAAAGGCATATTTCATTCACTTCCTGCCTTCCATATTTTCACATTTTCCTTGGCTGCGCTCTGGTCACAAGCTCTTGCAGGACACACAAGTCTAACAAAGCGTCTTTTCTTCTTCACCTCCCGCCATCATCCTGTTGTCCTGCTGCTAGAATCAGCTGTTAATACAAAACCTGCTTCAAGCCATTCACCGCACACACCTTACACCAACACATACAGCCCAGCATCATATCTAGAAGTTGCCCTGAGCCAACCACTGTGAGTCCATAGGATATGACTGAATTACAAAGTCACTGAATATACATGTGGAGCGTCTACATGTAGCGGAGGATACAGGCAATAACTATCCAGGCCCCAGAAGTGCTATATCAATGAATATAGAACAACCACAGAGAGCAGTGTAAAGTCCTTATAGCCTCCATCGCTCCTCCGGGGGATACAGCCAGTATATATATGATATGATATGATAATGGAAGTGAGCTGAGTGAGATAATGTGACAGCGTGTGCGTGCATGTGCTCGTGCTTCAATGCATCCATACAGCTTAGAGGAGGAGGAGGAGGAGGAGGGGGGAGATGTTATCTTTTCTGTGCCTTCATATAGTTCAGATACAATCATCTGAGAAAGAGACGCAGAGAGAAGAAGCGAAGAAGAAAGGAGAGTAATAAAATGAAAACGAGGGAGATAAAGATAGTGAAAGAGAGAGGAGGGAGGGTGAAATGTAAAGAGCGAAGGGGGGGCAAAAGAGGGAGCTCAAAGGAAGGGTAGGAAGGCATGGGATGACTGTTACAGCTCTATTAATGCCGGGACATGAGATGGCCCTGCCACTGATAATGACAGAGCGTGTGCTAGAAGAGAGAGGGAAGAGAGGCAATAGCAGTGATCTCGACAGGATGTTGGGAGGAAGCTGGAGGGGGAGAAAGAGGAGGAGGAGGAGGAGAGGAAATAAGAGCAGATACTGTTAAATCTATTCATGATTCATTATTTCTCACTGCGGCTCAAAGCTCCCCTCCCTCACTTGATGTCTCTCTCTCTCTCTCTCTCTCTCTCTCTCTCTCTCTATCCCTATCTCCATCTTTCTCTCCACTGCCCTCCCCCTGTCTTTCCTCTTCCCTCCGTTGCTTTTCTTTTCTTGGCTCTAATTTTCATCTCCATCTCTTTTCTCCCCCTCATCTGTTCTCTGAGGTCTTTATCTGTCTCTTCTAAGGCTCCATCCTTCCTGTTTACCCTCTCCTCTTTCATCCGTTCAATTAATCTCCATCCCCTCTTTTCTTCTCATCCCGGCTCTCACACTTTTTTTCCAACGTTAGTTCTCCCTGCCATCTCTCTCGCTTTCTTTTTCCCCCATTCCTCTATCTCCCTTACTCTCTTAACTGCCTTTTTTCTCCTGTGCTCTCTCTTCTTGTATGTTCAAAGTCCTAATTTTTCTAAATTATCTTACTCTGACTTTTTTTAAAACTATCCCACTCACTTTTCCCTCTCCTCTGCCTTTGTAATACCATCTTCTCTGCAACCTCTCCTTTTGTGTTTCATCCTCGTCCGCTATCTTTTTCTCTCAAATTCCTTTTGCTATCTCTTTTTTCTATCTCGGTGTCTCTTTTTGATAGTCTTTTTTTATACCAGATCCTTCATTCTATATTCAATGACACACTCTCTCTCTCTATTCCTTCTTCTTTATATTCTATTTCTATCAATCTCCACTTCTGTTTCCTTTTCTATCTGAGCTACTGTACGTTCTCTTTTACTACCTGGCTCTTATTTCTCTCTCACTGGCACGCCTACCACCTCTTCTGTTAAACCTTTTTACCAGCTCTCTTGTTTTTCTCTCTGAATCACATTTTTTTTTCTCCCCGTTGCTCAAACAGCTACTTTTTTTTCTACCTTTTCTATCTCTCATATTCCTCACTCTTCTCAGAGCCTTGTTCACCAGTTCCTGACACCAGACCTCTCCCTCTTCATTTATCTCTCTCTTTTTTAGTCACATTCGCCTTTGGTCTCCTTCTGTCATCTCCACCACAAGCTCCTTTACCCTCCCTCTCTTCTTCCTTTCTTCCTGTTTTCCACACTCTCCTCTCCTTTGCCTCCCTCTGTCATCTTTCCCACCTATCCCCTCTTCCCCCTCCTCCTCCTCCTCCTTCTCTGTCCATCTCTCAGAGGTGCAGCCAGCACCCCAGTCCATTTCTCCTTTTTGGTGACAAGAGGCGACAGTCCAGTTCTGCCCGGCTTTGTTGCCAAGTATCTCTCTCTCTTTCTTTCTCTCTTCTCTGCCTACGTCTTTCATTCCATCTCTCTTTATCCATTCCTATGTCTATACTATTGGGTAATAGTTACTCTTCATGTCTGTCAAAAAAGCAAGACTTTCTCTGTATTTTGTTTGGCTGCATAGCCCAAATAGATTTTTTAAAAGAGGATAGTGCTTCTGCCATTTTATCTTGAGATAAATGACTACAGGTGGAGACCTAATCACTATTTTTACAAAATACAGTAGCACTTCTATTTCACAATAACTTGAAATTAATCCTGAGTGTATCTGTACCGTAGTTCAACTTATTTCAGTATGAAATGATTGGTAGCTTGTAAAACTGCACTTTTAAAGTAGCCTTCCTACACTCTGTCCTTTTTCTCTAGTCTCTCTCTCTCATTTTGTCTCTCCCCCCTCTTTCTGATTACTGCTCCATTAATAGTTGTGTTTGCCATGGGAGTTTAGAAATCAATCTATCCCATCCATCAGTCACTTTTATTGTTCACGTGTCTTTTTTTTATTCCTTTTAATAGCGCAACAACTCCGACATAAAGTCCCACTGAGGTTTCCTGCTCTCAAATGTGGTTCACATTTTTGGACCATGAGAAGAGAGTTGAATTAGAATCTTGGAAGAATGCAGAATAAAACATGGAGAGCAAAGGGGACCATTCGCAAGCAATTTCAGTTGTTCAGTTCGAACACAGCATTTTAAAAATAGGTTCAATTTGGGGCAGAAAAACAAACAAAGGCAATTCGGAGCTATAATGGTTGTGCTGACATATTTTTATCTTGTTCTCTTTTAAGTTAAATATTACCTGACATTGGTGATTCCCAAAGTGTGAGCCGCAGCCCACTGGTGGGCCGTGAAGGTACTGCAGGTGGGCCGCGAGAAGTCATTGACAATAAATAAATAAAACGTTTTTGATGTTCAATTTTGTCATTAATTTTAAAAATACCACAAAATATTCTGATGATTAAATATATACATTTAAGAAGTATATATATACATTATGAAGTCCGTTTCCCATTGATTAGTGTGCCATCTAATGACCTTAACCACTGCTGGGTGGCATTGAAGGAAATACAATTGTAACAGGAAAGCAATATTATTTGACTTGGTAACAGACTTTGACACATTGAAATTTCTTCTTATAAACATCAATGATGGGAAGTTGTTGCTGCATGTGTTAAAAGATATGCATTAATTTCCACTGCATTGCCTTAGGCCTGCATTAATAGAATTGTTCTATATATATTGGTGACAAGCAAATCAGCGCACAGTTTGGCCCAACCAATACATCAGTCAGGCTCTACAAATGCAAACCTGTAAAGTTTTAAGAAACAATAGAAAAGAGATACTTGCTGCCATGTGGAAACTGTTGTCTGCTACAGTATATAATTGTTCATGTCAATCAGACAAAGGTGAATGAAGGTAACACGTATCAGTGTTTAAACAGAATATAGAGTATTAAGGCAATTTTGACAGCACCTTTACCTGGAGCACAAGAACAAATGATCTGGATTTAGTATTCAATAGATCTGATGCCTATCATTAAAGTATGCCCCGATTGGCTCAAAAACTTGCATCATGTCTAACTTCAACCATTGGACATAACTTCAGCCAGTACTGGAGTAAGTATGTACACTGCACTGCAAGTATTTGGACAGAAACCAACTGTTTGATGTCTCTGTGCTATAATTACCCTGCCAGTGAAATGACAAAATGATTATGAGGTTAAAGTGCAGAGGCTTTCATTTGAAGGCGTTTTCAGAGATTGTTTCAAACAATGAGCTGCTGTCTAAATACATATGCAAGGCATGCTGGGTACTTATTGTAAAATGTGAAAAGAAGACTGTGCCATGGTATAGAACCAGTTAGCATGACAGATAGAAAGATTAAGAGACAGTGGGATACACAGGCAGTCACCTTAAAGGAAGGTGCCATTCAACTTGGTAATGATTGTGTCCATCTGTACGGAGGTCTGTCAACACGGAGGAACATATCTCATGTCTGCTACCTGTCTCCCTGTCTCCCTGTCTGTCTTTAATTTGACTGTCTTCCTCTCCTGCAGTGTGACCCAGACAGCAAATTAGCAGCAAGTGTGGAAACTGACAAGCAGTCACCGGCTCCTGAGAGCACACGCTGCTCATCAGAAACACATTTTCATTCAAGAATACTGGATCTCAATGAGCATAAAGTGAAATGATGCACACTCTACACTGACCTTCTTTTATTGCTTCCTACCTGGTATTTTAGTCTTTACATGGTTGAGAAGAGTGATCGAGAAGGTGATTAGATCACTATCCCATGCTGCAGATAAAAGCTAGGCCTTGTCGACATCTAGTGTCAGTTAGCCTCAGTCTGTCACCACCAGTTCTGTTAAACATTTGCCATTTCTATGGTCTGCAGCAGCCAATTTAATAGTCTTATTATTCTCTGGTTCCCCTCAGGTCATCTGGGACAGGTTTACTCTGTGTTTCTAGGATCAAAACTAAGCAAGGTGAAACAAAACGGGAACAAAATCCTGAACTCAAATCAGGGCTCAAAACATTACTGTTAACTATGGCTTTCCAACACATAACCACTTTTTAATCTATAACTATTCATTTTTTTGCTTTTGTTTTATTGTCTTCATAAGTTGCATTGTTTTGTTTTGTCTTGTCTTTTAAATGCTTATTTGAATTTTTTTCTTAATGTCTTATCTTAATGTATTTCTATGCCCTTGTAGAGCACTTTGAATGGCCTTGTGTCGGAATGGTGCAATATGAATACATTTGTCTTTGCCTTGCCTGATTCTCACTTTAGTAATTGTTTCCTCTCTTACCTACAACAGCCGTCACTTGCTTGATAATAACAAAAAAAGACACTGTCCACACAAAAAAATAAGTCAATAGGGATACCATGATACCTGTGCAGGAAAAACACTCTGCTGTTTTTTTTTTAACTTCTTGTTTCATGCAGCAGTACTTGCGTTTAGATTACATATGGAGACTGAAAGTACAGTGTTGTGCAGTGACCCAGATTAAAACGAGTAAAATCAACCATCCGTTGCTCAGTGTTGAAACCACTTGTTGCTCCTGCTCACTCATTATTAGTCTACCAAATAAAAGAAAGGGAAAAAACAAGCCTTCTTTACCAAAAAACGTTATTAATTTTAATGGAATAGATCCAGTTTTTTCCTGCAAACACAGTACACGCTGACTGACCAGAAAAATAGAAAAACACATAAGAAGATATTGCTGTAGTGCGTTTTGAAATTAGACTTTGTAGTGGTGTTGCACTTGGCAGCATTTAATAAAAGATGATTCTAATAATTTGTTAATCTTTTTTTGTTTGTTTAGCTTATTTAAGAAGGGACAGTGAAAATACAAAACAAAAACACTTTGTAAAAAATGGCCAGAATTCGCCAAGAGGCTATTTTTCATCTGAAGCCCCGGGCCAAGGTTTTAAAGGGATTCTTAAAATGTAGCAGAACGAAACAGAAAGGGAAACAACACATATATGGATGTCACCTAGCGTAAATACTAAATATAAAAGAGGACAGCTATGAGAAAATATATTACAAAGCCACCCACACAAGATGACACAGTGGCATACAATGTTTGTGAGTGTAAAATACCACATTGACCTCCTTCCGCCTACTCACTATAGAAAGCAAGAGAAGGAAAAAACAAAAAAAACTAAATAGTCTTTCTTACCTGTTTGTGCATCTCAATGTTGAGACCGTAGGACATTTCATAGTACTGTGGAGACAAACACAAACAACAGAGCTTTCGTTAGGGTTTTACACACAGCACACGTTAACGTTCAGTCAACTCATTGAACATCTGTTGCTCAGTGTAGCTGCATATGCGGCTGTTTGTCTCTGTGTTTTTCATGAAAACAAGAGAAGAAAGAGTGTGTGAATGTATAGTTCAAGCTTAAGCGTGCATGTGTGTGTGACTGTGTATAGATAATGAGATATTTGTGTCTCTGTATGTCTATGCATGGCGGCTAAATGAGCATGAATTTATGCGTATGTGTGCTGCATATTGTGTTTGTGTGCCAAAGAAGACCTACACTGTACAATATACTGTATACGGTGGCTACAAGAATAATAAGACTGTGTTCCTGTGTCTAAATGTGTGTGTATGTCTGTACTGTTCTTCTGCATTTGTGTTTGATAAGTGTGTTCCTACAGTATGAGTCTACAGCTGTAGTAGCATAGATCCCATTTACACCTGGATCTGCACATGGCTTTCTTATCCGTGCAAGGAAAGACACATGTTAATGGAAGACATAAATGCATGCGGAAGGCATTTCAATTTTCATGTAGTTTTACTTTTATTTAACCTTTATTTTACCAGGGATACTCCCATTGAGATTCAAAATCTCTTTTACAAGGGGGGCCTGACCAAGACAGCAGCACATTGAAAGAACAAACAACATAAAATTTCTGCTAAAAGAAAGAAACAAGCAACAGACTTAAAACAAGCAGCAAATAACATCAAGTCAAATTTACTAGTGTCTAATAACAGGACATTCAGTGGTCAAATAGTCCTTAATCCTATTTTTATGATCTTACATACTTATCAAATGCAGCTCACACTAAGATGAGGGTGCAACAACTTTAAAAGTACTTCACCAAAGAAACTGTCAGTACGAGGAATGACATACATAATTTGTCTGCATCATTTGCAAATGTAAAGAACACAAATAATGTTCCATTCTAGGGTTGTATGAGGAAGACCAAACAACTTACAAGCTAGAAAATACAAGCTGCAGTGGCGTCTGTGAAAACCCGAATCAGACAAATCACACCCCGATAGGAACACTGAATCTAACATTTAAAAAGATAAATTTGCATGCATGTATAAATTATTACAATAATACAGTTCTGATAAAAAAATGTTGCTTGCTTTTCCCATAACAGAAACACAATTTTACCCTGAGCTTTTTATGAAGACACTCACTGTGATGTTTAAAAGAAATCTTCTTCTTGTAAAAAAAAAAAATGCAGGTATTCCTTTGTTAAGAGCAATCTAAATGCTATCAAACAGGCCAGTAATCTAGCTTTTCACATCCCTGCAGTAATGTACAGGTGTAAACAAGGACAGTGTGACATTACTGTCGGGTTTGGTTAAAAGTGCAATAAAGCACATTTCTGTCAGAGCTGAAACAATGATGAAACTGGGCAGTGAAAACCTGAGTCAAGTCCTTTAGCAAAAAACTCAAGTTTACTGGTTCCTGTTTCTCAAATGTGATTTTTGAACTGTTGGACAAAACAAGCAGAAAAATTATTAATTAAAATAGTCATTAGTTGTAGATATATTCCAGATAACATATCCAGATCATAACATCAGTAACACAGCATATATATGCCCAGCATGTCATGTCATGCTCCTATCTGAATGTCTGTGTGTTTGTGTGTGTGCATGTCTTTATATATATATGACACCAGCACATTAAATATACCTGTGTGTGTGTGCTTGCTAAAAACCTTGTGCTAACACCTCTGCACGCATGCGAGTGCTTGTTAAGTGTGTTGTTCTCTCTCCCCTGTGTGTGTTTCCGTGGGTGTGTGTATGTGTGTACATCAGTAATGTGCTGTAATGTTGTTGGTGGCGAGCGGCATAGAGACAGCGAGGATCCGTCATGGTGACAAAGGCAGCTTCTGCCGCCGGATGAGCAACGCTCTGACTGATGAGAGCGAGACACTACGCTCTTTCTCTTCCTCTCTGTATTCTCTTGCCCATTTTCGCTCTATCACTCTCTTCTCTCTCTTTTTCCATTCATTCCACACCTCATTCAGCCCCTCCCTCTCACACCTATCTCTACCTTTCAGAGGCTGTCAGTCTGCCTTTTACATTACCCCTCCTACTCTCTCTAGCTATTCTTTTTTTCTAGCTGTCAGATGTTCTTTCGCTCTCCATTTCAGTCTATCTCTCTATTTCCTGTCTCATTTTACTCACTTGCTATCTTCGTCTGTCTGTTTCTACTCATGTATGCACCTCCCTATCTAAATTCAAATTTGCTTTATTGGCTGGAACATAATTAAGTACTGCACTACCGGGTCACATTGTACAAGGTTGACGCTGAATAGAAAGTGTAATAATTCAAAATAAAAAAAAGGAGAAAACAAATGCTATGGATTATACAGTGAGACCTATAAAATAACAAAAGATCAAATAAAAATCATGAAGGCACATCTTGAAAGAGTTCAGTACAGTTTCATGTGTTGTTTCACTGCTTCACCCTGAGGCTGTGACATGCTCTGACATTATTTTGCTGCTTCAGTGGCAATGTCACTTTTTTACATTTGGGTCTGAGAGAGTTTGTTGAGTTTTGTATTGTGAAAGAACTTATTTTACAAATTGTTGAAAATGACAACATGTTACCTTTTAAAAATCCAATTCCAAATGGGCTCCAGACAAAGTTTTTTTTCACCACCGTCCAAAAAAAACAATTTTAACCCTCCTGAAGTGAACGTAAACTCTTCCGAAATCAAAATGTTGCTTCTTCACTTTGTTATCATCATCTTTAGTTGTTCATTGAAAGTATTAATATTCAAAGTACTTTTACTACAAAACTGCACTAAGCTGAAGTTCTTGACTACATTTATTTACTGTAAACGTGTTGTTATCCAGACACTCCACAGAAGGCAAGCATTTGGCTGAACTATGCACACTGTAATAAACTAGGACATTTCAAACATGTACTGATAGACTGCAACAGGTTTGGCAAAGAAAGAAAGGAGCTGATATCAGTACTAATTAAGAGAAATCACCATATAACATTGGGGAATCTGCCAGGAAGTACATCATGGGAAGTACACAATCTTCTAATTAATTACTACAGGAACGGGAATAATAGAGAGAATTTAGTTTTGCTGTTTTTGCCAATCTACTGCTACACTGCAATCCAGTAGCTGGCGGTAATGCACCTATAAACTAGCCTGCCAATCCCTATCAAAACTCAAAGAAGTGAAATTGTATTGTCACACTGATCTGCAGTTTACTGTGTAACACTTTGTGTTCCTCTAAAAGGAAACTCTCAGTCCTGCTGTGCGTTTAGCTCCGTTAGCCAAACGCACCACAGGACTCACTCTGCCGCCCACCTGCTACTAGTTAATAGCTAACTAGCTTTCCTCCTGCCGACTTCCAAACAGATTTGTTGTTCACAATGAACAAGCCTGCCGATAGAGTTTACCACGTCGTGTTTTTTTTTTTTTACATCTCTCGCTGAGTGACCAGCCTATGATTGTAACTAGCACTGACACAGAGCTATGGAGAGAGAGATAACTCTGGTATCAGCATGAGCAGATGTGCTCTGTTGTAGTCAACACCTGGTTCAGTTTGTTATTTGCTAAGTAACAGCCATACATACTGTACACAAACAAAAATTCCCAGAGGCCGACGGGATGCTTTTTGTCATGACCCCGGATTCCGACAAGTTCCATGCAGGGAAGTAAACAGGAAAAAGACAACTGGATCGGTACTTTGTGTCGGCAGATACCCTTCGTCAAGGTATCAGAATCAGTATCAGAAAAGTAAAACTAAAAATGGTGCATTTCTTCCGCTAACCTGCCGGAGATTCCTAGTGGCTGTGTGAATTATTACTAATTTGTCGCTATCAATGGCAGGTGTAGAGTGATTATAGTATCGCAAAACATTTCAGAAAGGAGGCTAGAGTAGACGGACTGAACACTTAAACCATGACCATGATCTCTCTCTAAAATTGACACAGTCAATTTTGTCAAATAATGGCTTCAGGACTTGTCTGTCTTTATACAGACTGCAGCGTAGCAGGAAGTATTACTCCGTCTCTGACATGACCATCTATCTCTCCATCTCTCAATCTATCCATCCATCCATCCAAGCTTTACTTTGTGCTGTTCCTATGTTGTCACCCTCTTGTCCTGCCTCTGCTCTGTCACCTTCTTCCTCCTGTGCTTTCTCTCCCCCTCTCTCCTCTCAGAACCTTTACTGTCTTTCTTGCCAATTATCCTTCTCTTTTTTTAACCTCTTTACCCTATCCTCTCCCTATTGCTCTGTCTGTCTTTTATCTCCCCTTGTTTTTATCTATCTGCTGTATCATTTTCTTTCGCCTCTGTCCTTTACACCCCGTTTCTTTTCTACTCTCTCATTCTTTCTCCTATAAGTCATTTCTATCAATCATATTTCTCCTTTATGTTCTCTTTCCATTTCATGCTCTCTTTTTCTCTATTGCCATTTTCTGCTTGGCTTGCTCACTTTGGATATTTGCTCTCTCTCGTCCTTGTCGAGAGCTATATCTATATTCTCTCCTTTCTCTCCCCCGGTGAGATCACCTCCGCTGTGTATTTAGCTCTTTTTTATTTCTCTCATGGACAGACTGACACACAGCAAAAATGCGTTTTCACGCACACAACAGCATAAACAATCAATGCATGGAATCTCTTTCACATTTAATATGCACACGTAAGAAATGAAAGTACACACATACATACACACACACACACACACACACACACACACACACACACACACACATATACTTCAGCTGGCTCTTTGTGTTTCCATGTCTGCCTCTCCTCCAGCCCTCTCGACATGAAAGATATGTGACATCTCTCTTTGTTCTCCCTCTCTCTCCCTCCATCTCTCATCAGCCTCTCTCGTCACCTCTCCATCATTACACCTCACCTCGGCCCTCCCCATCTTTTTAACTCAATTCTCGTCTTTCTCTCCTTATTAATTCTCCCTCCATCTCTCACATCAGCCTCTCCACCTCTCTGTCATTACACTCGGTTTCTCTTTTTCACTCGCTCCCCTTTCATTCTCCCCTCTCTAAAATCCTCTTTTAATTTCGTATTTCACTTTTTTCCCTCGCTACACAAACAGCTGAGTGCATCAACCAGGGCCTCAGTATTTGAATACAACCTTGCAAGTAACATTTCAGCAGGCGGCCTCAGCAAGAGCTCTCTACTCTGGACTAAAATGAAGCAGATGACTGGATGACTGGATGTAAACAGTACGACAATATGGAAGGAATGCATTAAAGGTATGATGGGAATGTTGCTCTGCAGCGACAGTAAAATTTAAGGAGCTTTGATGCTGCCACTGTGCATTTCTGAGCATCAGTAAACTCAATAAAAAGGATTTCAGTTCCCTTCTGTCAAGTTTCATTGATACTGATTAATTTTGAATTTAAAATGTGATTCACGTCGATGCATTCCACAGCCATCAGGAATTAAAGTTTTGTTAGTTATTGTATTCTTGGGTTGTGGTACTTTACTTGAGTATGTCTACAGTCTGCTACTTTCTACTTCTTCACTACATTTCAGAAGGAAATAGTGTACGTTATACACACATTACTCAGGATTAAACAGTTGTAGTTTAACTTAGGTTCACCTGCAACAACAAAACAACATTTTGTTACACAGAACCATCTGCGAGGGTGCTGCCAGAAACTGTTTAGAAAAGAGCATTCACCGTCAAAAACATACTTGGTAGGGGATTGGACAAACCATCTGTCCATCACCTTTGCTAACTTCAATCAATCAGATCAACAGTAGCAGAGAGTTTCTACCAGCAGAGCCCGTTGGTAAATCAAACTCCTACCGAAGCTAATTGAGAGAAGAGCTCAAACATGTTTTCCATCAAGAAAAGCCTTCCTTACTGTTCCTTTCTCTACTTTTAATGAAATATACTCCAGTTCTGATATAACTGATGCTAGCAGTATCCAAGCTAATCTCTTCATGAGCTGTTATTGTTGTTTTCAAACGTTCAGCTGCTTCTCTCACTGGTTGTCACACCTAAACCCACAGCCGCAGTGTGCGCCCATGTGTTCGGTCACAATCACATAGCTTGAAGCCTGGTTAAATAGATTTGGGAGATCACATGATAATGTGTTCTCGCGAATCCAGCTGCCTCACACGATTCTCACATATCAAATATATTAATTTGGTTTAACTGAATTTTCCCAGTGCGGTATCAATAAAGAAAAACAAGGAAAGCAAAGTCATCCTCCAAGTAGCAGGGCGTTATTCACTGCATTATGTATGAATACCCCTTGTTGCATGTCCACTATAGCTGGAGCACAACCACAGGTAAAAAATATTAAATTGTCCCTGCAGGATCACTTTCAGGACAGCTCAAAACACTTCAGAATGCTGTTTATTTGCCAAGACATAAACCGGAGTCGTTTAGTCTAAATACAACAAAGCAGTGATTATCAGGCAGAAACCAGTCTTACAATCTCAGGACTATAAACACCAACCTCTGACAAGAAGCTCAGAGTTGAATGGGTAATCTGGCCGAAAGCCTCAAGCTACTAGGTCAGTCACAACACTTCTCAGTTACAGTATTAAATAAGTCACTCTAGTTATAAATTTGCTCCTTTAACTGTGCAACCAATTCAGTTCCACAATTAACTGGTCCAGTCAGGGTTTCCTTTGAAGAGGCAGAAAGGAGAAATGACTGAAATGTGGTGGCAGTTGTCCTGTGGGTGTAGGCTAGACAGCAGTGAAGTGACTACTGTACTATTTGTGTAGTCTGTACAACACTCTGGTGACAAAGCTCCATGGGAGTCTGATCTGGACTGTAGTGTGCTAACAACTGTGCTCTGTACTCTCTGGATGTGTGGAAGTGTAGTATGGTGACAATGCATGACTGACATTTAATCTTACACTGTACGCATGTAATACTATGACTCCTGCATAGTCCCATTTATATTGAAAGCAAACACTTGACAAGCATGTTCAAGTATAGTCCACACACATAAGTATGAAAGAAATATTATGATTCTAAGATATTGTACTGTGCGTGAGCAGTTGAAATTGCAGTGGTAAAGTATGTTTTTTGGGGTAAAAGTCAGTTTTTTTAATAGGTTCATCCTGTCTTCCTCCAATTACCCCACACCCCCTGCCTTATATAATCCCTCTGTTGTGTCACTGCGTTCTCATTCAGCACTCTGTGTAAGATTTCTTGTCATCGTGGGCAGATTGTGAGGCGCCTGTAGTGGATGTGTGTGTGTGTGTGTGTGTGTGTGTGTGTGTGTGTGTGTGTGTGTGTGTGTGTGTGTGTGTGTGTGCGTGTGTGTGTGCGTGTGCGTGTGTGTGTGTGTGTGTGTGTGTCTGTCTGTGTGTGTGTGTCTGTGCGCACGCTAAGCCTGGCAGAGGGGCACTAAGCCAACTGGCTGACGTCGCTTACCAAGAACACCCAGCACTGCCCACCCAGAGAGCAGGGAGAGAGAACAGTGTGTGTGTGTGTGTGAGTGAGACTATGTGTATTAATATGTGACTTCTTTTTTAATTTTTTCAAGTGAAATATGAAGAATACAATGTAAATGTCAACAGGAAATGTGATCATATATGTACATGTGCATCCACGAGTGCAGTGAAAATGAGACTACTCGTATAACAACAAATTTCAGCTACCTTATAATGAGGAGAGTGAGAAAGTAATTTGCTTGGGTTACTGTTGTATATTCCCTATTTGTTACAATAGATTAATACTATAGAAGAACTAGATATCCAAAGCAAACATGCAGTCCAGTGAGAAATGCTCACCTGGTGCATACACCCAAAAAGTTTTTAACCTTCAGGGTTCTCCCTCTGGCTCCACTACATGTAGTTCCCGCTCAGCCTATAGACTTCATATTGTGATGACGTCATGGATTTTTAAATCACTTTCCTGGGCTCGAGGAAAGTTAAACAAATAAAGTGAACATTGTTGTGACTGATGGCCACAACTTCATTAAACTGAATATGTTTTTGTCTTCCTCCACTACACAACACATAATAAAAAAAAAAAACTGTGATTAAAAATAAAAAGCTGCAATCCATAACATTTTGCAGATTAAAACTACAGCAAACGGAGCACCACAGGCAGCTTTGGGAGTTTTTGTCACCTTGATAATGTTAGTATGCAGTCAGGTCATGTGCATTCAGTGCTGCGTGATCAGCCGTCAATATCAAATTGTGTTATTGTTGGACCGAAATCTGTTCAAAATCATGATTGTAAGACAGGAATTTAACCATCAGTAACAGGATATTGAATTTCAACCATATTGACAGGTCTACATCAACACAAATATATAATTTACTGAACTGTCCAAGTTAGACAGCAATTACATCTTCTGTATGCCTGAGGATATTTCTCCATATAAATATTATTCTATCAAAGTCTAAGATGAGCAAGATGCTCTTTAAATATTGTATTTATGTAATACTGAAATTACCATAAATTTATGTGAACTGAGTTCTTGTTATCATTTTGATTCTGCTCTATTCTCTACAAAAAAAGAAACTAACAAAAAAGGGGCAAGTTTCAGCACTTTTTTGTTATATTAACCACAAAACTGAAAGGCTTTGTGTCCTTTTTAAAACTTTGGATCTCTGGAGTTGTAAATTGTTTTCCAGTTTATCCACACACATTGTGAGATTTACAGCAGAGTCTCCATCTCTCTCACTTTTTGGCTCATTATGTCAGTTCAGCAGATGGGTTACTTTAGATAAATGAGGTTGCGGCGTAATTCTTGTTTATCTGATCGCACTGTAACATTCCACTCTTCGGAACATCATATCTAACGTCTATCTGCCGCTAATAACAAACACACTACGCTGTCATCATCTGGGCAGGACAGACAGAAAGCATTCCTGCATTTCTCTCAATGAGCTGCTCTCTCCCTCTTCCTCTCTTTCTGTTTCCATCTTCCTCCACTCTCGTGTTTCCCTCCTCTTTCCACTCCTCCATTCTTCTGGGAGTGTTTGCTCTTTCATTACCCCCTCCTTCCCTCCACCCTCATGGTGTTGAGAGAGTGTCAGACGATGGTGCCAGACTCTCTCTCTCTCTATCTCCTCTATGCATTCTGCGAAGAACACTGGCAGACTTAAAAATGAGCTTTAGGAAGTGGGTCTAATCCAAGGTGATTTATCTAAATGGGACATTCATGTGCGTGCATGTGTGTGTGTGTGTGTGTGTGGCTTTACAACATGTTTGAATTAACACTGTATGTGTGTGTGCTGTTTACAAGTGTGTGCAAGCAGCTTGTGTTTACTCCTGCATGCATTATTTGTGTGTTTGCGTGTGGATGTGTGTAAAAACCTTAACAAAAGCATTGTTCATCGGTGTCTCTCGGGTGAGCTTGTCTCTCTCATCTGCCCGCCCACAAACACACACACACACACACACACTCACACACACACATAACAAAGATGTTAAAACATTTATTAGCACGCTGCGCTAACCCACATCAGAGGTTAGGTTAGCAGGCTCTGACTTCTCCATTGTGCCCTGTCAGCAGGTGACGACTAAATCAGTCACGGCAGACATTCAGCCTCACTGCAGATTCTCTTGCAGCCTGTTTCATCAGAGGGAGAGCCACAACAACTACGGGAAGGGACTGACCTTGAATTTGAGGGGGTTCACTATCTACAAACACATGTGTACAGTATGTACGGCGAGGGAGTCCCAGCACATCTTTATGCACGCTCCTGCCCTGTTTGCTTCTCCCGCTCCAGACAGTTCAGACAGGTTTAAGACTCTTAAAACAGACTCAATCCTTCCCTACATCTGGCCCAGCTTAAATCCCCTCACCAACTATCGGTTGGCAGAGCAAGGTTCGGCTCAGAGAGGAGCAATCCCTATTCAGATTCTGCCCTCTTCCTTCGTGCTATCTCACATCAGTCTCGTTTCTGCTTTTTTCTGGCCTTTCTCTTCATCTCCTCTGTCTGTTCAACCCTTCCCTTTATCCCCCTTCCTTTCTCTATCATACTCACACAAAAAAAACACCATTTTGTCACTAATGTGTTTCTTCTCTTTCTTTTTGCCAATGTCCTTGTTCTGTTTGTTTTTTTAACTTTCTACTCTCTGCCAATGCCCTTGTGCCCTCTCTCTCTCTCATATTTCTCTTTCATCTATGTCAGCTCTGCTCACTTTGTCCCTCTCTCACTGTCCCCATCTCTTCACTCCCCTTATTGCTTCTATTCTCTACCTTCATTTTTACCTCCCTTCATCCTTTTCTCTGACCCCCTCCCTCCTCCTCCCCCTTTTCTCAAGCAGTCTGTGACTGTAATGTTGCTGAAGAGAACACAGTGTGTCAGCCTGAATCAGACAGATGAGCTGGGAGCAGAGTAAGAGGCTGAGAGCACCGCATTAATCCTTACACACACACACACACACACACACACACACACACATACACACACACACACACACACACACATACACACAAACACACACACACACACACACACTCTTCATCTCTGCCTGAGGGGCTGAGATGAACGGACGATGCACACTGATACACACACACACACACACACACACACACACACACACACACACAGACCACAAACACACACATGCTCACAATGTTCCAACAAACGACCGCATGGCAGGCATGAGACGAAACACAGAGGCCATGATACAATCCTGGTACAGGCTTCAAATGAAATATCTAGACAAATGAGACAGCATTTAAATGTAATTAATGGTGTAATATAAGGTCAAATCAATGTAATACTGACACATTAATAAAAATATTAGTAACTAGCAGAAGGCTTAAAGAAAGTCTTCCGTGCAAAGAGAACGTTATGTTAGAGTAACATTAGAGTCACTAGTGGCAGCTTTTTGGACAACCTGCTATACAGAGTAAGCAATCATTTTACAGAGGCATTGATGTCCACTGGAACTGTCACTTTAAAAAAAAATCCTTTCCTTTAGTCGCCTGTCGCTATCACTTCAGGGGAAAAAGGAAAAACCTGATGATACGTCAGAGAGTGAGGACAGAAGTTGGTGAACATGACTAAAAGTAACATGAATAAAATTAAAGTACATTACCCCGTCTGTGAACATTTCTGCCTGAGTCAAGTCCGAATTTTATTGGCAATTGTGGTCGTTTAACAACGAAGACAACAGTCAATGATCCCACGCCACTCACGTCTTCTGTTTTGTTTTGACTACGACACCCTTAGCAGCAGAAATTACATAATTTCCATTTAATGCATAGTATGTCATTTCTGCCACTAGGGGTCTCTCAATCAAAACAATGAAAACAAAATGCTTAGTCATGAAGCAGCGCGGGATCATGGGAGTTGTTGTCTTCATTGTTGTTGTTGCCATTACAAATCTATCTGACGTGACACACAGATGAGATAATGTTAAGTTTTATTCACGTTACCTCACTCTCAGACGTATCATCTGATGTTCCACCTCAAGTTATAGCGACAGGCTACTAAACAAAACACACCGTTACCTTGAACAATATCACGTATTTCTCTTGGTTGAAACATTCCTGGAAACATTCAGAGTGTTACATATTATACCTTTAAATGACATGCTGACTGGTTAGCCTGGCTCAAGACCTTTGAATCAATGCCCACGTCTTTTAACAGCAGTTTGGATTTCATATATAAAAGTGGCAGCCTTATTGTCAAACATCTCCCCACTCAACAACACACATACTTAGCAGGGGTGAAAATATGGTCAAATTCAATATAATAATCACACATTTCATTTTGTCATTATTTTCTATATTGATTTCTGAAGCAACAATATTTTGTCTCTTTTGCCAGCAGCATGTTCATTAACACCAGACCCCTGCAGGGCTTTTGTACCTCACTTTAACACACACACACACACACACACACACACACACATAGAGCAATGAAAGGCCCCCTAATGTGATTCCTGACTGTGAGGTGTCACCCTCCAATAGACATGTCTTTTTTTATACTTTTTATTAAAGGGTCCGGGAAGTCCACTCCCCCATAAGAGCTTTGTCTTGTGTTTGACAGTAGGAATGAGAGGAAGGCTGTAGAACAGTTAAGACTGTTTCTGAAAAAAAGGTTTCTGAAGACATTTAATCCTAGAAAGAAAAAAGGGCAGCGACTCAACTACAACATATATTTGACTGTAAAACCTTCAGTCCATCATCGAGGTTTTCCCACTGTATGCCAGCACGCCTTAAACAGTCCACTACATTAAGATATTAGCTTTTCGAGTTTTATGATGCAAGACTTTATCTCCTCTTCTTTCACAATCCACTGAGCCTCGTGCTGGTGTATCTGCTCATTGCAAAGATTCAACCTCGGGCAAGCAGAGGTTGAACATGGCTCTCCAGGCGGGAGACTTGCCTGCACTGTGTGTAAGCATGTGACCAATACGCCTACGCCCCCTGATTAGTCAGGGCTACAATGCAACCTTATTTAAAAATACACAGTGGAATTCCAGGAGAGCAGTGAAATCTGAGAGCCATGAATTATAAATACAACAGAAGGAGAAAAAGCAAGACGCCCACAGACACTCTTAATGTGTGCTACTTGATGTTTGTGTGTTTGCAGCTACCACTAAAGTTACACTTTGCCAGTGTCTCTTCACATACAAAGAAATTGGTCTAGTAAAGCATCCAATACTAAACATATACTCCATCCAAAAAGACACAAGAGAGCGGGTCTGCCAAACATAAAAACACACTATATCTAAACCTGGCTCTGCCGTTTACTGCAAGAAACATCACGGACGAGCAGTTTGAGAGGGTTATGGCATCATCTCTCCAAGCGTGAAATTTGTAAATCACTACCATTGCCAGCTATAGAAATTAAGTGGCAAATGTGAGTAAAAACAAACTTCCAGACTTTGAAAAGTAGCATGCCATAAGGAGATATCAGCATATTAAAACTTCAAAACTTTGAAAACATGATGGCTGGTGGAAAAGTACAGCTTTTCAGCAACAATATTACCACAGTTATAGGCTTTCTACAGCCTATTGCTTTTTGCATTGTCACATTCGTTCAAATAGTTAAATTTAGCTGTGACGTTTTGAGTCTAATAGACTGTTTCAGTACATGGTTACTGAAGTGGTTTCCTCAGGACATTTCTGGAACCACCTGCACTGTCACTACATTGAAATTTAATGTGCTTTTCCCAGAGAGGGGAACTGACATAGAACTGTACTTGAGTAGATTTTTCAGGTATCTGTACTTAACTTGAGTATCTATTTTTCCAACTACTTTTTTACTTTTACTGCCTACATTTCAACACAAATATCTGTATTTTCTACTCGTTACATTTTCAAAACAGGATCCTTGCTGTAGTTTTAATGCAATTGAGGGGAAATTGGATTACAAACGATGCTTTACCAACACAAAATGTTGGTATTTGACGTCCTAGGAATGAGACTCAACAATCAACTATCTTTCTGGTGCATTTATGAACAGCTTGGACAAATCCCTCTCATTCTACCTTTAAGTTTAATAGTCTTTGAATTATATTAATATGACGTGAGGTCCGGTTAGCTTTGCAAAGAAAAGGCCAGTAGAAATCTCCTTCCAAGGGATATTTTTTACTTGTACATTGCAGAGCCTGTACTCTCTTACTTTAACTTGAGTCCGTCTTTTTAAAGAGGTATCTGTACTTCTACTCTGGCTTTCCCACAAATATAAAAAGGTATGTATTTACGCTGTTGTGGTGGCTCGGTTTTACTTACGCACAGATTGTCAGGTAGAATCTGGGAAGAAATTTCTGCAGCACATGATTATAGTGTTTTTTTAAGCTGCAGCAACTCATGTTTCAACCTAGAGTATGTCTTTATCAGATTTTCAGGTATTTGCCTCTGAGGAACTTCTACTCCTCAAGTATGTATGGTTTATTTATAATATATACAAGAATACTGCGTTAGTAAGCAGGTTATGCTGAGAATTGTTGATGATCAGACAAGGAGAGCATCGACACACTACCTAGACAAACTGAAACTTTTTAAAGAAAATTCTTTCAAATAAAAGTCAAAATACATAATTTGCATTTGCCGTCCAGCACAACACATGAAAGCATTTTCCAATCTAGGAAACACATTTTTTTCCTGATGTGACACAGCTATAGTTAAGTTTTGGTTAGGTTTAGACACAAAAATGGCTTGTCTAGGGTTTGGAAAAGATCGTGGTTTGGGTTAAAATAACTACTTGGTTAAGGAAACAATCATGGTCATGGTTAGAAGAAACCAACATTGAATGAATGTAGTCAAATTGTCAAAATCCATTGTTTTATTGACCAACTGTGCCACCCAGAACTCCTACCTCGGCAGACCTTGTGGCTCTATAACAACTTCACACTGCTTCCGCCTTTCCTCTCTACAGCCATGAGAGTTCAATGTCACTTTTAACGTAAACATGTTGTATTTCAGGATTTATGTTGTGGTTTTCTTTGGGAGTACAGTTAAATAAAACATTCAGAGACTGCCACCTTACAGAGAGAAAAAAGCATGTTTTCTTAATTGTCATATTTTTTTGGTGTTCATAAAGAATTCCACATGCATGTATCACCCTGTATAACCATCTCCCTACTTTCCAACCCCTCACCCTAGTATTTAAAGAGCTTAAAACTGATGAATAGTAAAGGCAGGAGCAGTGCAGCGTGGTGAGCAGAGCCCCAGCCTGTGGAAACAGGCCTCAGTGTGGATGACAGGCCTAACGAGCTAAATATAGCCTTCTGGGTTATCTCCTCTGTGGGCGCAGCGAGTCCGTTGTTGCTTCACATTATTTACGTGTCTGTGCGTGCACCCTCTCTCTCTCTTCCCCTCTCTATCTCTCTTTCTTTCATTTCACGCCCCCCCACACAAACACATCACTATCTCTTTCTCCTGCACTCTGTGCTACATACTACTCTTTCTTCTCTCTCCCTCTCTCTCTCCATTTCATCCCTTCACAGCATCTTTTTTTTTACCCTCCATCTCTCCTCCCTGCAATTCTGTCCCCTGGTATCTCTCTTTCCTCATTTCGTCTCTCTCATTCCTTTTCAGCATTTTTTCTCTCTCTCTTTCCCTCTATATCTCTCTCCTGCCTCTATCACTCTCTCCCTCTCCTCTTTTATTCTCTTTATCTCTGCCTCCCTTTGTATCCCTCCCTCCCTCAGCAGCTCCCAGTTTTTTTTCTGTCTGACACTCGCTGAGCCTTTTTTCTCTCAAGCTATCTTTCCCTTTGAGCCTCTCTTTCACTCCCCTCCCTCTCATTTTCTCTCCCTCTTTCCCTCCCTCTCATTTCGGAGCCATGCCTACAGTACAGTATGAAGTAGCATAGCACTGTGTTAGCCATCCACTACACCAGGGTGAGCCCTAGTTCAAATAATATAGCCTGGAGTGCTAACCATCTGCCATGCTAACCTACAGTATGTGGATATGTCCTCTGCATCTGCAGCTCCCTGACTTCCTGCCATAGGTAACTGTTAAAGCCGAGTGTTGAACTTGAATATATAGCTGAGGACACTCCTCCTTATTTCTCTGCTTCCTTAGCTTACCAATGGCTCAGTGGTCACAAAGGCCGTGACATTTAATATGCAGAAAGTTTGATCAAATGTCATCCACTGCCCCTGTCAACTGAAAGACGGGAACTGCATCTACCCTGGCACGCCACCTCTGCTTTTGTACAAGACTGGGTGGTGGGGATTACAATGGAGAAGGTGGATGTTTGTCCGGGCTCTTTGTTCCACACAGTAATTCTGTGAAACCACAGCTAAAATGGGGAGTGCCTGAGATTAGGGAAGTGGGTGTTTTTGAAAAGTCTGTGGTTTGCAGAGGTTTTTCTTTGTGTGTGTTCTGCAATGTATCATATTTATGTGCACATGTTTCTTCTTGTATTTTTCACCACTTTGAAAAACACAGTGAGAATATTTTTATAAAATGAGGTCGGTTAGAAAATCCTTCTGTTTTTAAGGGACCAGTAGGGGGTTGGGGTTTGGGTAGTTTAAGGTCCTAAACAAACCTCAACAAGTTTTTGGCTTTGCAGTTGTATGTTATTATATAGTATATGATTTATTCAAAGTTGTATTGCGTTTATGCAACTGCCAGAAAATGCAATAACTTTAAAATGCAATAAAAATGTCCCTTATTTGGGTCAAGGATGTGACTAGGAGATTATGTCGTAACTTAAGTATACAGAGTGACTAACTGAGTTTATGTAATTTTTGCTGAATAGCGGCCACTTTGGTCACAACTGACAAATGAAGGGCATTGGAATTCACATCACTATTCAAGGTTGTCTTGAGCCACATGTTTTAAAGACATCATCATAAAGTGACTGAACATGCCAAAAACAACAAACAGATCTCCTGTGTTAACTACTTGGTTTATGTTTTTTAAAAAGCTACTGAAATGTTAAAATTTAGTACAGTGACAGTAGCACAAGCAGAGAAGAGTCACAAACTGACTCAGCAATGTCCGTTACGCAGCCATAAGTACCTGTGGTTTTCTGGCCAACCTTAGCCACCATAAGCTACAGTACTGGTCATAACAGACCAAGTAAGGCTGTAAAACTAGCAGCAGCAAGTGCATCAGACTGTACTGATCTTCTTTTTTGCAGAGTAATTCATTCTGGATTGCAGTGACAACCTATAAGAAAAACAATGTGTTATTTCTTCCTTTTAAAGTTATGTTACCTCTTACAACTCTAATTATGCAGACAACAATGCATAAGAATAACCAGTGGGCAATTTGAGGAGGAGTGAGACGTGGTATGCCATCCCAATGCATCCCCCTTGTTAACCTGCCATGTCCCCTTTCCATCTCCAAGTAGCAGAGAGAGCAGGGGCAGAAGGGTTGTTTACCCATTGATCCTTTATGTGAGGTTTGTGCAAGTACCAATCTATGGTCCTGACCATGGCTCTAAAATATCAGTAGCCTAACTGTGCTGTGTATTGATAAACCCATGGCGCTGTCTGTGGTGTTGAAGTAGCAGATGGTTTTGTATTTGTGCCTTTTCATCTGCTCTAAACTGTATATTACAAATACTTGATTCTGTACTATATTTTAGCCAATATACTCTATAGAGTAGAGAGGGTTACCTTCATGATGAAAGTGACAAGTAGCAACATGTAGTAATGGAAGAGTTAGAGAATCATAGAGACACACTGCTTTCTGTAGTATTCCTACAATTTCAATTCAATTTTTCGAGATTTAAATAAAGGTTGAATAAATGAATGAATATTCCTGTAAACCCACCCAACCCCACGTTATCACCGACTGAGAATAACTACTACAATGTTAAACAGTATAATCATTATGCCATCATATATGCAATAGTAATTGTATCAAAATGCTATAGTAGTGTTGGCAAAAATATGGATTTTTCTCGATACATTTGGAATATTTGAAATGGTTTTAATACAAACTTTCTGCCATATCGCTACACCGGTAACAGCTGCACATTCTCGCTCCTTCTTCCCTCCAACAGTGAGTTGACATACACAGTGCTGTAATGTCCACACAGGCCCTACTCCTCTCACTCTTTGGACTATGGTCAGAAGTAAATAAGTTACTTAGAAGCTGTCGTGCATAACACACACAAGCTTTTTATATTTATCTTTTTTATGCCCTCATTGTTGTGTCAATTTTTCCCTGTGGTGTTGAATAGTGGTCTGCACAGACTTGAAAATTAAGCCCGTGCCCATGAACTGCTCATGACGTGGAGCCGACAAGTGGTTCGACTGTAATGCAACATTTGAAGCCCGTGCCTGAGACTAAACCTAAATATCAGAAATAAGGCTGAGACTGAGACACACACACACAAACAAACACACAGCAGCAGCAACAGCAGAGACTAAACAGGCTTATTTTATTTCTGATTTACAAAACAACAAACTCTTAATGTAACACACACACTTATCCAAAACTCCAGGCTTCACTTTAGTTGGCACTTTGATGTCTGGTACAGTGAAGGCTGTCACTGGCAACTGTCTTGACTGGCTAGCAGCACCAAAACGGCCGCCGGCGCAGCCACTGTTCCGCATGGCGAAGGAGGGAGGATGTCCCGGGTCTTCTTGCTATCATATTTTAAAATCGTATTGCAGCGGCGACAATGCACATTCCCTGTGTACTCTCGGGTCTCACTCTCGACAATCAAGTCGAAGTACTCCCACAAACTAGCCTTACCATTCTCGTTTGGGATTTTAATAAGCTCCCCTTTCGCTACCTTGTGCCTTAGTTCTTCCATGGCTGACACTGAACTAGAACCTTTCCCTCACTTTTCCCGCCAAACCGCTACATGCAAACAACAAGCAGAGGGAGGTGTGTGTGTTTTGTGTGTGTCACTGTGCGCAGCCTGATTGACAGCTCAGGAGTGATGAGGGGTGTGTGTGTGTGTCACATAGACTTGGTCAGTGCTTCAGCAAGGAGCACAGACTTTAGAGCAGCCAAAAAAAAACAAAGAGCACGGAGCCCGGCCTGACCCGAGCCCTGATTGTGTATTTAAAAACAAAGCCTGACCCGGCCCTAGCCCTCAGGTCGGTTTGCAGACCTCAAGTGTTGAAAATGGTATCATCTAAATTTTTTCAAAGGTTTGTTATCAAAGTAGAAATTCAAGTATCGGGACAACACTCAGCTGTTTCATTTATCCTATTATATCCTGTTTTGATATTATTATTACTTTGATATAACGTTATTACAAGAATTGGAGGTAGGATTAGCTGGAGCTTTTTAATGGAAGGTCCTGACAAGAACACAGGAACAAGGATCTGTAAGTGTAGAGTGAATGAATTTGTGTATTTAGTATCTCCTGTCTGTTTGTGTGTGTATATTTTTATCTGTTTATCATCTGCCTGTCTGTCTGTGTGCCTCTATATCCATTTGTCTGTTTCCCTGTCTGCCTGCTCTCCTTTCTCTCTCACACTCTGCCTGTCTGATTCTTCCTCTCTCTCTGTCTCTCTCTTTCTGTCTATCCATCTGTGTGTCTATCTAGCTTACGGCCCTGATCCTGCCTGCTCTCCCAGGTTTATGAAATGCGAGCAGCTTAGCAGATGGTGCATATCGTATTCTGGTCGGCTCTGTGTGGGTTTTGTACCACAGACGAAGGCTTACGATACATGTGAGCCTTTAGTCGCACAGACACACCGACACAGAGGGAGCTCAGGCTGTTAGCGCACAAGAGAAAACAGAGAGAGGAAGAAGAGACAAGAGAAACAGAGTGAGGAAGATAGAGGGTTTGATGGGGGGAAAAATGGGGGGAGATATGGGAAAGTACGTTTTAGAGAGAGGGCAGGGAGTGAGCAAGACACAGAAAGAGAAACATATAATTCTGATTGGTGACGGTTTGTACAACTTTTGGACATTTTGAACTATATTCCACTATTACAGGTGTTCAAGATTATGAACCCCAAATAATTATGTACTGCAAATAACATTGTTTTCAAAGTAAATAATGATGTTTAAAGATATTAACAATTGATTTAAAAAAGAAAGCTGTTTCCTTGACATTATCTTTGTTTTATAAACAGCTTATTGATGTAAATGAAATGATTGAAATAAGTGAAAACAGAAAGGAAAAAATCTTGAGAGAAAACATGAGAGGAAGACAGAAAAAACAACAGAGAAGTAGAGAGACAAACAGAGCTTTTACTCCTGAATGATCCAAACACAACAAAGTCAATCCAGCTAATCAAAAGCACAGATACAACTCCCCTGATTGTAATTCCTGTACAAGAACCCATCAGACTCTTTTCAGAGTTTCTAAGTGCCACAGTCAGACTAGCAAATCACCATACAGCTCTGCTGTCCTGATTGGACTCACCATGATGTAGTGCCTCTGCATCTCAGTCTTCTCACTGGCCAGCTTCTCACACTCCAGCTTCAGGCTGCACAAGGACGGAAAAAGGACACACATGGATTAAATGGTGTATTTTGCATCCACTGAAATAAATTATAATTTCCACAGGACTTAGATACTGCAGAGGTCAAACATAGTTTAAGACCGAGTAAGGATACCAAAAAATGATTCTTAGTCACACAGTCGGGCTACCCATTACTGCTGAAAGTGACACTGAAAAATATCACCTACGTGGTAGCAACTGCCAGCAGAGTATGTTTTATTCACTACTGCAATTTATCATACCTCCGTGTGTGTGGGAGTGTGGCTAGTTATATACATCATGTGTACATTGGTGTGTTTATGTTAGAGTCAAATAGGTGCTGACAAAGTAGCATAGGTGTGTTCGTGTCGAGTTTATGCATTAGTCAGTAGTGGATGAAACATAGATAAAGGAAAGGCTTCATTGCAGGTACATTATTAAAATGAGGTCCGGACTATTTAAACTGTCAAGCTGAGGTGGGAATGAGTGTATGAGTTTAACAGTTACTTTATCAGAACAATATTCAGAAAAGGTTAACAGACTGACAGGTAAGTCAGCTGGTTTATTATTATTGAAAGCTATAGCATCTTGCTGTTAATTGGCTGCAATTTGTGTAGCGTCACTGCAACTTACCATGTAAACATTTACAGAGCACATGGATAGATGTTTGTAGCTGTTTGCATCTTTGTGTGTATGACTAAGATCCAGCAGTCTAATGCCAAATCAGTAAAGTGGTGTTGCTATATCGCAGCAGGGTGTTCAGCCTGCCCACTGAGGTGTGAGCAAGAGGCTGGATGTTTTAGCCTACAAAGGTTTATCTCTCTTGGCCAAGGTCATTTCTGGTCAGCCATATCATAAAGTGACCATCAGTGACCTCTGGCTGTAGAGAATAATAAAAAAAGACCTTAATTGCATTATAATGTGTATGATATGTTGGAAACTAGAAACTTGGTTATCCACAACTTCAGTTAAACTGTAACAAAGTATAATGGCAAGAGGATTTAGCAAACAAAAAAAAATAACTGGGAATAGACAACTTTTTTGCTTTAACTTATCATTCTAAAATAGTTGCTGATTACATAGTGTAGCTGTTCCCTGTAAACCTCGCTTTCATTATGCTATTCGGCCCACCACCGGTAAATCGGTAATGTTTTTTTCCAGCAAAAAACGAAGAACAAATTAAGGCAATTGGATAAGTAAGGGTCCAGGTAACGGTGGAACAACTGGAATAACTGTGGAAACGCTACACTGCAAAAGTCCCTCGCTGATCTGTGATTCCACTGAACAATGGCACTCGGCACAGTTCAAAACCAGCATTCTTTCTACTAGATCAGAAAGTAACAAAACATTATTACAATCGGGTGTTTTACTCTGCCTTTTCATAGCACTGACATCGGAATTTTGAAGTCAAATCGTGTTTCTTATGGTTGTTTTTTAGTTTGGACAGTAGCCAGGCCGTTAGCTGAAGCCATGTTGTTAACCCTGTCTTTTTGACAGCGGCACCAACAGTAGTGCCACAGGGAAACTAGGAGGAGGCAATTTGAAACATTGTCCATTTTCACTTTAAGTTAAGAATATCACTTGTAAAATTCTGTTAATATCATGGAAGAAAACTGGAAATCTGACTAATCACACAAAAAATACACTTAATGTAAAAAGAACTGATAAAGGGAATATAGGCAGAAAACTATGATCCCTTATTAATTTCTGTCATTACTGCAAATATTAGTAATAAAGAAGACGGTGCATACATTTAAGATAATGACTCAGAGAAGTTTGTAAAGATGTGATTTGAAACTTAATTCAGTATGAAGGGCTGCAACTCACAATCAGTCTCCAGTATTTTTCTACATTCAGTGTAATAATAAAGATTAAAAGGACAGCACACAGCACGCTGTCATTTTAACAGTATTGGTCCAAACATTACAGAATTCAACACCCACTTCCAATGAACTGAATATGAATTTAATTTCAATGTGGTGTTTCTATAATTATTTCAAGTAATGTAGAGAAAATACAATATTAAAAGAGTATGGAAGAGTGATTCCTCATACCATTCATAACAGTTTCTCTTGATTAGAAAGAACTGAACTATGTTAACCACATTTCTGACTTTATTCATAATACCATATGGACATTTATGTACGTGCATGCATGCATATCTGTATAATGTCTGTGTCATGTGTGCAGTGTAATATGGCTTGCGTACCTGTGATACTGCGCCTGGAGGAACTGGAATTCCTCCTTGATACGGTCCAGGGTTTCCAGGACTGTGAACTTGAAAGACTGGCCAGGCTGCAAGGGGACCTGCACAGGAAGAAGACAGGAAGAGAAAGAAGGGATGAAAAAAAGATACTTAGGTGTGAGTGTGAGTGCATGTGTGCATGTTGCTGCTCAAAAAAATGATTGTATGCATTGTGCCTCTAATATATTTGTATAGGCACATGTGCACCTGAATGCGCCATATATCTGAGTGTGTATTTGTGCGTGTGCATGTGTGTGTGTGTCAGGGAGCAAGGCAAGGGGAGAAAAAAGCCAAGATGAAAGTGAGAAGGAAGGTCACTTCCCCTTCCCACACATCATAAAGCCGTGTCCTCTCTCTCTCTCTGTTCTCCTCCTCCTCTAATGACTCTGCCTCCTTCCCTCCGCTGCCCCTATCCTTTCTTCCTCTCCTCTCCCTCTCCCTCTCTTCCACATTAGCATCCTCTCCACTCTGCCAGGTTGCTAATGTATTCCAGCCTACAAAGAGCTGAGAAGGGAGGAAACGTCAAATGAATAACTTATAGGGAATCACGGCACCGTCTCTCACCTGCTAAAAGCTAAAGAAGGCCCAACAAAACAAGCACCTCCCTGGGGTACACCCCACCACCACCACTAGCCCTCCATGTCTGTCTAAAGCGCTTTCGACAGCCACCCTCCTCCTCCATGGTCTTCATAAAGTTTTAGAAACAACGACAATGTGGATGTTTGTTGATGCTGTAATTGTTCATGTTTGAGGACTGGGATTAGTTTTTAGTCAGGCAAATCTAGAGTAGATTTTTGTGTAAAAAGAAAACATCTTTCTTCATTCTTCTCCAAAGAATATATATAATTGGATTGGCTGATTTTCCCTGCACGGGGGAACTCCCGCTGTTAGCTTGGGGAGGATGCAGCCTGCCAGGTGCCTCTGCCACTTCTTTTCAGCCACTTCTCATCACCTGTCAGTGATCAGCCTCAACAGGAGTATTGAGGTTCACACTATCACATCTAGATGGCACCTCCCTCTGCACAAGTGCTCTGACCCTGCTGGTGCAGAGACAAGGACACCTCATCGGCATCCAACCCCGCAAACGCTGCACACTGTGTTAATATCCAGCCAAACCCAAAGCACCACAGCTGGGGACTGAACCCAGATCCCCACAGTGGTCTGCTGCAACTATTTATTGATTATCAGTATTTTGAGAATTGTTTAATCAGTTCGAGTATTTTCAACAATAAACATTTCAAGTCAACGTTGTGACTTGGTGCAGGCAAACAGCAAAGATGCCACTACAGCTTTGACATAAGCTCAGATCAAATCTCTCATATAAGGAAGGACATTTGTTGGTTGGTATAGATGCACTCTTTCTCTGATGATATGGTGGCCTTTAATTAAGTACCTAAAGATATAAAACATATGAACTGTTTCTTTTTACTTTGTAATTTAACTATGAATCCACCCATCCTCCCATTTGTTCATCTGTTCACATATTCGTCCATCCATCCAAACTAAGCAGCGCAGTGCACACGCTACAGTGAAGCTGGGTGGCTATCGGCCTGTAGCTATAGCTAAAAGATTGGCGGTTTCAGTGGCGGGGCTTCATTAGTCTAGACAAGCACAATTCAATTAGATTTCAATTAGTCCAACGGTGGAGGTCAGAGACGCGGTGGGTTCCCCAGTAATTAATCCATGGAGCCGAGCTGAGCTGAGCTAAACTGAGCTGAGGCAGGCATAGCAGGGACATCTAGATGGCTGGATGGGCACAACACACACACACACCCTCTGGGGGGGTGTGTGTGAGAGAGAGAGGGAGGCGCGGAGGGGGGTGGGTGGGTGGGTGGGATAGATGCGATGGGGGGTGTCTGCCAACAGATCCCCACTGACCTTGATTCACACCACACACACACAGCGGGGGAGGGGAAGGGAGGGGTAGGGGGGTAGATAGTGATCTGGCACGCGCAGATAGACACACACACCCACGTACCCATGAGCGCATTGAAAAACACAAACACACACACACACACACACTACTGCACATCCAGATTCACACAAACACACAGTGGGAGGATGGAGGGATGGACTGATGAGGGAGAAAAGAGGTGGAAGAGAGATAAATACTCATCTGACAGACAGAAGGATGGATGGACTGAGGGATGGAGGGAGTGATAGACTGGTCTGACATCCTTACAGAGGAATGAAAGAACGAGCAGAGAGACAGATGATGAAAGAGCGGCGTGGCTGCTGACTGAGAGAGATAGCCAGCCATTCATCGGTCTGACACCGAGGGGATGGAGAGAAGACGGAGAGAGGGAGGGAGAGAGAGAGAGAGTCACACTGTCTTTGCTGTAGTCAACACAGCCGAGTCGCTCTGCCCTGCGCACTGTCCATCGCTCTGTGGTAATACTGCTCCCACCATCTGCTGCCATGAACACATGAGCACACAGACACATACTCACGCAGATGCACGCAGACAAAGTGCTGCTGGCGGGTTACATCAGCAGCACTAAGTCATATAACAAAGCCCGCAGTCACAGATCAGGCTTATACAAGAGATCCGCGAGTGACAACCGTCAGCGTCAACATGGCGTCCTCCGTGGTGTGCTGATGACAGAGATTTGAATTCCTTTCATGTGCTGGACATAAACTCAAAAATGTCTTCCTTTTGGTTTGCCAGTTGCACCTTTTTTGAATGAGTTTCATGGACCCCGCAGCGATAAAACTTCTTATGAGCAAAAAGGAAATGAAAAATACACACACAAAAAAAAGAAGTTATAAAAAGGTCCTCAGGCACAAGGAGAAATATTCTCTGCCTGTGCGGAGCTGTGCCTGTCAGGAATAGGAGTCAAGTATGGGAAGCTGCTATCAAATGACTTCATGCTTATTAGTAATAATAGGAGTGGCAGTGTCTTGCTCAAGGACACTTCAGCAGGTAAAAATAAAACTGAGCTGTAAGTTATATACAATGATATATGCGCATCTTTCTGCAGTGTTTACAAAGATGGAGGCATCATCACGTCATGCCGTATGTACACCAGAACTAACATTTGTTGTTGGAGCGTGTCTGTGTGTGTGTGTGTGTGTGTGTGTGATTGGTCTCTCCTGTATTGTTGACAGATGGCAGCCCAGACTGTTAGGGGTCCAATAGCGCATCACGAAGGGCCAAAAAACAGCCTACCGCCTGTGTTTTCATGTGTGTTTATGTGTGTGTGAGCACCGTAGCAGCCAGCATAGGGGATCCTGAAACCCAAAACTGATCCGGTTAATCTAGGAGGTGGAGGTGGAGGTGGAGGGAGGGGGGAGAGGAAGGGAGGGAAGGGTCACTTGTGCACAAACACACACACACACACACACACACACAGACACCATGTGGGACAGCAGTCAATCACAATTTGGTCGAGCTGGCACGGGCAAGCAGAGAATTAGGAGGGATTATCTATAGTGGGGAGGAAGGGAGGGAGGGAGGGAGGTGAGGCGTGTGGAGGAGTGGCGGATGAAGCCCATTGTGCTGTATCACATAACATGACGGAGGTGGGACCCACTGGCTGTAACCATCACCTGTCTGCCTACCTGCCTGTTCAGCTGCCTTTCATGCTGTCACGAGTTTGACTGTATGACTTGATAAATTAGCAGTTTCAGTGAAGTGATAACGTGAAATCACATTGATCAATTGACATCACTAGAATCTTGTCTTGCTGTTTACAAAAAGTGTTACCGGTAACAATCACAACCACAACCCAAGAGCCAGAATAAAAGGAAGCAATATTCTTTTCTGCAAACCACAGATATAATGAAAGTTCACATTTCTTTATGTTGCAACTTTACTTCAATTTTATCTTGTGACAACGCCGTACTTATGCCCTCGGCTAGGGTTAAAAAAAACCATCATGTTAAACATCTTCATAATATGAACATTGGTAAAACATGTTTGAAGATGGCCCAACTTCCCGTCAAAAATATGTTTTTTGTCGACACAAACTTAGAAATATCCTGTCGTCTCATGTTTACAAATGTTGAAACGTAGGCTTGAACTGCGGTCACTGGCTTGGTAGCCTTCTCACCTATTACACCACCACTATCCCTTGAACATTGTTACCTTGATGAACACTGGATATACTGCAGTACTGTTGTATTAGACTACATTGTTTTTTAGCTAAATTCGCCTAATAAACTGGCCACTGAGTGTATAAGCCTATACCAATATATAAGATAAGTTCATTTCTGATTTATGGGCCAGGATTTTGTCACAAACCTTTGCTGTTACATAGATGATGATGAAGTTCCAAAACTTTTATAAGTGCCTGGACAGCAATCTGCTTGAAACTAACTCATTCACCCTAAATTATTTACACATGTCGAAAATTTTAACCTTGATGTGACGTTGCAACAATCTGTCTGACTTCATCCAGTGACTTGTATTACTTATTTTCAGTCACACTTCAGTGTTTTCCCAGTCCATCTGCATATTAGGTCACTCTGGTTCTGTCATTCTGTCTGCCTGTCCGTCCGTCACATGGAAGTCTACTGTTCAAGCAGCTGTCTGTTTTTCCACCACTGGCAGCGGCTGCATGAGAGAGACAGCGACTGTAAAACAGATGCAGGTCTGGGAGTGATTGGGAAATAAATGATTCTATCTATCTGCTTGTCATCTCAGTCTCTGTTTAGCCCCTGGCTCACTTTCTACCAATGCATGAGTATTCACACAGTATAAGCAGGCATGCCTATGCATGGATGCATTCATTCGAACAAAACAAACAAACAAAACATTTTCTCTTTCTTGCTCCCCTTCTCTTGCTTCTCCGTCTCTTTCCTCCCTCCCTTTTCTCTCCTTTCGTTCTTTACTTCTCCTCCCTAGACCCTTTGTTCTTCTTTTTGCCTGTGTGTCTCTGAGACAAGCAGAGACACATTCAGATAGCACATGAAATAATAATTGGCTGGTGAAATATTTAGGAAAAAGGCACATGAATAGATGAGAAATACCAAGTGTGGCAGAGCAGTGTCAGTGCCCCTTGTGTACATGTCTCTCAGTGTGTTCGTGTGTATGTGTCTGCTGAAGTGAGCAGCAGTGAACATAAGCAACAGCTCATTGGTTTGGACGGTGTTGATGAAAGACTGAATAAAAGCTGCAGGGAAGAATGGAAATGTGACTTACAAATCAGCAATCTTTTTATCACACCCTCACATTTGCCCCTTTCTCTCTGTCAGTGTTGTCTGCATTTCCACAGACCACTCAAAGGTTTTGATAACTTGGAGACAGCCATGCTCCCAAGAAAAGAGGCTCATTTAGAGTTAGTGGCGCTCTCACAATGAATCTTTACCACTCACTCATTATGCCAGCTAGGCAGTCAGTCATTCAGGTGACAGTGAAATTGACAAGCCAACACTCAATCAGTCATCCAGCCAGTAAAACCAAAAGTCAGACAGTGGGTCAGTCTTACCAGTTAACCAATCAGCAAGTCATTCAGAGAGCTCGTCAGTTAATGCTGCAGCTCAACAGTCAGCCACTAAGCCAGTGGTGGATTACAAATCAGGGAAAGATTGGCAGCCAAAAGAGTCTCTGGACTCCATCCAAGCCCCACTCTGATCATTTCTTTTAATGACAAAGAAAAGAACACAGAACACAGGATTTGAGGATAGAAAAAGCCTGTTTTTTTTTTAACTCAGTGAGCAGACTTAATCTGGGCGGCTGATGATGGAGTTGTCGGTTGCTTGTGCGACTCTTTGCTTGTTCAGTGGGTCGTCTCGCCGCAGCTGTATTGTTGTTACTTGACTTTTTGCCATTTTACGGGGCTGCCTTTGAAATGCTGTATGAAATTAAATGTAAACAAGATGAGGACAAAGGAACGGAGGGGAGAATGTCATCCGTGGGAGGTGACAGCAATCCGCTGTGCTGTTTACCGTACATGGCTTATATTACAGCCACAAATGTTGGGGAAAAACAAACTGCCTCACACAGCTAGATGCCAAAAACTAAAAAGTCCAGTGTACAAGAAAGCAGATACAGTTGCATATCAAAGGCACTTACACAATTCAAGACGCAATAATAACTAGTTAAGCACATCCTGCCACTGCAACTACAAAATTAATCTCATGCACATCAAAATCCAACTTTAAGACAAACATACACTCTTGGAGTGGCTTTGCCCCCATTAATGGAGTAGATGTGATTTCTGTGGCCACATATTTGGTATGAGTTTGTTTATTTGGCCATAAAAATAAAGTGTTAGCCTTCTCATGGCCAAAGGAAAAAAAAGCTCTCCCCGTGCGTACACACACATGATTATACATCCTGGTTGCAATGATTTTCCAACAATTAGATTGTACCACACACACTGGAACACTTGTGTTCTTATTTATCCCTCAGAATTTACTTTTTTCCTCTTTGTACCCGCAAAACACACTCACACATACACACACAAACACTCCTGAGTGCTACAACAGATGTTAGATTGTCATGACAAACATTTCCACAGCAGAAAGTGACTGAATGATGTTCCCGCATGGTGTAATAATAATGATCAGAGTAGATTTGATTTGATAGAGTACAGTTGCATTAATAGACCAACAATCAACACCTTCAGCAACTAAATTGGAGTAACCTCTCTTTCTTTTCCTCTTCAACACGCTTTTTCTTAAGAAAACTGTCTGATCTACACCCACTAGACCACAGCCACCACAACTCTTAGGTGTGAGAGAAATGTTGTAGTCTACATGCAGAGTGACAGCTTTAAGTGTACACTCACACAAACTTTCCAGACTCTCAAGGTAAATGTGTGTGCATGTTAGTGTGAGTCTTAGCTCTGATCAGTCCTGTTTGCAGGCTAGCAGTTATAGACATCTTTCTTAACCATGAAAACACACAGTAAATTCTCCCTCTCACTCTCTCCCTCACTGGGGTGTGGCAGCCAATCAAGGGCTTGTACATTCACAGCAACAGTCGAGGTCGGACTGGAACATTATTTATTGTTATTGTTGTTGGCACGCAGTGCACACACACACAAACACCGCCGCTCTACTTTCCCCTTCTCCTCCAAGATACAAACACACGAAACACACACAAAATACACACGTTTTAACAGCTGAATACACAAACACAAGCACACACGCACACGCACACACACACAAGGACAAATACAAACACGTACATGGTATACACACACACACACACACACACACACCATGTACATATACTTAGACACAAAGACACTTATCACTAGAGAGCAAATGCACACATAAAATAAAACTGAAACACCACACAGGAGATGCACACACACATTTTCACACATTTAAGTAAACAAAAAGGGCAAACACACACACAGTTAATACAAAAATGTAGAGACACACAAAGCACTAAAAAGGCAAAGACACATAAAAAGAAAATCCACACACAGCAAATACAAAAAAAAACACACACACTTACACAACTCACACATATCCACACACACACACACACATTCACACAGTTCTGATAACGCTTGCCACAAAAATCCAGTGGAACCAATTACAGCTCCGCTCGCCTGGCAAATCAGCCCTTGGTTTTAACCTTTTCCTGCCAGAGAGCGAGGAGAACAAAGTCGGACTTCTTCTTTTGATAGAAAAAAAATAACACTGCTTTAACCTTGGATGTCCATTTTATCTATTTATTCTGAAGACACCTTTCTTATCATTTCCAAAAGGGGCACACAGAAGGGTTGAGAGGAGCGGCATTCAAGGCCATCTCTGTCCTGCCTGACAGGAAGTAGTCCATGATGTTTGATTGACACCAGCAAGGCTACTGAGAGACAAGAGTCAAGCCTGTTTACTGGGAAGTCACTTACATGGGAACTTTGCCGATTTTCAACTTTTCAACCAGCTTTCTAGTACTACAATGTTCATGTAAATGTACAATTGTAAATTTTTTTACCATTTTGCCTGCACGCAGAGCTCCTGACTTTTTTGCCGTCAGAAATCCTCTTGGTGACGCAAAACATGTCATCTGGTGGATTTTAGGGCCGTTCCATCAACTACAGATTGTACTTCCACATTTTTGGATCGAGTAAGGGGTGTCTCACCAAACTTTGATCAAACTGTCTAAACTAGGCAGTGCTGATAAACTAAAAACTAAGATCCTGTTTCAACACTGCATATTTCTCACCTAAAATAATGACAGAAGCATATTTTAGTGTACAGATTGGCCGCGATATTGTTTGTTACTAACCGGCCTCCTTACTGTTTCCTGTTTCAAAATGGACAAAGACCCAAGAACAAGCACCACCCAACTCGCAGTACGTCACCCATCAGCAGTAGTGTTTGCGGGGCAGTGCATTCTGGTTGTTGTAGGTTTTCTAAATTTTGAGTGCAAGGGAATACAACACCCCCGGTTTTCTCAGGATATGTAGCACCAATTTCTTATGCAAGGACTATCTTTCCAGGAGTTAAATAATTCTTTAGTAACAGGTGAGTAGCTGTGCATTCACACAGTACCAACACCAAAACTCTGTAAAAGAGTCATTTTAAAGCTAGTTTTTGGTAGCCAGTCAACTTGGTATGAAAAAAACAACTATAAAACTCTAAGTTTGCTTCAAATTAACACTCAGTGAACAGTTCATCACTCTTACTTTTATGCCAAAGTTACCTTATCATCTTGTGATAATGCAGTTGCAAGAGGAGACTATTTTAAAAACTATTGGTGGAGTCAAGGATAAGCCGACATCTGAGCTGAATCAACTTCTGAAAAGCTTGATGCACCAAAGCCCACGGTGCCCATTTCACATTTTCCAAGTGTGCTTAAGGTTTGGCTTCTGATTTCCTTTTCTGGCATCATTCTTTCTAGCAGCCACCTACAATTTTTTAAATATTGTATCTTTCTTGAATTGCACCAGAAAGACAGAGCTTTGACAAGGGTTATATTCCAGCTGTGCTTTTGAAAAAGCAGGAGGAAATACATATTTCACAAGTAACCCCGTTCTGACTTTGAGGACAAACACACACATACACACATGTACGTAAATGTACGCAAGGACATGCGTACAAGCAGTCTTTAGCCACAAATACATTCATGCACACACACACACACACACACACACACACACACACACACACACACACACACACACACACACACACACACACACACACACACAACTGTTCTTTGCACCCTCACACCTCTCCACAGATCACATTTCATAGCAACACCAGAAATAAAGTTCCACTGGCAAAGGAGGGCTGCAGAGGAAGAGGGAGAGAGAGAGAAGACAGAGAGACAGAGAAAAACAGAAGAGAGACAGAAGGAGAGAGAGAGAGGCTATCGATCGGTTGGAGTTGGCTCAATCTGGGATTGAACTTTATCACAAACGCAGAGCATCGCAGCAGGAAGCTCTCTGATACGCCTCTAAAGGAGAGAACAGAGGAATGTTCACACTCTATTCTTCCTTTGCATCTCTCATTCATTTTCATTTCTCTTTCCACCCCCGGCCGTGCCTTTTTAAAGAATTCTTTCTCACTCTTTCTTTTTTCTTGCTTGGCTCTTACATCTTTCACTTTCTCCCTTTGTTTTTCACTTCTCTCTTGTTTCTCTCGGCGTCTCTCTCTCCCTTCTATTCCAGCGACTGGCTTATTAGCATTCTCTCTGTACATATAATTGATTCCTCATGCCTTCCTCTTGTGAAAATGTCATTCATAATTCTGTGTGATAGCTAGCTGGCTGGCTTGCTGGCTGACTGAGTGGTTGGCTGGCTTGCTGGCTGACTGAGTGGTTGGCTGTCTGGCTGGCTGGCTTCAAGGCAAAGTGGCCACTGACCCATTTGTAGCAGATACAAAGAGACTGACAACCAAATCTGATTATAGCAACCGGACCAGGGCCCCAGTGAAACGAATGGCCTAAGCCAGACTGAGCCTAAGCTGTCATTCATCCTCCTGTGCTTTTTTACTCTATGTATTTAACCTTTATTTTACCCGGGCACGTAAATTAACTGCAAATTCTCACTGCTGATGAAGGGCGAAACTGAAGGAGGGAAGGGACTTTAAGGAGGTATTAAAGGGGAAGTGCTTGTGCACTCACGACCTTTCTTACTAGTAATGGAAATGAATTAAGTGGAATTTAACTATCAATTAAACTGTCTGTGTGTGTGTGTGCGTGTCTGTGTGTGCACAAGCGTTTGCTTAGCAACAGAAAAGAGCAAATGGACAACTGACACTTGTACAGACCAGTTCACACACACAAACACTCATACAAACAGGTCTATTCCCACACACGTCACCACACATACACACACCTAGAGACAACCAAACACTAATGGATGCACGCATACACAAGCTGACAAGTGCAGATTCAGTTATATGCCACCTACACAGCTAACCATCAACAAGATCTCAAAGGCACCTGGTTGCAGCTGACAGAGAGGAAGGAGGTGGTGGTGTGTGTGTTTGTGTGTGTGTACACATAACAGGGAATCTCTTAGCCCAGACAACCCCCCCTCCCATCACGTATCGCTCCTCATGTTACAGTACAGTCCCTATAACTAAACAAGAGAGAGGGACAACAGAGACAGGCTGAAAAAGACAAGACAGAATGACAGAGGGACAAAAACGAGGAAAAAGACTTGAGACTTCTAACACAGAGGAAGTTAAAGGAGGAAAGAAACAAGATAATTGAAGAAGAGAAATATGAAGAGACAGAGAGATATAAGTGACAAGGAAAATGTGAGGGATATAAAAGCGACAGAGAGACAGAGTTGAGAGACGGACAGAAAAAGAGTCGGACAGGAGAAAGAGACATAAGGAGGTACTTACCGGATGCCTGCCCTGAGGGTACATGATCCCAGGAGAGGAGAGGCTGCCAGTCCGTTTGATGGCCAGGTTAGTCCCCTGGCCCTCCACTCCTCTGCCCTCCACCGGTTACACAGCCACACACACACACACACTCTCAAAGTCTCACACACACACACACACACACACACAGTAAGTCCAGTCCCTGCTCCTTAGCTGGGTTGAACACAGCAGTCTTCACTCTTCCAGAGTCCTTCTTTTCTCCCTGGCTCTCCTTCTCTCTGTCTTTTAAGGCGAATTCCTGTTGACACACAACTGAAGAGCGCTCTATCCGTCGGCTCGTTTATCCAACAGTGTCATGATAAACCAAGACTTCACCTCCTTCTCCTCCTCCACCTCCTCTTTCTTCTTCTTCTTTTCCCAGTGCACCTCAAGTCTCAGTTTCTCCACCTCCTCGTCTTCCGCTCAGTGTCTCTCTCCCTTTTCCCTCAACCTGTGATCAGTCAAGGTCCACGCGCAGTGACATGACACAGAGAATTTCATCCAGGCAGGCTCCCCTCTTCTCCTCCTCCTTCTCCTACTCTTCTCCTTGTGCCCCTTCACCCGGCCGTCCAATGGCGAAACATACAAACATAAACACACACTCTGCTCCGTCCAAACAGTCTTCTCCTCTGCTTTTCCCCCTCTTCACCCTCTTTCTGACACACTGAAGCCTCTGCCTTGACTGCTGCCGCAGAAAAGAAGAAGAAGGATAAGAAGGAGAAGAGGAAGAAGGAGGAGGGAGGGGAGAAGAGGGAGAGTAAGAGCTTTGTTTTTAATCTAAATGTGGAAAAAAAAACGCGAGAGGAAAGCAGGAAAGAACAGCAGGTCAGTGGAGGATCCAGCGGGCTTTTCAGCAGCAAGCCCTAGACTGTAATATATTGTGCCTGTTGGCTTCAACACAAACACGACAGGCTGCTAAAGCTCCTCTTAAGGTGGAACTGAGTAGATAGAGACACCCAGTCACACAGAGAGAGGGAGAGAGAGAGAGAGAGAGGCGGAGGGAGGAGAGAGAGGCAAAGAGAGAGATGGATCTCTTTTCAGTTGTGGTCAGACAGACAAAGCAATCAGTCATGCACAAAGACTCAGGCTCAAACTGATATGAATCGAGATTCACACACAAATGCTCCGACACTCATACACAAATTCATGACAGCGATGTGGACACACTTGTTACGCAGCGCAAACACACACACACAGTTGCACACACACATAACAGTAACCCGGAGTGATAAGTTTATTACTCAGTTTGCAAGTTGCATTAAAATGCATCTTGGATGACTGGCCAGTCATGCTTAATCACATATTAATCCAGGTGTAAACACACACTGATGAATGCTACAGATCCGACTGCTCAGACCTCCTCAGGAAGCGGTCAGAGACGCATTGCATCCAGATGTTAAGTGCAAATACATCACCATGCTAAACCACATAAGTCAACTCGCAACTCCTCAGAGCAACTTTATCCGAAGAGCAACAGAAATGTCACATCCCTCAGTTAATCTGGTTTATGTCCAAGTCAGCAGCACATGACAGATCTGTGCCACAAACGAGGAGAAAGAAGACGGAGGCACTGAATTTGTGTTTGGGTTTTTGCATGGATTATTTTACGTTTAAGCCACACCATGCAGTTGTTTGTGTATAAAAACACCACAATGCATCATGTTCATTGTGTCACATAACTGGGAAAAACACCGAAAATTCAGATCATGGCACAGTTATTAGAAATAATAGACACAAGTCACAATGATCTGTTAATGAAATTTCCCTGTTTGCGGGACAAACAAAGGAATTCTGATTCTGATTCTGATGAAGTAATGCTCCCTCAGATTTGGCACTGAATTCTGCTTATATAAACCAGTATAAAATGTCAGTTGCTATAACCTACTTATTGTTTTAATCCTGTTAAAACTAAGTAGTTAGTATGCATGCTGCTTGATTTGAAGATCAGAAAAAAAAAAAACCTGCATGTGCATGTGCCCACGTATCTGATAGATCAAATGTGCACATGCTAAGTGTGAATGCATGGCACATATAAGTAAAATGTTTTTGTTATTCATCGTGTCTTTTGGGATGTGTTTATTGCGTATGTTCATGCATCATTCATTGCAATGATGCAGGTAGGTAGCAAGTAGTCTGACATTAAATTAAATGTCCTGCTCAAGAACACTCACACTTGGCTGTTGATGAAAGTCTCACTTTTAGACTTCACCATGAAACATATAAGATACTTCCCAATATAGACTGAATTACCGTGACGTTATCAACAGTCACTTCTGGGGAGACAACTTGAATTTGATTTGAACTGCCAAGATGTTTATTTCTGTTGTCATTTTTAGCCATAACTGTAACGTTTAAAGATACATAGTAAAACAAGGTGGTCCGACCTGTGCTTATTTCACTTACTGTGTGGCGTCTTTGATATCTACCCAACAATAAAATTTCGGATTAACTCCTACTTTGGGGTAAACTCATGTTCTTTTAGTTCATGATGGAGGGATTTTCAACACACAAGCGTTCTAAACAAAAGCATATGATAACAATACAAAAGTAAATATTAATATTTTTCTTGCTGGTCTGCCATGTGATATCATACCATATGGATATAACTGAAAGATTGTGTTGCATTTAAATTTGCTATTCTAACCATCTGCTGGTAGGTGGTCTTTTGGGAAAAAACCACTTGGCACACAGGATGTGATTCATTTTACTTTTCCCTTGGCAGCAACAGTGGTTTGTTTCAAATAAACAGAGGAAATGGGCAGTAACCCCCAAACAAGACAAGATCAAAAGCACCAGAAAGTGTGCAACTGACAATAGAAATTCCAAGGAAATGGACATTAAATAAAGGGTCACACATTGTGTAATGATATCTGGCAAGAGTGCAGTGCAGAAACACACAAGCAACGTCCACTTACCACGAAAGATGTCATCAAAATCAATAGGTCGAGTGTCTTGGGGATTACCACTGTAACACCCCAGAAATATCCCCACTACAGTGAGATAAAAATGTCTGCCTGCCTACTTTTGACTGCTGGCTCCAGTGCACGTGTTATTTACAGGACAGCCCAGAATGGACCTGGACTGAGTAAGACCTGGTATTTAAAGGCCTTTCCTGTACAGTACACCAGTCTGGCCAAGCAGTGTTTTGGCGCTGTTTATAATGAGTTTATCCAGGGCAGCTCTGCCTTTGAACTTGATCAAACAGCCATTAATCCGACACTGTAAGATCGGACACAGTCAGTCTTGGCATCTGTGGAGGGTTTCCAGTAAGACAGAAACTGCATTTGATAACAAGCGGGTTAGCCAGAGGGCAGCCCCAAAGCCTCAATTAAGGTCACGTACAGACATCCTATTATCCAATGCAGTATATTACTAAACACTAGCCTATATATAGTGTAAGATCCTTTTGGGGAAGCCTAATACTGGCTTATGTTAACCTTGCAAAGTGTGTTTCCCAGGATCTGATCTAATGATAAGAAACCACTGTGCTATTTTGAGTAAGAAACTTTGTGTGTTAAAATGTGTCTGGATATTAGAGGAGAAGGGCAAGGATGAGTAATTTTAGTTAATCTGGCTCAAAGATAAGTCTTGGTCGCTAGTGGACATTTAAAGGGAAACAGAATTTATACAGATATACATCAACATGAGGTTGTGGTGACAGCAGTGATGAAAGCCTTGAACTAACAGTACTTAGCAGGTATAAGCTATTACCCAGCAAGCAGGATTTAAGCAAGAGTCCGTTACCATGAAAAAAGAGGAGTAAAACAGGTAATAAAATAATCATGATATTTGTCAATTAATAGTTCTACTTCCTCGTTCTGACGTCAAATAATGAATGTATTTAACTGACAATAGACATACAAATCAGTGTATTAAATTGATTTTAAAAATGGCAACATATGAAGTTTTTTAATTGTCTTGTCAATGTCTTCATCATATTTCATCTCACAGTTAATTTGTTTTGTGTTTTTCATTTCAAATGCTCTGAAACTTAAAATATGCATCTGTTTAATTGAAAGCTAGACTACTAATGTTAAAAGAAGGAATGGCACATCCATCCTTTGACAAATAAAAATTTGAATTCATAAGTAATGATACACAGCCTTGTTTAATTATATACACTCAAGGGTTTTGCCACTAGTTGGTTTTGTATGACATATAGCTTATGGTGGCTAAAGTTAGCAAACCTTTACGATATATAGCTGTGTAAAACATGTCACTAAGTCCATTCACTCACTTTAAGACTCTTCTCTAATTGTGTTTTCTTTAGCCTGTCAAAGATAAACATTTCAATGACTTCACCACCAAAGCAAAACAAACGGACATGTAACTGCTTGCGATATCATTCCACTGGGTGTTATTCGTGCCACCTAATGACGATGTCTATCAAGCAACGAACCAAGAAAAATCCTAGAAAATGCAGGAAAATTCAACGTACCATTATCCTATAATTAGCACTCATGGTCAGAGTGGGTGCTGTTGTGCCAAAAGAAAAAATAAATAAATAAACAACCCACAGGGCAGTAACAAGACAACCCACTGGCTAGCATTATTCTCAGTGTTTGCCCTCTGTAACCTCCCTCCGTGAATCCTTCATTACTTCAGCCTTGTCTCAGACTAAAAAAGTATGAGACAAAGTGGAAATAATGTGTTGAGTCAGAAGCCATGATTGGCAAAAACTGTGCAAAATCAGCACCACCATCTGCCTAAAATTTCCTTGTGTAAACATTGATCCATCCAAATTATTCACATCCAAACCACTTAACCTGTAAAGTGGAGCCTGGCCCAGTGGGGCCTGCCCCAGCACACACTGGTAGAGAGGTCGACCCCAAACAGGTCACCAGAGCACCTTCACACCTACAGTACAAAGCAATTTTACCTGACCTGCATGTCTTCAGACTGTGGAAGGTCATTCTTACAGACAATGAGTGAACACAAACTTCATACAGAAAGTCACAAGCTGTCTAAAATTCAGCACAGCAAGTTCATGCTGTGAGGCAACAGTCAAAAGATCCATTACAGTCCAATTGATTGGGCTGATTACCATGAAATTTAGTGAGAAACGCTGAGCTTCCCGGAGGTTGAGTCCTTTCTGTACATACTTTTCACTTTGTGTGTCTTTCGTCCTCTTTCCAGCTCTTCTTCCAATCTGCTTTCATTGAAAAATCTCTCTTTCAGACACAAACACAGACAAACTGTACATTGTCATTTAGTGGCGCCACCACCACCACCACCATCAATCCCACTGTAGCCTATTGCACTAATAAGCATTATCTAATTGTCTAAAATGGATTATGCAGGTAATTATTCCCCTAACTCCTCACACTGGGTTTCAGGGAGACAGATGGGCAGGAATACATACAAACAGACGTCAACCCAGTCCAGAAGTTAGATAAATTCAAAGCTAGCAGTTGAGTTTACCACTAGCACTTCATAATACTGCATTGATTGACGTAATCTCAGCAACACAGTGTGGGATGAGCACTTTTTGATTGCACCTGCCCATGTTGACAAAGTGAATACCAACTCCACCATTTATAGTTTAAAAGGGCAGAGCAAAGCAGAGCAAATCATAATAGGCTACATCTGGATTTTGGATTGGATAAAGCGTAGTGAAAACTTGGGAAACAATAATGCACAGTGAGGGCAAGTTTGCCTTTAGCAAAGCAAATTAACTGCAGTTCTCTATAGATTTTGAATGCTTTAAAAAGAGTGCCTTTTACTGACCTCTGCCTTTGTAATGCATGAGGAAGTTCAGGGATAAAGGCTGAGGGGATGCACAGAGGAGAGTCAGCACCTTCAGAGTGATGGTCAGCATCTGAAACACAGGGGAACAGATTCAGCTGCTGGCACAGATACAGTAAAGACACTATAACCTCAGCTCTCAAAGCCCTAAACAGCAGTAACAGATTATATTGAACAACTAATAGCTGTAGTAAACATTTTTAGCAGAATAAAAGCACTTAATTGTGTCACATAGCATGTACAGTAGATTAGATAACCGCAAGTAGTCTTCATAAGGTTATTTTTTTGACAATAACGTGATCATATATTTGAGCACTATTAAGCCCACATTGGCGAGGACAGAGGTTACCAAACTGAGCGATAGGACCAACAGTGAGGAGTCCAGGAGGGACATACCCACTGAGCATAAACTATCCAAAAGACATCAATTTATTTATTCAATTTAAGAACCATGTTTGATCATCCAACCTTGGAATATTAGCCTACCTGACTAAGTTTGGATGACCAAAACACATTATTTAATAAAGCTGATGAATAGCTGACCTGGTAAAGTGCATGCTTCATGCAAGCAACTGAGGTTGAGGCTCAAGTTTTGAATCCACCCTGTAGCTTTTTCTGCATGATGTAAAATTTGGCTGTCATAAAAACTTTGAAGTAATAATCTCAAAGATTTTCATGTAAACAAATATCTGTTAAGTCACTATCTATCATCAAACGAGGTAACACAATGATGATTGAGCCTATGGCGCACTGATGAAAGCCCTTGCATTTGCTGTAATACCAAAGATGTACACTGGCTTTCGATGGTGACTTTCCCAGAAAATATCACAAGCAGCGCCCAGTTCGTGACGCGTTCACCCAGCAGTGGTTGGTCGGCCAGAGAGAGCAGATGGTTCGCACGCGACATAACAGTTTGTTTTGTCCTGGTCTCTGCTAGCGTTGGTAATAAACAGTTAACGTTACTGTTCATCATTCATTCCCTTTTGGCTTTCCTGTGGTGGTGTTGTTATGGAGGTGTGGCAAAGCTGCCAACTGACAACTGACTGCAGTTGCCGCTTCCGAGATTGCTACTTTCATTTTGAACCACGAGAAGTTCTTTAGACGTCTGTAAATGAAGTTGAAAAATTACATTTTGAAACCTGTTAGGATGACACATCAATGGTGAAGGTTGAAAAAAACTTTCATTCTGGCTCTCCACTGGACACCTTTTCAAGGTCAGCACAGAAGGTGAACTGACATCTTCTGAATATGTTCATGCTCAGCGGGACAGGATCAAACTACATGAGGCAGTTTCATTAAGCTACTATATATGATTAATTTTAAAAAAATACTCTTCTGACTGTACCAAATGCTTCAATTCTTCAAAGGTTAGACTGTAAAATTCTGTCTCACTGAAGTGCTTTAAGAGTCGGTGAAAGGTCATGCTAACGTTAGCTTACATGCTACAAAAACACAGTAAGGGTTGTTAGCTAAACTTAGCCTAACTTGCTTACAGAATAAAGGGCGTGTCTCAAACTCAGTGACAGCTGATAGCATCATTTTATTGTCATTATTTTCAACCTTATCTTTCATAATTGTAACTGTACTTTGGCTACATGTTAAATGTCATGCAAATAAACCCTAACTAAACAGAAACATATAAACTAAATGGATAGATGAAAGAGTATGTTCAAATACGACCAGAGCAGCACCATTTTCACCTGAACTACACACCAGAAACGGTCGCTAGAGACGATGTAACTTACATTCAAACGAGGTCACCTGTCAGTTAGGTAACTGTGCCTGCCTTGTACTTTTTCTAACATCAACAACAAGCTGTAAAGGAGAGGGAAACTCAAGTTTAATGCGTACACATCTCAATTTAGACTGAAGAGAAGTAAGCCGGCAACCGCTCCGCTCCACCTTAAAAGCTATTCCTCGTCTGAGGCCTGTCTCTGCATTCTGATTGGCCAGAGGGATGCCTCGGTCCAACCAATCATTCTAAGGGTACCCCACGTTGGGTCCTGATGTCATGAGGCAATCAGGCCAATCGCGAGCCGACCCGGCCGTTGAATGGGTGTGGGCGGCCCGGGGAGGGCGGGGGAGTCTGTGGGGATTGTGGGCATTGAAGTCCCGATTATTCTGCACACACACACACACACACACACACACACACGCAGGCACACACAAAAGCATAAACACGCGCGCGCCCACGCACGCTGTCAGTCACGCTACATAAATGCTCAGTAAATTCCGCCGTTAATTTCAATCCCGCTATTTCTACAGCACACACACACACACACACACAGTGGGTAAACACCTTGTGAGTGAAGTCCGGTTCGAAATTAAAGATTTTTTTTTTCTTGCCAGTTTTCTTTATTCGACTTCAAACACTGAAATCAAAATAAGTAAAGGGGTGGCCCTCACATGCCTAAATTAAAATAATGAAGTATATGGAACAACACCATAAATCATAACCTACAGGGATAAAAGCAGTCGACTGTGACATACGACCTGCAGTTTTTGTGTTTCTGCTTTGAAATACTGCAGCACACTGACTCCTATAATGTTTTGTTTGGATCTTTCTTCCTTTCTTTCTTTCTTTCTTTCTTTCTTGCATAACAATTGCACCTGCTGTCATTGCTTCCTATATTCCCCTCTTTCTCTACATGTAACACACATAACCTCACGCTTCCTCTCTGAGCTCCTTTCTTGTTCCATACATCTCATTTCAGGGTGATATTATGATATTTGGTGTGTCTCAACACGCTTCGCCATGATAGCTCCCCTTCGCAGACCACATTTTATAGGCCGACACCGCTGCTGCAGAATAAAAATAAAAACCTGCTGACTCCCATTTTACTCACCCCCTTGTCTTTTCTCGTAGGCTGACGTAAAGCTTTATGGACGGGGTACATGCATTTTTCTCTCAAAGAGGATACTGTCATATTCATGAATGTATAGCTGTTTAATGCAATATGCATGGTGGGGGAAAAGGTCCTCCTGACTGTATCTACTTATCAGAGGAAACATCCATGCAGGAGCCCGATGAGATCATCACAGACTGCGACAATTCAGTGCATGAATATGTAATTGGTATTTTCTGTAGGCTTCCTGCTTCTCCTCAACCTGCCTCACCCACAGTAGATCTTCTTCACTTAGTGATTTTGAGTGCCCCTCGATGATGGTGACAGCATGAGTGTTTTTGACCCGACATGAAGTGAGTCTTTCACTGCATGGTCTGTTGAGGCTGCTGTTAATGGAGAAACTGTCTTCTCCCGCAGAAGGTTGTCTGGAAACATTCACCTGCTCCTTGAAAGTCTGACATTTACCATCCTTGTGTTAGATCATTAGATATGAGATGCATGTAATATTGAACTGCTTTGCATGCCAATAAAGTTGTTTTAATTGAAGTGTTTTATTCAAAAGCTTCATGAAAGAGTAATGTCTGCCCACACTGGTTCTGATTTCCATTCATATTATATGCTAATTAACTTTTTCTGTATTTTATATTAAAATTAATTATCTTGAATTCAGCTCTATTTTCTCCCGTCTGGTTCTATTTTATTCTATTCTATTGAGTGGGAACGTTCATTCTTGACATTGGAAGAACAATTTCACCTTAAAATAACATTTTTATTGGTACAGTGGTCTGTAGGGACGGTTCTTTTGATCATTATTATTATTACTGGGGGCTTTTTGTGTCCTTTATTCAATAGGATAGCAGGAAAAATGACAGGAGGAGGGGAAACCCATGGGTGCACAATCTACCAAGTGAGCTACTGGGATCTATCTACCCCCAGAAGAGGTGTTGGTGCTTACACTGCAATCTCAGCAACTTTGGACCCACTGGAAGGAAAAAGGTTTTCAGGTCCAAGGCTGGAATGGGCAGCAGAGCCGAAGCCGAGTGAGCGGCCAGTGAAACCGGACTCAGCTGCCTCTACGGACATCATGACAGAGGTGAAGAGACCGAAGAGGATGTTGATGGAGGAAACTAAGAAGAGGAAAAGGGACAGTTACTGAACAATCTCAGACGATCTGAGACTGGCTTTCAGTCTTTGGCCGATGAAAGACGCCAAACTTGTGGTTGTAGTAAGTACTGGGTAGTAAGTAATATAAGCTGGCTTGCTAAGATATTCGTCTCGTGTTGTTGCACTTGCTTGATGTTTGGTTGTGTTAGCAAAGTTCTCAAATCGCTAGTTTTTGATCATAAGCCGAGTCAGCCCATTCTGAGAGAGGTTTAGCCATTAGCATGTTAAAGCCAGGTGTAATTGTCTTTGGTTCACGTTACATTAGCTTTGCATTACAGTCCTGAGTCGTGTGCAGACTTTGTTTTCAAGTTTTCAAATTTGTATTTACAACGGTGATGTTGCACTCAGAAATGGAGGATGGTGCCAATTCACACAAAATACCAATTTCTACATAATGCTGCTTTAACTTAAGGTCCTTTTACAAGCCTTATCCGAACCTTTCAACCGTATCACACCATCCTCATCTTAAAAGACAATAAAAGACATTAAAAATAAGCAAAAAGACATCAAGAAACATACCATTAAAAAAAAACAAAAGTTAAAAATAGAAAAATAAGCTTAAATAGAATAGGTCCAATTGAAAAACGGCACAGTGGGAAACCCTACCCCTATGATGTGGGACTCTGGATAAACTCCGGTCTGGTTTAATGGCGGATAAACAGACGCCTATTCAAACACTGGCATACACACACATATAGGCCTCACTGTACACACACACACATACAAGCAACCGCTCAGACACACGGGGCAAATAAAGCTGCCATGTGTATGTACCTGCAGTGTGTTACAAGTCCCTGAGCACCTGCAAACACATGTGATCCTCTGACCTTGCAGTGCAAACATTTGGCTATTCAGTATATGGATATACGTGCCTGTGTGTGTTTTCTTTTGTGTGTCTGCTTGTGCGTGCATTGACGTGTCTGGGTGTGATTGTGTATGTTTTTGCAAGATCAGTGTGACTTCCTGGCTGCGTGCATAGCTAGCCTGTATGTGTGGGACATGTGCAGTAACACTTTATGCCATAATTAGCCTCATCCAACTTATTTCCTGCTCCTGGCTGCAGGAAATAACTGTGTCAGTCTTGTGTGTGTGTGTGTGTGTGTGTGTGTGTGTGTGTGTGTGTGTGTGTGTGTGTGTGTGGACAGTGACATAGTTCTGTATTCAGGCACGATGTCTGAGAGTTAACAGTGTAGGACTTTTTTTATTATACCTTTTTACAGACATTGCACACCAGTTTTAGGAAAATGCAGCAGGGTCATGATCCTGAACAGTAAGCTAAAGCAGCCAGTGAGTTCTTCAGGGACAAACAGTGTAATGTTATTGACTTACCAAGGCAGTCAGCGGACCTTAGTCTTTTGTTGCACTCACCCCATCACCTGACACAAATGTTGATATAGGACAATTCAACAAAAACTCTCAAAAGTCGCAATTATGATGTATTTTTAACCCCCCAAAATGTTGTCCTGGGACATACCAATTACAGCTATTTCTTTTTTCATCCAATGCCTTAAAAAAATGTAAATAATATCTCCAATATCTTCACATGGTTTATATATAAGAAAGCGCAAATAATGTGTCAAGCTTGGGCAATTAAAACAGCTGTTTAAGACATGGAAAAGATAATGGTTACAGTAACTAAAAATTACTCTTTGCAGGTCTGTGACAGGAGGCCACCATCCCAACCTCCACAACCTAACTTTCCTCCTTACCACATTAAAGCCAAACCATTTCTTGCACTGATAAGGAACTTTTGCATTGGACAGAACAAGCTGGGAGGGGCTGAATCATCCAAAATGGGCATACATCTTCAGGATGCTGGGCTGGTTGCACTTGTTGAAGAACAGATTGAAGGCAAGAAGGTTCTGAAACAGGCAGGAAATTCAGCAAGCTTCAGTTCGGAGCCAAAGGATCACTAGAGAAGATAAGAAGTATCTGCTGATGTGTTTGGGTCAAAGCCTTTAGACATTAATTAGATATTCAAGACGATTTGTTTAGGCATGGCAAGTTTATTTGTATAGACACAAGGCAACTCAAAGTGCTTTACAGGGGCATACAATTACATTAAATAACATTGAAAATTGCATTTAAAATACATTTAAAAACAAGTAGGAAGACATCAAGAAACAAAACATTAAAACGAGTTAAGAAATAGGAAAGTAAGCTAAAATAGAATAGGTTTAAAAGAGACAAGACTAAACATTTAAAGTCACAGTGCAGTTAAAGCCTTGAAATTGCTTCAGTGAAAGGCTGTGGCAAACAAAAAGGTCTTCAGCTTTGATTTAAAAGAGGTGAGAGTTGGAGCAGACCTGCAGTTTTCTGGGAGTTTGTTCCAGATATGTGGCGCATAATAACTGAATGCTGCTTTAATTAAAGACCAACTGCATATAATCTGGCATGTGCTTCTAACTAGTGGAGCAACAAACCACGCAACGCTTTCCCTTCATACAATATGTAGTGTGGAGTACTCTTTAAAAGAGACCTACTTTGCTCATTTTCAGGTTCATGATTTTATTTTGGATCATGACTATAAAAAAATGAATTTGTTTTCTAAAACTGTCCAATGGAGCAAAACACTGTGCTCTGTTTTAGCTCCTGTCTCTTCAAGGCCCCCTCTCCTGAATACTCAGTCTGCTCTGATTGGTCAGCTCACACACGCCTCGCTCACCGTGTCCCCGGATGGCTCTGTCCTGTTTTCAGCTTCCAGTTAGCTTCAATTCTACCGTGACTATAGGTTTAAATTATGCAAATATGTGACATGGTCAGGTAGTGTGATGTCATTAATCCACAGAGTTAAAGGCGGGACTAGTGTCGAGGCATTTCATGAGCGGTGTTTTCTGTGGGAGAGAGGAGCTTCTGTAGGTACATTTTAACTTTCAAGACCTTTTACATGCACAAGAACCTTCATAAAACACAACAACAGAAATTACTTTAAGCTATTTGGGTTTGCCACCTTAAAATCTACAGAATATCTACAAAAAGGGCTACAATTCTTCGATTGTTCATCTGACGTGGATGCAAATATCCTTGAATGAAAGCTAAAAGAGAAAGTTATAACCTCATCACATTGTTTGATTTCGAGACCAACGGGAGTACAGAGCCACACACCAGGAACTGTCTTCCCGTCCTGCTAATGAACTGTGACACATCAAGATCGAATCTCCAGGAAATAAGGCGACTGAGCGTAATGAAGTCAGCGTCAGTCACTGTCTTATTCTGACATACATGGACAGAGAGAGAGAGAGAGAATCAGAGAGGCAGCTGCATGTTTGGTACATGTGCAACCCAGTAGACCTGTTCTATGAATCAAGTCAGCCCAATGCCATTTATATTTATGTGTGTGTATGTGCACTGTATAAATTGTGTTTTTTTGTCTATATGTGAGACCATGGCCTTGCACGTAGAGCCTTTCATTTCTTCTGTTCAGCCACACACACACTCACACACACAGATTAGGATGGATGTGAAGATGTATTAAAAGCTTTATAGGTTGTTACGTGCATGTCTTAGATTCCTGTACTGTATCTGTCGATGTACATCTCATGAGCTGTAATGTGTGTGTTTTCCTGTGGACACCATGTTTTCCCATAAATGAGTGAGTGTGTAGGTATGTGAGGATATGATGTATGTGTGTAAACACATGTGTGTATGAGGTAGTGTTTGTGGGTGAAGTATATCAGTATATTGTGAGTGTTTGTGTGAATCATACATGTGCCATGTGAGAAGGCTCTGGGCTGGATTCTGGATTTGTGTGTGTGTGTGTCCATACAACATATGCTTTTTCGGTTGGTTGGTGTGTGTGTGTGTGTGTGTGTGTGTGAAAGTATGACCTATTCTAAGAGCAGTACAGTATGTGCACTTTTCATGTGCATAATTTACGGGTGCCAGTATGAGTGTGTGTGTGTGTGTGTGTGTGTGTGTGTGTGTGTGTGTGTGTGTGTAGAGTCCCTCCAGGCTACAGTAGACTGTGCTGTGATCAGCCTGCTTGGCACAGGACAATTGTGTGACTAATAGGGACTGAGGCAGACTGCAGTGAATAAAAAACCTCCTCCTCTTCAATCATCACCACCATCACCTCTCTCTCTCTCTCTCTCTCTCTCTCTCTCTCTCTCTGCCTGCATCTCTCCTGAATGTGAATAGCAATATTTAAAGCTGGGGTTTCCTGGGATTGTAGAAACCAGCGACAGCAAGCTCAATTTTTGAAAGTGTCCAAGAAAAAAATCCCACCCACTCCCTCCAAAACACTCCTCCAATGATCGCTCACTGGCTGACTACACAGACACCGACTGCCCAGTGGCTCTCGCTTGCTAGCAGGGAGATATGAGTTGGCAGCTAGCTCACTAATATGCTGGCCACACGGAATGCTTGTTTGGTGCGTGGCGGCTGCATTGCTGAGTGGCTGCTGCTCACGCGCATTTGCGTTCACATAGGATGAGTTGATGCTGCAGCGCGGATCCTGCCTGCCCTATCTGTTTACATGGAGTTTGCCTTTGATAATTAGCAATAATTATGATGACGTGAATTTCCCTTATCCCCGTTGAAAGAGCGAGAAAGTGGGAGGGAGACAGAGAGGGCTAGAGAGAGAAAGAAAAACTGCCCTTCACCTGTTGTGTGTATTCTCTTTATGTCTGTGACATATTCTCTAGATACGGACATTAAACTGTAGTAAAATGTTGGTATGATGTCCGTATGACTACAGGTCATGTTCAGGTCTATTTTGCTGAGAACTGCATGTGTGTCACAGTAGAAAAAGGCAGAATCTGAATGTCTAGATGAAGTGACGCAGCAGCCTTGCTTGACACACATGTGAGAAGCGCAACTCATGCATCCAGGGTGGCCGGTCTAACCTGTTAACACGGAGGCTGAAATGAAAAGCGAGAGGAAACGCCGTGCAGCAGCGCTTCACTTGCATCCACTGTGTCCAGCCTGTAAGTTCCACAAGCTCTCTTAGCTTTTTGGCCTAGCTGTGTGCTGTGTGGTAACTGAGTTAGCTTGGCTCAGGGGTTGTGTGCTTTGTGCTAACGTTAGCCACTTCTTCTGCCGCCATGACTCTGTTCTTTGGCTCAGGGGCTGTTTGCTTTGTGGTACTCGGTGAGCGGCTGAAAAACTGCTGCTCACTCAGTCTTTGGCTCATTGGCAGTGCGCTTTGTGCTACTAGGTTAGCTAGCTGCTGAACAACAGACTCAGAGACTGTGCGCTGTGAGCACAGCATATCGTTGTCATTTTTAACCATAACAAAACTACTTCATGTCTCACCCACATGTAAGAAACCACCTAACATTATTATGATGAACTTAAACAAGGAACAAGGTTATTGTGAGTACTCACCTTGTGCCACGAGCTTGCAAATAGCTTTAGCAACACATCCACCTCGGTCTGTGTGAGACTCCTATCTGTCCAATCTTTACATACAGGCTTAATGACACAATTAGATGAGCTTATTAGAGTCCTGCAACAGCCACAGTTACTGGATTTTTTCCCTTTCATTTGTCGGAGCATTTGAGTTACTGATTGCTGTCGGGATGTTCAATTATTAATGTTGAATTATTAAACAAAAAAGCGTCTAGAATAACTAAACAAGCTTCAGTTCTTACCTTTACATCACACAAATGTACACATTCCAGAGTCCCTCACACTCAGACATGTGATAGTATATCTTTCATTCACTGGTGCTGTGTTTTCATAGTCAGCAGCATAAAACAGAACCCTCCTGAGTTGATACTTTCAGTGGAACAGCAACATTTCCTGTGCGTGAGACCTCGTGTGCTACTTCATTTGTGCCCCTGCGTTTCTTGATCATTTCCACTGGCACCAGGCAAATAAATCGGTGCGGCTCTTTACTTTGTGATAGCCGGTCGTTTATCCAGCGGCAGCAGCACAGCACAGGCTCGCTGCCTTTTGTTTTCCATCCCTGCACGTTGATCTATACAGCCTGCATACCAAAATGCTTTCCCTCAATTTCTCAGACTCACACCTCTTCATCCGACTCTCAGGTCTTTCTTGAACTCAATATGCCTCAGTGGAGTGGAAAAAATGGTTTCATCCATATTACTAATCAAACAGGAAAATCAATTTTGTTCTCTGCCTCCACCCCGTACTTACTTACTTTCTTCCCCCTCTCTCTACCTGCCTCTCTTTTTAAACATTTTGACAGTAGAATGCATTATGGAGGTATAAAATGTACTGGCAGGGGCTCTCGCGACCAGATGCAGAAGAGAGAGAGGTGAGACAGACTGAAAGCGAGCAGATGCATGTATGCGTGTGTGGAATGCTGGATCGTGTGTGTGGGTGTGTGTGTGTTTGTGTGTGTGTTGGCCAAGGTGCAGATGGCGGATGTCAGTGTTGAAAAATTCATGATGCCATGTTTGGAGATTCCTGGGGGATATCTTCTTGTTCAACTGGCCTTACAGAGGAGGCAGGCACTATACACACACACACGCAAAACACACTGGACCTGTGAATCCTCTGTGTGTGTGTGTGTGTGTGTGTGTGTGTGTCTGTGTGTGTGTGTGTGTGTGCCTGTGTTATGTAGAGGATATAGAATCAAAGAGTTAGATGTTTGGGAGATATGGAGAAACACCGATAAAGACACAAAGAAATGAAACGTCTCTTTGTTATTTTGATTTTTCCCTTTTTGGAGACGGTTTTGTCAGCCTCTTGGGTATTTCTTTGTCTCACAAAGTTGCCAGATCCATCCGACTGTCAAGTGAATATTTCACACAGAATAATATGTTAGTTATTTACATTTCCAACAAATACAAATACATGGACTTATTTAACTTCAAACTAAGTGTATTCCAACAAAAGGAGTTCATTAGTGTTGGGGTAGCGTGCTGGTTACGTTTCATCCAGTACATGGAGGTGACAGTAGGTTTAACATGTTTCGTATTTCATCATGAAATAAGACATTTCTCTCCCCAAGTGGTATTTTTTCTTGTAGTTGCAAACATAACTGGATTGCTTTCTGTTGTCCTTGGAGCTCAACTGTGACCGCACACTTTTTGGACTGCTCTGTTTATGGAATTGAAGTTCCCATTCAATCAAAAATCCTTGCATAATAAGTTTAAAGCCTGGAACCAACCAAAACACAAAAAAAGGCAAAGGTAGAATACTGTGTGCATCATTTTTTAGAGGCGAGGAGTGACGCTATACGGAGTGAAGGATGACTCATCCGATAAACAAATTACAGATGCTTCCTTTCCAATGACTTTCAACTTGCAAACACTTGTACTTGTAGCGATTTTCACGCCTTTGGACTCTTTTCCTCATCTCTAAGAAAAAAAACGCAGTATGTCACAAAGTAGACGTCATTGTTACTCTATGGTTGGCTGCACCAATTCTCATTTTGGCATAGTGGAAAGAATGCTCTGGCTTGTTTGTATTTCTGTAAAACAATTATAGTTGTCTTGGGTAGGGCTACACCCTAGATGCAGTGATGGTGCCCCTCCAAAATACAGTTAGGGTGAACTTGTTTTGCATGTGAGCAGATGAGCCCTTGCAGTAAAATCTCTAAATTCCTGCAAAAGACAAGGTAACAGCTGCTAGCCTGTTTATGTTTATGACCAGGTTAGTGTAAGAACAACTCGCCCTTTTCAGCATGTAGGAGGAGAATACGGCTTGAAATAGGCACCCAATGACATCTGGTGAGTCAGACTACTCTTTTGTAAACATAACGTAAACAATCCGATTGTGCTAGCAGTAACTCGCTAGCTGACATGACTTTCCACCAAACAGAGAGCTCACTCTTACACATTAGGATTGTGGGTAGTGTATTTCTTTTCCATGAAATTGTGAGTAAAACTTATTTTTCTTAAAACAAAGTTGATATCGTGCAGCCTTTTTGCTTCCACAGGAGCATATACCATCGTCTCACAATCTTGTAATTCGTACCTTGGATGGTTACAACATTATGGCTGATGATCAACATCTTCGATTCAGAATATGAATATGGGATTTTCACCTCAAGAACTTCGCTGTTGACCTCCGTAGTCTTAAACCTGACTTTATTTATTCTATAAAGGACAGGTGAAAGCAGATAGAAACGGTGCCAGGCTGCCAGAAAAATGACAATAAATAGTTAACAAACATGCTAACGGCTCTGTGAGGCTGCACATGCGAACATGCTCATAATGACATTACTGACATGCTAATTTCACAAAGTACAGCTGAGGCTGATGGGAATGCTATTAGATTTGGAGGATTGGGTCAGAAAGCAAAGCATTGAACCACTGATCTGATGATACTACAGTAGATAAAAAATGAGAGGATCACCAACGTCATTACAATTCATCCTGAGGGGGAAAAAAATGTCAACCTTCAGAGCTGCCAGAAGAAAAGTGAGGGCATCACTTAAGTGAGTCGATTCATCGTCTATGTGGCAAAATTTCATGGCAATCCATCCAGTAGTTGCTGTGATATTTCAGTTTGAACCGAAGGGGTTGTTGAACAGACAGACATCCTTAGAGCCGTACTGCTAGCATGGCTGAAAAACTGCAACCAAACAAAGTGCAGAGGAAGAGACAGAAAGAGAGGGGAGGAAAAGGAAGAAAGATGTTTTTTTTCTCATGACATTTCAATGTTCGCACTTTTTTTTAGCACACGTGTAATGTTTATATTCACATGCATGTAAAAGAGATAAATCCAGTAAGAAAAAGCGAGGGAAGCTGGGAGAACATGCTTTCCTTGCGTATGAACGGCGTGATCCTAACTTCCCCATTACACACATTACTTCATGGCTGCTCCCTCGACACAGTGTTTGTTGAGTGAGGTGTACTACACATTAGCGTGCCAAGACCATTTGAGCAAACATAGCACTCCAGGCCCAAGTGGAGCAGGTTCGGACTCTGCACTAGGTAATGGAAACTGGCAGCGGCTGGCGTTACAAACCCAGAGCTTCACACAGAGCTGAATATGAGCCGGAGTTCTCATTACAGCCCCATTTTCTACTTGATCTCTACTTTTCTTAGTCAGCCACTGCAGCTTTGTGTGTTTCAACAGAGCTGTTTACAATGCATGGGCTCAATAGTACCATACAGGACTCAATATATTGTTATTTGGTGTGGATCTATTTGTGTATTATTTATCTTGTTTCTCAGTGTACAGATCATAACAGGGATTATGTTTCTTTTGTTGTTGCACTTGCTTTATGTTTTGTTTCCTGTGTTTTTCAATAATATATATCAGAGGTTAAGCGGTATGTTTTGTTTCTGTAATGAAACCCAAAAAATGTATTTTTATGGTAATGTTTTGTCATGGAAAATTGAGGCTGGAATACCTCTGTATGTTGTCAGTGGAAGGCAATAACAGTCAGCACAGTAGGTAAGGGCCTCAGTACCAGAGTTACAGACATTAACACGTCACCTTTTAGCTGACTTGCTGTGCCATCAAATGAGTGACCTAATTTTTTAAGTGAAAGTTCATTCTGACTCTAAAAGGATAAGCTCACTCAAAAATAATCCTATCCAACTCCCAAATCTCAAAGACTGTAAACATCTGTACATCCAGCAGGTTGATTTGTTGAGCCAAATCCTATCGGGTTTGTTGCAGAAAAGACGAAAAGCATGAATGTTGTATGTACATGTATAGAACAGTGATTGTCCCGGATCAGCGTGTGCACACTGTACATGTCAGCCTTTAGCCCGCTCTGAAGCTGTTCTCTTTGTGTTTGCTTTACGTGCAGAAACGTTCATGCTCTCTGGCTACAGCTCAGCTCTGAACTGACCGTAGGCTGAGATAAAGACATCAGATATTGTTTCTGCTTGTGGCGCCTACCGCCTTGATATAACCTGTCATGCATGTCTGCACACACAGACGCACACATAAATGATCAACACGCACACACACTCAAACTCTTGCACTTGTAAATGAGCACACACAAATAAATGTATACAAATGGAAGCACAAACATGTACACACACGCACGCACATGCACGTGCAGACATGAGCACATATGTTTGTGTCACTGCAGGCAAATGTGCGCACATATCTAAGCAGCTAGGTGCACACATCATTACACACATGAACACACACACACACACTTGGCACATTGCCCGGGCCATGTCACGGCAATTAAGTTCAGAAACTAAAAGCGTTCCACCTGGGATTTCCACCCCTACCCACATTATTAACCCTGTCCTGAACTGAGATCAAACACACACACACACACGCACACACACACACACACACACACACACACACACACACACACACACACACACACACACACACACACGCACACACACACACGCATACCCTCACACACAGTTTAACCCATCAACACTGACCTTAGTAACACTAACCTTCTGAGAGACAGATCCAGACCACGCAAACCAGCCATCAAACTCACACAACTTACCTCTTCAGACATTAACCTAGTTTCCCTGCCTCTCCTGCCTCACACGCACCCCCTCTAACATCCCTGTTCTCCGTGACAACCGTATCTGTGACAGGAGAGAGTGAAAGGAGGAAGAGCATCATCAGGAGCTAACACATATGAACTGAAAGAACATGAACATAGAGGAGAAGCAGGTAGCTAGAGGTGAAGGGGAGTGCAGGAAACACTGACAGGGATGTCTGTGGACACTGAGTTGTGCACAGACATGTGCCTGTTTTCAAATGTACATTTACCACAGCTTTGAGGACTAATTTGGGTGAAGTGACCCTTTAAATAACTTGTTAGGGTGGACATTTTTGCAGGCAAGTGGAGCAGAGTAACCTTGTCTGGCCAAATGACACCATCTGGCAGGAAGCTGGGACAACATGGTCAGCAAGGGGATGTCTGTGTGTGTCAAGTTTGTGTGTGTGTGTCTGCATTATAGAAATTGTATTAAAAGGTATATGTGCAAGTGTGTCTGTGAGAGGAATGAGGTCAAGAGAGAGAAAGAGGAAGAGTTTATGTGTTATTTCATTTTTATGTAAACATACAGTGTGTGTGTGTGTGTGTGTGTGTGTGTGTGTGTGTGTGTGTGTGTGTGTGTGTGACAGAGAGCGATGCTGTGCGTCTGGCCGGATGAGTTTCTGGCAGCAGACGCGGGACATTCAGCTAAAAACGGTTGTGCAATATGTTCCACATCCATCACTTTGAAAGGGGAAACTATTAACAGCTCTTAAAAGAGATGTAAACTTGGGATTTTACTTTCAAACAGACCAGAAATCATGAGACTCAACCCACAAATGAAACATTACTATATACAGTGTATATTGTGTTATTGTGTGTGTGTGTGTGTGTGTACACTACAGAGTAAACTTGTAAGAATTTGCCTCCATTTTATGACACATCGTCCTCAGTGACAGCAGCGTTCCCTTGGAGAGTAAATGTCAAAGTGACATTGAGCGAGCATCAAGCCAGTGTCTGGGCTGTGTGTGTGTGTGTGTGTGTGTGTGTGTGTGTGTGTGTGTGTGTGTGTGTGTGTGTGTGTGTGTGTGTGTGTGTGTGTGTGACCTAGTCTGAGCATCCCTCTGGACTGGAGCTGGCTGACTGTTCCCAAGCTGTCACCAGACATTGACTCAGAAGGCTATACACTCACGACACACTGACTCACCAAGCTCCACGCATCCATCCATCCATCCATCCATCCATCCATCCATCCATCCATCCATCCATCCATCCATCCATCCATCCATCATCTACCATCCATTTATCCATTTATCCATCCATTCACCCATTGCTTTCCTCCATCCATCCATCCATCCATCCATCTACCATCCATTTATCCATCCACTCACCCATTCGCCCATCCTTCCATCCATCATCCTTCCTTCCATCTATCCATCCATCTATCCATTGCTTTCCTCCATCCATCCCTCCAAGCATCCATCCATCCATCCTTCCTTCCTTCCTTTCTTCCTTCCTTCCATCCATCAAAGAAACGTGAACACATTCAGAGGAACTTTTAATCCCTCACTGAGCTGAATTCAATTTCTTTCCCTCAACTGAATTATGTTAGAGAGTAATATTTTTCAGATCTCTGACTTGTTACGCCTGGAATTGGATTTGTTTTCAGGAAATATTTGCTTATTGAACTCTCTTCCAGGAAGCGTTTGGTCCTATTAAAGCTTCAATGATTTCACTGGCAACATTCAAGCCACATCAACTACACTGCTGCATTTCTGTTTTCTCTCTGTGTGCGTCTGCTCATATATTACCTGTTGTACTGGTGGAGTTTCAGGGTAGAGAAGACATTGTGTGAAGTTATTGACTGGCTGCTAACTGTACTACAAGCACTCATCATTAACAGCTAATATTCTGCTTTTTTCACCCTCCTGTTCTCTGTCTTGCTTTTGGGTCTTAGTATGCTTCAAATGAAGTGCGAGTATGGTTTTCCTGAAATGAGCTTGTACCATGTGCCATCCAACCACGTCTATAAAGCAAAACAGCCACATTCACTGGTGGATTGAAAAGCCTGCTGTTACAACCTCCTCGTGGCTTCATCACACTGCCTTCCTGATCTCTCCTGGGTTCAGGTAAATAGGAATAAGGGTTCACACTGACCGTTTTTCTCAAAAGTGTTCCTGATAGTTTCTCACCTCTGCACACCTGGCCAGTCACTGTGTAACAAGTGGCAGTTTTGGAAAGTCTGAAAAATTGTCAGCCCCCAATTTCAAAGTCAGGAAATATTGTTGGAGGGGATTTCAAACACTGTTAGGGCCACTTCTTTGCTTCAAACAAAGTGCTTGTCGGATCGTCTTAACAGCAGACCAAGAAAACCTTTGGAGGACAGACTGTGTGAGAGCAGCTGTTCGGCCATAATGTACTTTAACAAAACAAGCTCACTCACATTTGACTTCCTTCCTCACTCTCGGACTCTCTCCTAAGTTATTGCAACAAACAAATTGTTACATTGAACAAAATTACAGATTTCTCTGGGGTTAAATATTCTGGGATAATGTCAGTACATGTGGATTAATTTAGGTATCAGTGGCAATGGATGAACCATGAAAACAGACAAATGGGGCTAATCTCCTCAATAACTGAGTGTATCCTTTTTAAAAGTGCTTTTCAGAGCCTAATCCTGGGCCTCCCGCTCTCCCAGAAATCTGTGTCTGTGTTGTTAAAACTCAGCAGACAGCACTGTACAAATATAGCTGAGTAACTAGGCCTACTGCAAATAGAACAGAACTGAATTTAATCAAATCAACACAGCATGCTCTATGTTCCAACATTCACCCTCTGGCAGCACCCCTCCTCCTGCTTCCTCTCTGCCTCTCTCTCTCTGTCTGCTCGCTGTCTGACTCGCTTTCTCCTTCTTGCCTCTTTGCAGACGGTGAAACACTCACGCACAAACACACACTTAGGCAACAAACATTACTGCGCTCGAACCTCTCGCACCACCTTTCTTTCTCCCTGGATGTAACTGTTCCATTTCTTTGCTCCATCTCTTTTCTACCTGTCTAATAGCTACATGCAGCTAAACACACACTCTTACCAACATACAGACACGGACTGTGCCTCTCACAAATATATCATAGTTCCCATCAGCCGGACGACCATATAAAGTCCCATGAGTCATCACGTTAATCATTCTCAGCTTCATCACTGACCGGCTCTCTGCAGGTTGCAATTATGGGATGATGAATGGTGTTTGGTGGTATTGTCAGAGTATTAAGACAACAGGGAGCACTAAGCAGCAACGGGACACTGATGGCTGGCCTGTGTCTCCAGCGACACACCAGGATAGTTTATGGCAGGCTTGTGGTGGTGTGTATATGTGTGTGTGTGTGTAAGCATTTGCGCTACTGCCTCAATTACGCAGCAGTCAGTCAGTCAACCATCAGGCCGGCCAACCAGGCAGCCAGCTGGGTCCAGACGGGGTGAAGCAGCAGGCTGGTAAGCAAAATGAACCGCAGTGGCAGTGCAAACAGACCACAGAGAGACCACATCACAACCACACAGCAACCTGCCATTTACAGCGCTGCATATGGCTTTCTGCAGGGAGGGGGAGGAGGGATGGAGGGAGGGAAAGCAGTGAAGAGAGATGGAAAGAAAGGAAGGAAGAGGAGGGAGGACTGATGGGAAAGGAAGGACACAAGGTAGAAAAGAGGAAGGGCAAGGGGAGGAGAGTTGGCAAGAGAGCTGAAGTGCCGTTAAGAAGGTATGAAAAGACTGTCGAGAGAGAAAAAGAGCAGGAAAGACAAGCAGAAAGGCAAAGACGAAGGAGGCAGACGTTTACACAGACCAAGAGCCCAATTTAGGTATTGTCAAAAAATGCAGCTTTCCGTCATCAACCCGTCTGCGTGAAACCTGCTATATTTACTACTGACAACTGAGTAATTCAGCTGACAGAGGATTCACTGTGCAGAAATGATTTATTTTAATAGCTGCCTACGTGCAAGCCTTTCTGTTATGTTGCACAGGTAACCAGAGAGAGCTACATGGGCACGCTACCAGCACAAAAAAAGTATTTCTGTTTCAGTCACATGTCGAAACAATGGTTTTAAAAAGCAACAAAAGGCAGACAAGAAATACAAAATAAGAGGTTCGGATTTTGTTTGCCACAGATTTTAAAATATGTGTGTTTTACACCTCTGTATCTGTATATGAGTGAATGTAGAGCTTGTTCTGCTCCGGATGTGAGAAAACCTAATTTCATTCACGTGTATAATGTGACAAATTACTAATAATTCAGCATTGGAACATACTGTTACGCAACTGTATGTTGTTCACTCACTCCATGTGTTTTGATAAGGATATTAAACATATTATAATCCAGTGTTTTTATTTATTCTATGTTGTGCTTTTATCAGATTTAAACACATTTCTGTTCTGTCACTATTCAGACGTGACTGCAAAAGGACACGCTGACTTGTATTAAAGAGGTCATATAATGCTAATTTTCAGGTTCATACTTTTATTTGGGGGTCCTAGTAGAATAGGTTTACAGACTTTAATTTTCAAAAAACACATTATTTTTCTCACATGGTGCACTGCTGCAGCATCCCTTTTCACACTGTCTCTTGAACGCTCCGTTTTAGCTACAGGGTGAAACATCTCGCCTGTTCAATCTTGTTGAGTTGCACATGCACAATACTTAACGGGCAGGATGTAGCCAATCAGAGGCGGGTAATGCCGAGCAAGGTAGGGTATCCCCAGCTGCCTGTTTTAGCAGGAAACACGTAACTCTGCCAAAGCAAATAGCATGTGAACTGTTTCATGGGAATTGTAACCTCATGACGGCCCTCAGAGGATAACCGAAGTTACGCAATTCATCCTGATGGTGACATGAATGTATGCACCAAATTTTAATCAATATATGTCCGGAGATCTCACGTTTCATTCTGGACCGACGCTGTGGACAGACAGACCTCGACATCCCTAGAGCCATGCCGCTATAGCGTGGATTAGAAACCAGAGTGGACAGACTCAAATGGATTTGGGATGTGGCCTGGCGAGCTAACGCTGGGTAACAAATCACAGATGACAGCTGAAAACACTTGTATCACAGAAAAAAATCAGCATAGCAGCAATTGAGCAAACGGAACATTTTACAGCCTGACAACCATGTATTTATGAAGTCGTATAAAAGACTTTGAATGCTCTCCATAGACTGTAAAAAATGACTCTCGAAAAACAGTGAAGAAATTTCTCCTGATGTGAAAAAGTCAAAAAAATCCAAACACAACTAAATGCCTTCCACCGCAATGAGCAGCGGTTCAGACTGCTGTAACCTTGATCCCTGCGTAAGGGTGCTGCAGGAGAGTCACATGAATTTTTAATACGAACAACAAAGGACAAAATAGAAAACCAACAAAATTAGAATTCTGAAGTACATGTTGGCAGGAATATATTTGTGAAGCACGCAGAGGAGCTGAGAGGATCTAACATTAGCATTACTGTGTTTAGGAGAGTAACTACAAACACACCATTATCTTGTCATTGGCACTCGCTGTAATCTGTGCTTTTAGCAGCTAGAGAAGAAAAAACGGGAGGAGGGGGGCTGAAGAAAAAAGTGTATAGAGAGAATATAAGAGGCAGCAAGCAGAAAAGGGAGACAGAAACAGAGAGGCAGATGATGAAGAGAAATTGAAGAAAAAAGGTGAGATAGGGTTTTTTCCAGGTGTATCAGAGGAAACAAAAAGAGGCAGAGTGGGTTTCATGGCGTGAGGAGGAAGCCGGGGCACTATTGTAGTGAGTTAGCCTGAGGTGTTTTCATACTTGAGCTAGCGCTGATGGATGGAGGTCGTAAGCGGATGAATTAGTGATGAGGATCAGGATGAAAGTGCTTTCCAGAAACTACAGAGCCGAGCAGACAGAGCCAGCACACGCGGGACGGGTCGGTACGCTCGGGGTATGAGGCTGGAGTGATAGACGGGACAAGCCCGGCCATGAACCCATGAACTGTCAGACACATATCGTATGGCAACAACACTTCAGTACAATCTGAACACCTGTCAGTTTGAATGCTGGCTTATTTCAGTTCCATCTGTATTTCAGTTACAGATTTTTTTCGTTCTTAAACTACCATATTCCTCGATTTAAGTTTCAGTTTCTTAGCTTCATATTGGCAGTTTGGTGGTTTTTTTAGCAGTAGAAAAAACAATCTAACAAATGAAACTAGCTCTAATGAATCCGTTGTAATAGTGGCAGTAGCACCGTAGAATCACGTTTAGAGGATTAAAAGCAAAATTGACAACAGAAGAGAGGAAGGCAAAGAGTAATTCAGAAAAGCCATTAAGATAAGATTTATAACGATGGCAGAAAGGAATTTATGAAAGGAGCTAATGCTAAAATCCAGACTATCCTTTTCAGAAAAACGACAGTATAGGTCAGCTGTGAAGGCAGCCATAGACATAACCCATAGTAACTGCGACCGTATGACGATCTTCAGTTTGGTGCCTGACCACAGACCAGAGAGTCCTCTCAGCCCCGCTGGGCCACAAGAAAATAAACCCCTCTCCTCTTAGTGTGTGAAAAGTAGTAGTAGTAAAATACTCAATTGACTCACACTCACACAAAAGTCTGTGATATAACAATACCAATTTGTGATTCTCAAGGAATTCATTTGATGTGTTTTCAGCAAGCACTTACAGTTTTTGACAGAAAAATTGAAAAACACCCAGAGAACAGGGGAGAAGGTTGCTGATGACTCGTTCTGTCATGCATTTATCGCATTATGGCCTCAAAATGAATGAAGCAACATTGTGTTCTGGTAGTTCGAGGCTACTGACAGAGAGAAAAATTCTATCCTCCTCCTCTCTGATGAATTCTCTCTGTATGATTGTTAAATATTGGCATTAGCTCCTGAGCTTTGACCTCGCTCATTGATTAGACTCCACTGGCATCAAGGTCTGAGGTTCACTGTTGACATTTTAGGCAGCTGAAAAGAAATGTGCTGTCAAACTTTGTAGCCACACTGGAAATGTTCAAAGAGGAGGTACTGTTGTTGTTGTCTGCACTCGGCCAGATATCTGCAAACATTGGAAAATGTACCAAAGCAGCAGCAATAAAAAAAAGGGACCAGAAATATTTATTTTTGCATGAAAGACTGTTTTAAACATGCTGTTCATGTTTTTTTTTTTTTTTTACATATATCGCGCCAGCGTATTTCCTCTCAAATGTACGAGTGAGTTGGCTGTCAGCGGTAGCCTTTGCAGTGTGTTGAAGTGCGTTGAGACACAAGCGACATGAGGTGACACAACAGTGAACCTTTACCGCGTTAGTTCTTTGACGTTGGTTCGGTGTGTCTGGGCCCTACATCCAGTGATTCAGACTATCGCATCTCAGTGGAAGGATTTTGCTCAGATGAAAAAAGTACGCGCAGTTTCCATCCTGTGTGGACGACCTCGAAACACAGCTGAAAGCCTCAGTATTTGCCAGTAAGTGGACCAAGTTATCACTTTTTAGAGAATGAGCCTTCACAGTCAGTTTATGAACGATACGCGGAGACAAAAGAGGGCGAAAAATGAATGAAAAAAGGCAGCGAGAGTGACAGACAAAAATGTGGAAAAAAAGATGAGAATAACAGGAGATAGAAGAAGAGAAAGAGGAGACCTGGTTTCTCCTCTGGCAGCCAGGAGACGGGGAGGAGGAGGGGGGGGGAGGAGGAGGAGGATGAGCAGTGTGGCAGGCTGCAAATAGAGCTGGAGAGAGAGAGAGAGAGAGAGAGAGAGAGAGAGAGAGCAAGGGCACTTTCTAAATGAATTTGGCTTTCAGCGATAGGGAGTCTACTCAACTGCTGTGCTGCTAATGTGTGTGTGTGTGTGTGTGTGAGTGTGTGTGCAGGCATATGTGCTTGTATGTTCATATCCTCATATATACACATGTATGACTGCCAGCATTTGTTGGAGTGTTGCCTCTCAGTGTGTGTGTGTGTGTGTGTGTGTTTCTCCCTGCATGTGGGCATCCGCAGCTGATTTTGTTTTCGCAAGTATGTGTGTGAAAAACATTAGCGTGCGTGTTTATGCATATCTATCGGACAGGCGACTGCATAATGTTCCTAAACGATGGTGTGTCAGAAAAAGACAAGGCGAGGGTGTGTGTGTGTGTGTGTGTGTGTGTGTGTGTGTGTGTGTGTGTGTGTGTGTGTTGGGGGGGGGGGGTTTAGGCACACTGTCACCAGGATTGGAAGTGACAGGCAGGAAGTATCAGAGGCAGCTGGGTAACAGCCCACTAACCACACAGGGGAGGGCTGTACACTGAACAACATTACCAGTGGGAGAGAGACTATAGAGAGAGGGAGAGAGAGGGAGGGAGAGACTACAGAGAAGGGATAAAAAAAAAAAAAAAATATCAAGGAAATAGAAAGAAAAGAGGACATCGGAGTAAAAACGGTTTTGTTCGCTGTTATAAAACCAAGAAACTTCAGAGCATCTTTACATATTCTTCATACAGAACTTTAGAGGAGCAGTTCAGCATTTAATGATATAAGCTTATTTGCCTTGCTTCTGAGAACGAGATGAGAAGATTGATACCAATGTCATGTGTCTGCTGAACATAACTTGTGGTGTACAGATTCCCATTGATGGCTTTAGGCTGGTCCTCTGAGTGGTGGTTGGTTGCGCCAACAGCAGAAAAAATAAGACTCATACCTGGTAAACGTGGACGTAAAAATGGATTGTAATCCCAATTTGTCTTGTTAAGGTCTTTATTCACATGAAATATAAGCTGTTAATTATTGAGTTTCAGAGGTAGATTTCTTGACCTTCAGACAGAGCCAGGCTCGCTGTTTCCACTTGGTTCCTATCTTTGCGCTAAGCTAAATGTGTGCTAGCTGTAACTTCATATTTAAATCGGTATGAGAGCAGTATTTATCACCTCATCTAACTCTAGGCAAGACAACGGTGAAGCTCATTTCCCAAATTCCTTTAAGCTCATCAACAACATCTGACAACTAGGGATGCTACACATATGTGCTGGGCCGAAGGATAAGCTAGTGTTCGTCAAGGAAACTGCTAATCATGCACTAATTCCACATAACACACCATGTAAATTCAACTTTTAAGATTCTGGTAGGTAGGTAAGAACTTTTTAGAGAGCGAGGTGAGTGCATCGTCCCGTTCTTCATCTTTTTTGCTAAGCTACGCGAAGCAAAATGCCCTGGATAGATATAAAAACATAAAGCAAAGATGAGAGTGGTATTGATCTTCTCGTCTTTCTAAAATGATTTAATCTCATGCTCAAGCTCAAGGGTTCAACAGCAGTTCAACAGCAGGAGAAAAGAAAGAAAGAAAGACAAAAAGAAAGAGCGAGGACAGCCATGAGGCCACTGGTTGAAGAAAGCAAAGTCATTAGGCAGTAGAACAAAAATATTCAGAGACAGAAGCAAGCGACAGAGATAGACGGTGAGTAATAGAGATAAGGCGAGGGGCCGCTATGAGTCAAACATGAAGACAGGATAGGAGATGAAAAGACAAACCTAAAACAGGGGGAGTGAGAGAGAAAAGAGGGTGAGATGATGAAGAGAATAAATAATGAGCCACGAGGGGAGAGAACAGAGGAGGAGAGACGGAAGGTTAGGGCGGATTTAAAACAAAAAAATAAAAAAAGATGAAAATATCAGAGGACGGGAAGAGAAAGGAGAGAAGGAGGAGGGAAGGTCAGTGAAGGAGAGGAGAGGAGGAGACAGACAGAGCGGGTGACGGAGGGAGAGAGAGAGAGAGAGAGGTTGTTTGTATCTCATATGAGTCCATTAAAGTTTGAATAGTTCTCATCTCTCTTTCTGGTTCCTGCTGCTGGAGGAGAGCAGCTGCTGCACACACACACACACACACACACACACACGTTCAGATACAGTATGCAAACACATAAACAAACACACACTGAGGTTGACGTGTGTGTGTGTGTGTGTGTGTGTGTGCGCGCGCAATGGGGAACTGCACAGAGAGAGAAGACGAGATTAGAAAAGCAGGCCAAGAGACGGTTTCCCATGGTGCATCTCTGGAAGCATCTGTATTAGACCGGGTTGTGTCAACACTGACTGCTCCTCCAGCTGAGGCCGAGAGGGAGGGCGAGAGACACAGAGGCAGGCAGACAGAGAGAAAGAGAGGGGGGGGGGGGGGGGGGGCAACGTGAAATAAAAATGTGTATGCATTTCTGAGTGTGCCTGACAGACACACAGGGAACGACAGATCACTCTGAATGCAGAGGAGGGCAGAAAAAAAGAGGGATGAAGATAAATAGAGGAGGCCTTTGAAGAGAGCGAGAGAGAGGATTTGTATATAAAAGAGTCTCAGAGAGAGAAAGAGGGAGAAAAAGAGTGACAGTGATGGATGAGAGAGAGATAGAGGGATGGATGGAGGGAGAGGCGAAGGGACAGGCGGAGGGTTAGAGGATGGAGAGGCGGCAGACGGAGATTGACAGCCTCCTTTCCCGGGGACGGATGAATAAACCGGCGCAGGGGGGAGGGAGGGCGGCGAAGGGGAGAGAAAAGATGGAGAAAAGGAGTGAGGGATGGAGATGGAGGGGGGGGGGAGGTAATGAGAGATAGAGTGCGTCTCCGTAATCAAGCCATAAAGGAAAGCGCGAGCGAGGGAGCGAGGGGAAAAAGACGAGTGGGCTCTGAATGAGTCAATCATGATTAATCAAGACGCTTCTCGCTCTCTTTCTCTCTCTCTGTCTCTCTCTTTTCGCTCAGACTCATCATCATCATCATCATCATCATCATCATCATCATCATCATCACAGACACACAAAATGTCGCTTTCCACTGCATCCCCATCAGGACACATACATTCATGTTTTTGATGTCTCACGAGCAGAGGTTTGTTGGTTTGTGATCCTTTTTAAAAATGAGACTCAGTCAGCCGTCTCACACTGAAGGAGCTATAACAGCAGAATATGTGCAGTATTGATATTTGGTGTCTGGAGCTCAAAGCAGCCGGCTCAGCACAGCAGGGAGTGTGGAATGACAATAATACTCAGAGCCTACAGGTGGGTGGGTGGGTGGATGGATGGATGCTGGGAGCGTCTGCAGCAAGTGACAGGTGAGTGGTGAGTGGTGGGACAAGAGTGAGCCGGGCAGTGACTGGCTGTTGTGTAAAGGGTGCAGTGGATATGGACTCGTTCAGTGAGAATGAATTAGTTCAAGGCTTGGCTACTTGTGACCACTTGCAATCCAGTCCCCAGAATAAATGTTAACAATGTACATTTCTGCAAACCACTGACACTTTACAGTTCTTTAAAGTGGAAACCGTCGCTATGATGCGTGCCAAACGCACAAATAAGCGTATCCTCGGTTTGCAGAAGCGTACAATGCCATTTCGCCAACATTTTAACACAAGTTATGTCCTTTGACATGAAAGAAACTTGTAAAAAGTTCACCACTTAATGAAAACCCAGTCATTATCTACTCAACCCTCATGCAAGTCTGAAGTTTCATCGTCCACAAAACAGCTTCAGAAATGTTTTGTGGGCTACGAAACATCACTTGACTTTGCATCAGCATGAGGGTTGAGCAGATAATGACTGGATTTTCATTTTCGGGTGAACTTGTCCTTTAAAAGTGATCTTCCCTCCTGGATTGAGAGGTGAAACTATGCAGTATGTCACAAAAAAACCCCAACAACAACAAATTATAGAAAAGTTAAGAAACATAACCCTGATCTTTCTAATCAGTTTACTGATGATCCCCGTGCCTTAAAGGATCGATCCAGAACATAAAAGAAATAAATACACATAAAATGAGACGAATAAAAACATTCGATCAGTATGTTTTCGGTATTATATTGTCAACTAATCCCACGAAAGAACAAAACCATTTAAAGCAGCAGGTTGGTGTGAGTGTGGCCGACCTAAAATAAACTTCAGTGTGTTTATTGTAACGGTGGAACATGTCACCCTGTGCGACTCACTGATGTGTTTTAATCATTTTTTGACCTGAATCGTGAAGAATATCAGGCGTTAATTCTTATTGGGATAAATTCATCGTCTTTAGTCTTTTCTTGGGGTTTGTTGACAATAAGAAAAACACATAATATCATCAGCGTCATCCTTTAAGGTGCAACTAATTAAACAACTCGAGTGTGATGGTGCCACTTTATCTTTTTTCCACAGGCTCTAATGTGCTCTACAGAAAAAGAGTGGATGAGAGAAAACCTCCCCTCTGCTGCCTCGGCTTCGCTGCTTGTGAGGAGTGTGTGAATCCTCAGACAGAAAGAGAAAAAATAGGGCACTTTCATATTTATTCAAGTGTCAGATCCAGAGCTGTCTATAGGGAGAAGGGAAGAGAGAGGAAGGGAGGAAGAGAGGAAGGAGGGCTGCAACCACAGGAACTCTGAGGTTTCACAAGCCTTCCTCTTTCTCTTCTCTATTTGTGAACACACACACAGACACAGACACAGAGTGAGGCACACACACTCATCAGCCTGCATGGACACACTGGGGGAAAGGCAAACAGAAGAAGAAAAGAAAGTTAGAAGGAGATAAAGGAGAAGAAAAGCAAGGATGGCTGTCAAAAAACAACCCCTGCATGTGCATCAATCAGTGTGTGTGTGTGTGTGTGTGTGTGTGTGCGTGTGTGTGTGTGAATGCAACAAACCAAGTTATGTCCCAGGTCTTAATAGACAGAGCAGCTAAATGAGGATTATGCGCAGGTGCCAAACAGGCCGTGATCCTCCGTCTCAGAGATGTCACATCAATTCTGGGTACACGCGGCGCTGAATAGATAAACCTTCATCAGCGCAGCCAAAAGAACAGGAAGCAGCTCCCTGTCAAATGTGACACACAAACACAGAGAGCAGACCCGATAATACCTCAGAGCAATTACCTGCTGCCGCTTTCACCTTGGCTGAGAAACGTAAATCAACACTTCCTCCTGGTGGATCTGCTGTGAACTACAGGAAGCCTGAGGCAGTCACACGTTCTGTACTTCTCGAACAGATTCAGTGAAGTTGTTGATCTGAGAACTCTGTTGTTTATAACTCCATGTTGGTCCTAAAGAAGCTGGACTAACAGATGTAGGAGGGGTAGACTCAAAGTCAGCATGAATCCGAGTAGAAGACACTTCTGTGCTCTCAGGAAGTCACACAACATCATGAAAGATCATATTTAGAGTCGTTTAAACCAGAACCAGATGTTACTGTGTGTACTGTACTGGGATGTTGACTCTTGACGATATCTGTGCTAGCTTCTGGTCCTGTTGATCTCCAACTCAAGAGGTTTTCTTACAGGTTTCAGTCTTTTAGTAAAGAGGTAATAGAGTACTTCAGTACGGTGCTGTGAAGGGCAGGTTTTAGTGTCCTTTTTGGTGTTTTTGCATGTTTTACTCCATTAGCTACAAATGTAATTGACTATTTTTAACAGAAATGAATTGTCTGTTAAAACATGACATTTTTTTCAAATGTAAATAAATGTTTTAACGAGTGGTTTATCATTTTATCACAACAAAATCCAACTAAAAACAGCACTCCTCTGCAATTTTAAGCCTGATTATTTGTATTATAGCAGTATTAAACCATATTTAGTTAATTTCATTTTTTACACGTAAATATACTTAATCAAACATAAAAAACAGGAACCACAGATGCTGGAAAATTAAAAGGGCACTACGTAGTTTTGGAGAAGAAATTCCAACTCAGAATTTTAATACTTACAATATTAATGAGGTAATAATACAAACACAAATATTTATTTTTTCCATAATTGAATAAACAAGCTGTTCTCAGCGGAAAATAAGGTCCCCAGAACACTGTTTGAAGCTAGAAAGGTGGCAGGGCCCATCATATAAACAAAGTAAAACAGTATGAAATTGTGTTTTCCTTTAAGGTCAGTTTGTTTATTCAGTCATGAAAACATTTTTTTTTTACAGTGCAGACAGCAGAATGATGCCAATTTACTAGCGTTAACTAAAAAAAATATCAGAAGAAACTGGATTCTTGCACAAAATATATAAATCAAGCACCGTCAATGACCCAGAACTTCAAACAGGATCTGCTGCCTGTAGCTACAAATGTAACTGACCATCTGTCAAAGCAAACTTTACTGGGTTCCCTCACCTTCCAAAACATGAAACACAAGGAGCGCTCCAGACCCAGTTCTCTCAAAACCAAGAATCAAAGACAGCTTGGTTTGAGATATGGATCAAGCTTAATTTCTGAACAACACTGCAGTTCTTTATGATGAAGACGAGCAGGCTTTATAGAAGCTCGCAGACCTCAGTTACAAAGAGACAGACTTGACAGGCTTCTCAGTGGTGCTGCCTGTTACAGTGATGAAAGAAAACTTTGGGAGACGCATGCAAACAGCAGAACACAGCCTGTTTACTAACATTAGGTTTGAGCAAATATAAAAAGAATTTAAATTTTTATTTATCATCTATTTTTAAAAACTTTGAATTCCTTGATTTTTCCCTCATATTCACAAACTTCCAAGGATTTCTAAGACCCATGGGAACCCTGACTTTAAGTTGCGGTTAAGGTTAATTCTTTGAAGTTCAAACAAACATGCATGACAATGAATTTTAATTTCTGGGTGAACTTCTCCTTTAAAAAGGGCCAAAAAACCCTGAAATTTCAATATCTACAATTCCATGACAACTCCATCCACAGAGGTCAGAAGATTAAAAGCCCCAGCAGCTGCTAATTAGGCTTTGTGGTGAGTTTGTTTTCCATACTTTTTGGCAAAGCTGATCCTGCATAAAAGGTTAGTAGGTATAAATTATTAATGGATGGTTCAATGAACTAATGTGTTATCATGTTTTTGAACTGCGACACGTGTGGGACCCATTGTTTTGCAAAACTAAAACAAGAAGAAAATATTACAAGCAAACATTTAAGGTGCAATATGTAAGAATTTTAGTTCAAAACCACCGAAAATGAACAAAAGTTATCAAACAGAATGTGAAGAAATGTAAATTTGTGATGTTATGACATCTATGTATTGTTACAAAGATATTTATGGAAGTTAGCATGCTAACCAGCTAGCCCTGACATGTCACAGTCCAAAGCTCCTGATGATCAGAGCTCCCACTCCGGACCACTAGCTAAATGGCTTGAACACAAAGACACTGAAACAAAATTTCCATGTACTGACTTTCATTAAGATTACATAACTTCAACAAGAAATGGTCCTATATGTAACAAAATCTTAAATGGGCTGCTTGGAAATAAGTGTAGAGGTGTGTCTTAGTTAAAACTGGATTAAAATGCTGCTACAGAAATCAAATGTGGCCACCAAACCATTATCAGCAATCAGGGGACGTTCAAAAAGAGTGACAGAAAAGCAGGGAGAGTTTCTTATGATTTGATTGACTTTATTTGTAAGGCACCAGAAGTCCTTCCTTACTGCAGAACATTTCATATTATTTATAGTAAATGTTTGTTGTACTTTTTTATAGTTTTTTTTTTTTTTTTTGTTTTAATGAAGCTATGATTTCAGACACAAAACATTTTTTTTTTTTTTTTTTTGCCAAAGTACACACTTTCAGGTTTTACATTATGCACAAAATAAGTATTTAAAAAAAGACCTTTACAAAGCTCAAAACGCTTACAATGCTTCACGCTATGGGGGCAAAAAGTTGGGGAGGTGGGATGTGACATGGGGGTAAAGAGGAGTCGGGAGTCAGAGAAGAAGAAAGGGGTCAAAGGGCAAAAGTACTGCAGTTTCCCCCCTGGTGTCACATCAGTTTTGTAACACAATAGCACAGGAATCATCCAGGACAAACAAGAAAAGATGCAGCTATATACACATAAAGCTTTCTATGTATAACTGTATACAGAGGCGAGCACCTCCAACTACTTTAACAAATACATAGAATTTCATTTGTATGTTTATAACATCAGCTTTGTAATTCTCACTCTAGTTCATATCGATTAATATCTCAAAACAAACAAGAGGAAAAAGAAAAACAAGTGCATTGATCACAGAAAATTTGGACCAAACATTCTTTAAAAAAACGTCTCCACTAGAAAGAAATCAATCTCGTTTCCCCCGCAGACATGCATTGATGTGTGTGTGTGTGTCGCTTTGTCTACACAGTCTGCATACACTACGACGAGTACAGTATGTAGCTACATACGTACAGTGTGATGGGAGACGATGTGCTGCGAGCTTAATTCACAAGCAGAATAGCATGTTAGCTTTAGCTGTAGTAGGAACAGGAATGCATTTTATCTCTGTGGTTCATCAGCAACGACCAAACCTGTACATCTGTTTATACACACCGTGTTAATGTATTCACATACATACACAACAACGGGCATCATAAAAGGAACAGTTTGTCATCTCAACTTCCAGACACAAGACGGGTTTTATTATTCTGTTTGCTTTCTGAATGATTCAACAATAAAATGTGCTTTATCATCACCATCATGCTATAGAGTGTTTACAAATCAAAAGGATGTTTGTTTAAGTATGAAACTCTTCATATCAATTCATTCTCACAGTGTAGCCATCAAAACAGACAGAGGAGGCGAAGTAAGGTGTGTGTTCCTGTGCCTGTCTGCGTGTGTGTGCGCAATGGGGAACTACACAAAGAGAGAAGACGAGATTAGAAAAGCAGGCCAAGAGGCAGTTTCCCATGGTGCATCTCTGGAAGCATCTGTATTAGTCTGTTGGGTTTGTAAACCGTATCAACATTCAGACAAACACGGGCCGCCACCGTCGACTCATTCAATCAAACAATCTTTGTGCCATGGTCAGAGGTTCGATCACCACTGAGGCTACCTCTGGTGGAAATGTTTGCGTTCGTTAAACAACTTCAATATGTACATTTCAGTGTGTTCGGTGTGTAGAGAGCGAACATTTAGGCTTTTGTCCACACGTATACACATATTTTGCAAAATGAATTTTTTCCTAGGTCTAACTGAGATTTTTTAAAACGCCTTCTAAAGTTCCAAGAAACAATGGTGTCATTAACTTAATTCAAGTACGCCCATCGTTGTTTTGTGTAATGAGCCTGAAACTACGACAATCACGACCATTTGTTTACGCTCGGTTACAACTTAACTAAACTGTTTTGGATTATTTTATTTGAAGCAGAAATAGACAACTTTTCAACGGCCCCCTCTCCTCGAGTTTCCTGTGGTATTACTGTTGGCGCTGCTGTTGCAAAGACAGCAACATGGCTACTGCGAGCAGCCTGGCTACTGTCCAACATAAGAACCCCTTTTTAACCTAAAAACCCAGATCTCAGCGCTATAAAAAGGGCAGAGTTAAACACCCGGTTATATTAGTAAGTAGGCAGGCTTTGTTACTTACTGATCTAATACGAAAGGTGGAAACATCAACAGGGGAACAGACTTTGACAGAACCAGAGCTCTCTCCAGCGATCGAATGCCTGTCAGTTCACTCTTGTTTTACCTCAGTTTCCATCACTCTCCCTCTTCACCTTCTTTGCCTCCTCCATCAGCGGGGTTCTTTTGAATTTCCACAGTTCTTCCAGCGTTACCCGGGGATAGCGACTGGGGAAAACAATGCCTCTTCCTGCTTTGGTTGCTCAATGCCAGACGGGCTTGCTATGTACTGTACTGTAAGCATGCTTGTTTTGGTGTTTGGAATCATTTTTGCCGTCTCATGTGTCCAGAGATATTTTATAAAACGAAGGTTGTGTGGACAGAATTTGTTTTTAAACAGAGGGGGAATTATTGATTTAGAAAAATATCTGTAAATGTGTGGACAAGGCCTTTATGGGGCCATTCTTCCTGCTACTAGCCCCGTTAAAGCCCCTACACACCCTTAGTCCACCCAGTAGGCTGTCTTCACTCATGTCGCCTGATCAGACCTCCTCTCTCTTCTCCCTCACACTTCTAGTGGTAATTAGTACTGGGAAACTCAGATTTCTGTGAAAGCTTTGATATATCTGACATTGCCCTTAATTATACAGAAGCGCCTGAAAGCCAAATGAACATGGATGCCTCATGTCAGCCAAAGTTCATCGTTCAGCAATTAAGCTCAAGTAATTAAATGGGGCATTAGCCTGCAACAAAGATCTCCTGCTGGAATCAAACTGGGGGCGTTGCCATTCGTGACAATTTGGACAGAGATTTTGAACACAGTCAGAATTTGGTGACATCACATTGTTAACAGCGTAGTTTCACCCAACTTCCACCTGACGAGAGGCCTGATCGGACAAGGTAATTGAAAACAGCTGAGTAGGTGTGCAGGGCCTGTGATGCTAAGGGGGAGTTTGGGTTTTTTTGACTCATCAGAGCGGCTGTGGAGAACGCTTGTGCTTCATCTGTGAGATCTGAGAGTCATGGAGATTTTCAACTCAAAAAATCATCTGTATTATGTAGTGTGTAGACAGACCTGTGAATCCAAATGTACAGTATTCAAATTTACAGGCAGGATCAAAAGCTTAGGCCTAGCTCTGTTTCTTGCTGAGATGTTCCTTAAAATAGACCAAAAAACTTGATCATGACACAGACTGGGACTGACCGCATGCAGAGATTAATGTGACCGGTCTAGTCTCTGTATACTAAGTTTGTACACAGAGTGGATAAATAAGACACTCCCCTTGTGACACAGTCTGCACTCTGTCATTGTCCTGTCCTTGTTTTTGCTCAGGCCTGAACCAAATGAGGAGGAATTCCTCAAAGACACACACTGCCCTCTGCTGTCAAACACACAACATGCACACCCTCCCCCCTCTGTGAAGGAGGGTGCAGGAGTCAAGTGGCATCTTTGTCCTTTAATGATGAAAATGTTGCCTTTCTGTTAAGGTGCTGGGTGGATTTATCTGATGTAGGGGGGACATTGCTTACGAAGGTGGGTTAGTTATCTAGACTTACAGCTTTCAGCAGGAAGTTCATCTGAGAAGGTGCTTTTCCTTTCTCCGTACAAATTTAGGATTATACACAACATCATTCTGCTCTAAAAGCAGCAGTTTTGGTTGTTATGTATGTTTGTGAGAAACTTTTGGGATGTTTCTCTCTTTAGCCAGGGCATTATTTTAACACCTGATCTCCGAAACAATCCAACATTTAAACTTGAAGCTAACTTTAAGCTGTGAATGAATGCATGCAATATGAACTGCCAAAAAGTATCAACACTACTGATCTCTGTAGGACCTCTTTCTTAGCAGAATGAAGTTTTTAGGAATTTTGTATTGTGTCTGCAAGTTTAACAGCTTGCCAAAGAATCCCTGTGTTTAACATTTAGCCTGTTTTAACACCTACAGTATGGTGTGTTCAGTCTCACAGATCGGTCCTGTGTAACATGGACACCCGCTTACAACACAGGCGAGACGTGAGGGGAGTGGGAGGAAGAGAAAAACAGAAACTGAACAGGAATAAGAACTGAGAGGCAGAGCAACAGGAATGCAGGAAGGAACAGAAATAGAAAGTAGTCCTGATAAAAAAAAAAGAAATAAGCAAAAAAAAAACTGAAGCTTAATCACATATAAAAAGGAGACAGCATCTGAGGAAAAGACATAGAAAGGAAATATAAGGAAACAATCCAATATGGTAAATATGAGGAGATAGGGACCAGTCTGACATGAGAGGCAGGTGCCAAAGCTCGCCCAGTAATGGGAGTTGGTTAGGGGTCTGTAGCTGGAGCTGTGGTGATGGGATTGAAGCCCGTGTTAGCTAAGGTCAGAGAGAGGGAGACCAGGGGAGAGGCTGTAGATCTCTGGATAAAAACAGAGCTGAAGGGGGACACCATCTAATCAGACTTGTCTCCGTCCTCTTCGCGGTGGCTGTCGACTCCGTCACGTGATGCTTTCTCCTCCTTGGCCAGCTGGGCTTGGGAGGCCAGCAGGGAGGAGAGGGAGAAGAGACCAGAGGAGGTGGTGACGGCAGGGAGGGTTGGCTGGCTCAGGCCCAACGGCAGAGGGGTCATGGGCAGGGCCAGGCCCTGGAGCTGAGACAGCTGGTGAGCCTGGAGCTGCTGCTGCATGGAAGACAACCAGACCAAGTAAGACACAGCGGGATAGATCCAGCACACAAATCACTGCAAAACACAGAGGGAAATGCAAAATCTGCAATGCACAGACCTATTATACATCACAAATTATGTTTAATATATAACCCCTGAGGCACAGCGCTAATAGCGCAGGCACAATAGGATAGATGGATGGCTACAATACATGCTCCGTAGGAGATGGAAAATCTGCAGCACACATAACTTATTTATATTAGATGCAATTTTCAATACAACCCAGAGAAACACAAAAATGGAAACACTGTCTTATAGAGGACAGAGATGGTCCACTATAAAATATAAAAACACACATGAATAAATACCACACATTTCATCTTAACGTAGAGGAAGAAAGATTGTTACTGCCAAGTGACTGCATTTTCATCACTCCCTGTTGGACACACACTGAACATGATGACACATCAGTGAGTTGATTTTATGACAATCCTGACTGACTTCCCATAAACAGCCTCAGTCTGCACAGGCCACACCTGCAGAATCAACAGCTCTGCTTCACATTCAGAACCAGAGCTCAAATGCTCTGCGTCCTTATATAAGATGTATAAAGTATGATATTAACTGCTGTCAGTCAGATATTGGTGGGCATTTGTGTCTCTGTACTGAGAAGAGGTCCAGTCCTGAAAAAGACCTATGCAGGGCAGACTCCTCTGTATCTAAAGCAGCAGACACAAAGAAAAAGACAAGGCACCTATTCGAATCCTGCATCACAGTGATGGATAGGCTAGGCCAGCTAACACTAGACCCATAGGAAAATGATGGAGAGGTTCGGCTAGCTAACACTAAAGCTCTGGCAAAATGATGGAGCAGCTTAGCCAACGGTTCTCAACCTGGGGCTCAGGACCCCTGAAGGGGGATGCAAGATAATTTCCAGGGGTTGCCAGATTTTCTTTTACATAACAGTACCAGTGCTATAGTTTTGCCTTACAATAGATATTATTTAATGCGTTTATTGGAGTCGAAGTATTCTTGCACACGAGTTCTGAATGGAGGCACATACACACAAAGCCCCTTTTTTCATTTCATTTCCAACCTGATTTTTATAAAAATAATAATACTATACTATAATACTGATAACTGCATTTAGTTTGGTTTACCGAAAAAATATAGGACATTAGAGAAAACCACAGAATTGGTGCTAAATATCAATAATTGCTCTTTCTAGTCCTCATAAGACCCTCACGTGGGGCTGGAACGTCATACCCTTATGATGGAGTTCATCTCTGGGGGGGTGACCTGCTTGGCCCTCTCTATGGCCGCCAGGACCTGCTGCTGGTGCTGGAGATGGTGGGTGAGGGTGGAGGGGGTGAAGACGAGAGAAGGAAAGTGAGGGAGACAATAAAAGCGAGACAGAAACAAGTGGAAGAGAGTTGGAGGGGGGGTGGGGGGGAGGGGGTGAAGAGGTTAGATCAATATCAATAGTCCCAACAGAGAACCGACAACCCTCTCTGGTGATGCATCCCCCCCTCCGGCCATTCAGCTATTCATCCAGTCATACACAAACACACACAACCGCACACGCACACACACATACAAAAGCCTTGTGTGACACCGGTGAATGGATGGTTGGCTGGTGTGCTGTAATGGGTGGAGGTCAACGCCCTGGTGGGCAGATAAGAGCATGGCTTATCTGAATCACACAACCATTTATTACGCTGACACACACGTATAAAGGAAAAGAGGAGTGGGATGGAGGTAGGTGGGGGGGGGGCATAGAAGGAAGGAGGGGGGAGTGGAGGAGGAGGTCAAAAAGGGAGGGGGAGGGAGAGCTGCGAGGACAGATTGAATATGACACAGGAGAGTGGGGGAGGGAGGAATAAAAGCAAAAGTGAGGTGGAAAGGAACACGGGAAGCGAGTGATGATGAATGACGAGAGGAGGGAAGTGGAGATGAGGGAGGGATGCTGAGCGAGGGGTCAGCGAGGTGGAGAGGTAATGAGGCGGGAATGAGGGTGATCTCATTCCAGGATGTAAGGAATAAGGCTGAGGGTCAGAGGGTTAGTGACGTGTTTGTGTCAGTGTGTGTGTGTGTGTGTGTGTGTGTGTGAGCGCGTGTTCTTACCTCCTGAGACAGGTAGGGGAGGACTTGTGCGCAGATCCCGTTCAATCTCTTCACTATCTCAGCCTGTGGAAAGAGATTTATTTTAGTTAAAGGATAATACTGGTGTTACTCTACATTTCTAAAACCAACAGTGTGTTAGTCAGTCTTTCCAACATCACTGCCCCGTCTGTGGCACACATTCATTCCTACTTAGGATGTTAAACATATAAACTAGTCACAGATGAATTTCTAAAAAAATAAATAGTCTAAGTAGCTTCCTAAAAAAGCAGGGCAATGTCATTTTTACATTACACAAACTGGAGTGAAGAGAGTTTGTTTGGGACTATTTTCAGATGCAGATTATTACACATTTGGTGCTCTAGTGAATATTTACAGCAGCAGAACACTGTACGTGGGACTGACTCAAAAACTACAGTGCAACAGCGTAGCTCACTGATGAGTTCATCCGCACAGTTTTTTCACTGTGTGATCACTTATGCTGCCTGATAAGAGCTCGCCACAGGACTACGTCAGACAGTGGTTGACTGACGGCTCCCTCTCTCTCCTGTTAGATTATTGCACCATTTTTAATGACTATGTTTACATGCACACTAATTCTACAATTCTTCCAAATATGAAAATATTCCGACTTTCATACGGGTCATGCATACAGCACTTCACCTTTGAGAGAATTAGGCCTTATTCCACATGGAGCATTTTCCAATTAAGACATGTGGGATATGCTCATATTCAGGTTTAAAGAGCACTACAGCACTTCTCAGAATATGCTTCTCAATTGTGGGTTTTACGGCAGTTTGGGACACATGACCTACCATCAGCTCTGTGTCTTGCCTAGCCTACACTTTGTAAGGTTATGGTAGAGAAGCATACACAAAATAAAAGTCCACAATACACTAGAAATGTTTAGAAGGAGAAAAACACCTGCTTCTAAACATTATGAAAGACTAAGATATCCACAGATTTCTGGACATGCACAAGTATGGCAATGCTGACCTTTTCAAAACAAATGGAAGAAAGAGGAGCAAGTATGCAAGGGAACGTGGTTAAAGGAATATTAATGGAATAGTCATTTAACTAGAAATATCGCCTTTTTCAGAGTAAGAGCAAGAACTGGAATTTTTTGTGTACGTAAACATAGTCATTGACTTAGTTTGGCCATGCCAGCAACAAATCTGCTACATAGCAGCAAGGGTTGGGAAAACCAAGACTGTGCCATTTTGGTTCTGAAGCACAGGGGTAAGAAATAAATTAATTTAGCTGCTTCCGTTTCAGGGTCCTCGTATTGTGCATGCTGGCTCACTGTCGACCAGTCATGACATACTGGGACACTTAAATACAAAAGAGCCATATTCAACTGTTATTAATAACATGGTCTTTTTTACCACTAGTATAGCTGTGAAAAGGGCCTATTTATTAAAATATGTAGTTGTACTTTGTTGATATCAAGGTCTTATCATGCATACTAAATAAAAACAGCTGTGTGGGTGTGCAGGGCCTTCAATTGAGGTCTACTACAAAGGGGAATAAACTACACAACAGTTTGGCTACAAAGATAAAACTTGTGGTTTTATTGTTGTTTTTTGTCTTTTCATTGGAAAATAGTATCAATTAAACTATCATTAAACCCTCGTGATTCAAACCCCACTCTCATCGGTATGGGAAACGTCTGCTATGACCTTCCCAAACTGGGGTGCACATATCATGCATTACACACTCACACGTCAGACTCCTGTTATTCACCTCATTAATTAAGTTGCTCGTACTTAATGCTCTTTCTCAAAACTCTTGGACACACACACACACACACACACACACACACACACACACACACACACACACACACACGGCGTGCACATACCCTATCTTTCTCACATACAGGTCTATTATCACATTTGGTTGGTAATCATCCAATCCGTCTGAGATATGCAAAGCAGCAGTAATTGTGTTAGAGCGTAATTTGTGGCGCGATGAGGAGAGAGGGGCCCTCCTAACAGTCATTAGGCATGCAGAGCACAGCTCCCCATCAAGCGCTTCACTCCTATCCGCTCATCATTACACATACACACTCCCTGACATATCTAAAATGTCTCTCTAAAATGTCTCTGCGGGACTCGCTCCATGCTAACTATGGCTCTTCCTCTTTTTCAGTGCCCTTTATGCCGTCTCTCTTTCCCTCTTTTTTCCCAACGCAGCTTCTGTCTCTTCTTTTATCTGCGCTCTCCATTATCCTCCTCTGTGTCTCTCTGAACACCTCTTTCTCTCTTTTGTCCTCTCTTTACATTTTACTCTGCCTCTTTCTAGCTTTCCTCAAGTGTCACTGGAGCACACATTCACTGACAAGAGCATTGTATGTGTGCAAATAAAATGTAGGTAATATAACACTGGCCTAACACATCGAGGATCTGCAACTGACTGAATTCATAGCCGTTGGAGATGTCTTTGCTGCTTTTGGCCAATTTAAATATGCTTTATCTTTTGTAATTTGAAAAATGTAGACACAAAAAGGAAAGCCAACATAGAGACAAAAATGTGTTTAAGTTGATTTAAGGAAGTGTGGAAGGCAGCCTAAACAAACCTAACATTTCACAGACTTCCTCAGAGCGTCCTGATTTTGTCCCTGAATGATCTTTACTCTTTGAGTGTCCTGTGTTACTGCTTCCTGCCAAGAATACAACAGGACATGATACTTCATACATCATTTATAAACAATTTAAAGAGATTCTTCTATGAACTTTCAAATGCCAAGAGTGAATTTGAATCAAATGTACAGTCACAAAATCTGATGAAGTAGTAGAAATTAGTAAAAAACACACAGGAGATCATCTTCAAATTAGAGTTCGACAATTAGTCAATAATAGATTAGTTGACTGAATGAATATTACCAACTACTTTGATAATCGATAGTTCATTTAATTGAAATGACAAACATTTGCTGGCTCCAGCTTCTTCAATGTAAGGATTTGCTGCTTTTCTTTGTCTTTTATGAAAGTAAATGAAGAGTCTGTTTGTTGGACAAAAGCAGACAAAGCAATTTGAAGACATCACTTTGGGTTCTGGGACATTGTGATGAGCATTTTTCAAGATTTTTTGACAATTTATAGACTAAATGACTAATGATTTAATCGTGAACTAACAGATATTCAGTTTAGAATCTCCTCCAAAAATTTTGGCCATTTTTGCTTTAAAAATTACAAACTTATTATTAATTAATAAAATAGTTCCTGATTAATTTGCTGTCCATCAATTAATGACATTAATGACATCAGCTTTATTGCTGAACAAAGACTAAATGAATCATAGACTTTGCAACAGCAGCGATAACAATAATAGCACTTGGAAACACTAGTTGTCTGTTGCCACTATAAATAAAGTAAATAGATACTTCTTATTCCACACCTAACACGTATAACTCGCCCAGTTCAACCTATAGACACGAGTCCCCCTAGCAGAGAAGAAAGCATCAGGATTCGGCTTTACTGTATAGTATGACTGAGGACGAGAACTTGACTGAAGAATGTACATTATTTATACACACAATGGAAACACCTACATTATATACGATATGAACAAAACATAGATGCTGGAGTTATGTTGTCAGGAGGGAGACACACTGGAGACTAAACATAGAGGAAGAAAAACACAGAGAGAAAACAGAACAATAGAAAGACAAAGAGGACCTGGCAACAATGCAGCTTCATTCAACATATTCCCAGTTCAATCCACAACTCAACCTTGCTTTTCCGCACCAAGACAAAACAGAGAGGAAACGGAGAGAGAGAGACAAAACAGAGAGAGAGAGAGAGAGAGAGAGAGAGAGAGAGAGAGAGACAGACAGAGCGAAAGCAGACAGAGTGGAGAGGCATTTTTTGAATTGAGTGGGACAGAGTGATCAAGAGGGAGCAATTGAATGTGTGAGAGTGCGAGAGAGAAAGAAAGAGGGAAATAGAGACAGAGGTGGAGAGGGAGGGGGAGGAGGAGCAGAAGTGGAGGAGGAGGAGGAGGTGGGGGATGGCTGTGCACAATAGGCCTAGACATGAATGCTCCTCGACACTCGTTTCCACACATCCCCTTCAATTTCAACTCTCTAATAGAACTAGCGACTCTCTGCACCCACTCACACTGTGCACAAAGAAAGCATGCGCGCGCACACATACACACACAAACACACATACACACACACACACACACACACACACACACACACACACACACACAAATAGACGAGCATATGCGCTAAGAGAGAGAGACACACACACACACACACAGGCTCGTGCAGGCAGTGTCAACCCACCCACCCACACATTTTTTAAAATTGCAGACAGCCAAAAGGAAAGCACGTGAGCAAATGTACAACATCACTTACACACACACACATACACACATACGACATAACATACACAAACACACAACTGCACTCGTGACTGTGAATTTCATCCCTGTCAGTTAAAGGAAAAGGGTGGGATGAGCAGCACACACACAGCTGAAGATTGTGTGCGTACATGCTTGCCTGTAACAGTCTGTGTGTGTGCGAGTGTGTGTCTGTGTGTGACGGTCCCTGTCCTGTGCTTCCTCCCTCCGAGTTTGTGTGGCTGCATATATGTGAAGGTCTCTAAATCATGGAAGCTGCTACTTCTGTGTGTGCGTGTGTGTCCATTTGTCAAAGTGTGCTCGGTTCTCCCAATATGGCTGTCAGAGTGTGCCGTCAATCATAAGACAGTGTGTGTGCGTTTGTGTGGACGGGCAGCGCCAGACGAGGTCACCGATAAGGGCTGGCCCTTTGGAGGCCCATCGCTCTCTCCCTCCTACAGGCTGAGCATAAATTACTTCCCCGGCTTCAGACACACACACTGATGTATGATATCAGCTCCTCACCCCTCCCCTGCCTGAATGAGGGCTTCCTTTTCTTTTCTTTTTCAAAATGGCCAACTGATTCCATCTGTGCAGACTTCACTGGATGTTTTAGGGGAGGCTGCTGAAAAGTGATGAAGCTGTTGCAGAAGTTATGACTATCTAACTGTTATAATTTAGGATTTGTTGCCAGACCAATATCCACATGTGTGCAGTCAAAACTAAACTTTCCACGACTTGGAGATGATAAAATTCCCTTCCTCATACATCTCAATGGAAAACAGTGTATGGAGTGAACTAAAACTGATGTGGCAACAGCAAAAAAGCTAACCCCTCGGCGCCTGCATTTTACACACAGCCTCAGGTGGCATCATTCAAATGTCGCTGAACACTACCAAAGTGATGGGAGATTATCTCTGCAATTCACACCTGCCAATCAGTGAGCTGCAGGTGCACAGTGGGGGAATAGGGTTGGGGATGCACAGCTGTTTCTGCACCAACAAAATAACAAAAATGCGAGGAGTTATTTTGGATGATCAAGGTCCTGGAAATAAAAGTCTTATTTTCTTTTTTCTTGTTTGCTTGCACAGACGATGTTAGCTGACTGGCAGCTGGAACACCTCCAAGGTTTTGATGGCCATGAAACTCTCCCCAGGAGATTCATCAGTATCAACAACAAGCAACTGCAATGATGGACTGTGATGGTAGTCCTTGAGACATTTTTTGTAAGTAAAGTTTAAAATGATGCTGCCTACATTGCTTATGGCTGGCAGAAGTACAAAAAAGCCCTCTTCTATATTCTAAACCTCTATATTCTAGATTAATGTCAGATGAATTCAACAAACTTGCTGTGGTGCTTTTTTCCTGATTCGACTACAAACTGTTTTGAGATTTCTGCAGCTCTTATTCTGGCTCTGGCTAGTTTCGCCATCGAACGTCAAATCTCTTACTCTTCAATCTCAGCACCAAGTTTGGTGAAAAAGCAATGGTTCACTTCTCTCTCGACTTCTCTTTAGCTTCCCTGCAGTAGAATTTACAGCCATTGGCCACAGCATTTTTTTTCTCAGAAACAAAGTTAAAATATTTATGATGGCCATAACATAACCCCAGTGTGTAGCTTAATGTATCTGGAGACTTGTGTTTGAAGAAAACATTCAAATAGGAATTTTACTGTCACTCGCTCTGGTTACTTTACACTACTTTAAAAAGGGCCCTGACAGGGCCGACTGTTGAGTCACCTCATGTCCCCTGTGTCTAGGCCAAAAAGCTGCACCTGCACCCACCGCAAATACTGCAGCCGACAGCCAACTAGCTTGTACGTTTTGTGCCTGCGTGAAAGGACACACCACTCCATACCACCAGGTGGCAGTAGTCTGTGTTTGTCATTTTAAAAAGGAAACCGGAAGACTCTGCAAGGCACTTCTACTCAAGAATATGTCTGATAAATGTTGCAAATGGCAATAAGGAAGAGGTGGAGGTAAAACAAACAGAACTGTGCAAAATGGTTGAACTCATGGATACAACAGCAACAGGCACAAGGGGCTTTTACTTTCATTTTCTGTTTCTCTTCTCGTGCACTGATTCAGAGCGACTTCCCTCACTGAAAGGCATGCTGATTCAACATGCTCAAATTAGCCAAAAAGCCGACGACAAGGGCCCGCTAAAGCCAACAGTGTGGGGGACTCCACAACAACTAGGGCCACAGACGTTCATCAACAGCCTCGTCCTTCAGGGCTCTAACAGGTTGAATTATGTCAACTGTAAATTGTTTTTTTACAGCTCCGTCTAGTGAACCACTCATTTGCTCAATAGGGGCTTTCAGCTTGAATACTTAACATGCCACATACAAAATGCATAAAGAAATGTACAGAAAAAAACTTTTTAAATGGTATTTTATGGAAAGTCTCACGATCTACACTGGCACACAGAGTATAAGGACCAACAAATGTTGTCAACTACAGCAACATAAACCCCTTTAACACTTACTGGCACCACAAGATTGTAACTGCAAATTTCCTCCATAAACAGGCATGAATCCAGCCTGTCCTACAGCCAAAAAATGCATCCTTCTGTGTTCCAGTATTTTTTGCATCTGCAATTTGCTATTCATGGACAAACAACAGTTTTACATGTTATGTGATGGGAACAGATAAATGCTCACCTGTTTGTGCATCTCAATATTGAGGCCGTAGGACATCTCATAGTACTGGGAAAAAAGAGAGGGAAGAACAAAAAGAATATGTTATAAGAGGCCTCAAATACTCATTGTGCACAATTTTCTTTGTGTGGTGTGCATTTCCTGTAATGGGAAAAAACATTTCTTTTTTAGCTGGCATTCTCAACAAAAGTATAATTTAGTAATTACTCAGAGTTGTTAAAAAAGACAAGAAAATTGTGCCTCATAATTCACAATATAAAAAATACAAAAGAACAATATTATAGCAATCATAGACAATAAAATAGTGATATTTCCTAGAATCCTTGTGTAAACAACTATAAACAATCTGCACAATTTAGAAAATTTTTGATCACAAGGCTAAAATTTAGGCGAGGAAAGTCCTGGCTGAAAATAAATTAATTTATCCATCAACACAAAGTAGACGCTAAACCCAACACGCCACATCTTAGAAATCTTAATGACTCCCAAGATTCCAGATTTTGATTCTACATAACTATTCCCACCACAATCACGCCTGCATGCACACACAAAGAGGAAAGAAGACACATGGCTTCAAATAGGAAAAGGAACTGAGAGAGAAAAGGAGTCAGTAGAGAAAGAGCCTCTGTTGCGAGTGTGTGTGTGTGTGTGTGTGTGTGTGTGTGTGTGTGTGTGTGTGTGTGTTCAGTGTTAATGAGAGGGCCACCCTCTAGGCGTCAACCCTGTTAATCACCCACTCTGTCTGCAGGGGGACTGGCTCTGTCACTGGAAAACAAACAACACACACACACACACACACACACACACACACACACACACACACACACACACACACCATTGTTGTTTTCTGTTCGGTCTCACACTGACACTACCTTGTACATGAATGCATGTGCGTGCACACACACACACACACACACACACACACACACACACACACACACACACACACACACACTTTTTTTTCTGTAGCTGCTCGAGCCCACGCGGAAGCTCCCTAAAGTAATTACAGCGCTGGGGAAATGGAGGTGCTGCCGCTGGCCGGGGGAGTGGGGCAACCTGATATGCTATTAGAAGAGTGTGTGTGTGAGGGGTGGGGGGTCGTTGTGGGGATACAAGGCTAGGCCTGCCACTGATGGAGTGGAAGTGCGATTGAAAGTGTGTGTGTGTGTGTGTGTGTGTGTGTGTGTGTGTGTGTGTGTGTAGGACGGATAAACCATATTGCATTCATAGTTCAATTTTATCGCTACATTTTGAGCTGAATCTGAAGACAGTTTCGACTGAGGAAAATCTCTTTGTATTTAACATGTATGTAACATTGTAAAGAGATTTGATGATGCAAGTTGATTACAATGAGAGTATAATCTGGGTTATACTGCTGCGTATTATCACAACCAAATGAGGGAAGTCGTTAAAAAAAAAAAAAAAAAAAAATCAGGTTTGCATAAACGCAGCACTTAATCATGGAATATCTTGCAGAGCTGATGGTGGTCCATTTACCTCATTGACATCCTACCAGGTTACTTTGATGTTATTGTGGTAACTATGCTGCAGGCAAATGCATTTTAAAAAGGCAGCAACACCTTTATTAACAATTTCATTGATGGTTAATTCCTAAAAGCTTCTACACATTAGCTCGCAGATGTTGATTTACAGCAATTGGCCACTATACTGATAAGGCAGCAGCACATGTGATTGATCAGAATATTTGATCATCCCTCTTTCAAACAGCTGTTGCGATGGGGTCACACCAGCTGTGATGCCCGTCAGCATGTTCACGTTCTAACCCATGACTACTCATTAGTGATTACTACATTATTACATGAGTACTCGGTACTCATGGATGGGGCCACCCCGTCTTTGGACTTTGCCTTCATTTTGATCTCAACTACACACCTGTAAAAATTTGTAACTGCATTTTTACACATTTGTGACAAAAATCTGTCCAAACACAGACTGACAGACAGACAGACATATAAACACCTGGCAAAGTACTCAAAACTGCTTTTGTAGTTGGTAGCTCCTGCTACAAAAGGTGTCTCTAGGAGGACCAAATTTTTTATATGCTGTCACAGTTGGTAATAAAAAGTTACAGACCCAGTCACCTATACCATAGCTGTGCTTGATGTAGGCCTGTTGCTTACGTGTATCTCCTCAATAATGTAATGACAACCACTCAGCGGGCTACATGGTTGGTCTCCTTTGACTGCTTTGTTGCCAGTAATATTTGCCACCCATCACACATCAAGGTGCGGCTGATGAAAAAGTTAAGGCTAGTAATGCATGCAAAAAGTAAAGCTTTTCTACACACACACGTGCTGGCTCGGCTTGACTCAGTTTGACTCAGCACTTTAGCTCAGTGCAGCAGCGATTTGCATTTCTTGGAGAAGCTACCAGCCTGAAGGTGTGTCCTTCACTGCTGACGCGTTCATCTTGACTAGTGGTCAAAGGAACGATTGTAAGCTCTTCCTCCTAGCAGTATTATTGAAGAAAAGCTGCTCACCAAGCCTCACTTATTCAGCTATAAACATGTTCAATTTCCTATAAATTCTTCACAATAAAAGTACCCTGTTATCTAGTTATAATAAATCAGGAAAAATCACGTTCTCACCAGCAGTAACCCTGTAAACAACTCCTGAAACACGATAAAACAGTAAAATAAAGCAAATGTCTGAACTTACAAACAGGCACGCAGGAGAGAAACTAAACTTAAAACCACAGAGATTCAGTTCTAAAAATGTCTTTCTCTCTGGTATGCTGCACAGATATGAGTTTCACAACACACACTTGTTTGAGAGGGAGAGGGGTGGTCGTAATGAGCTGGCTTCGGTCGTGGGATGTCACAATAGCCCACTTGGAGGAAGGTTGGGTGCGCTTTGGTCCCACTACAGTGATGGTCCAATTATGGCACGGCTTACTACCCCTGCGCACACTTAAACTGGTATTTGAAATCAGTGCGGCACAGTTTGACAAAAGTGGCAATGGAAAAGCCTACTGTTGTTGCTATAATGTTAACCTTTCAGTTACTCTTTCCAAGTGTGAGGCTTTGCACAGTTTCCCTCAGTTTTCTGATTTGTCACATGCATGCACAAAAAGCCAGAATAAATACTATGGCTAGCAGTTACGGGGGGGGGGCGTTGGGGGGTGCAAGACTTTTGCTTTCTTTTCCTTACTTTATGGTGATAATATCTCCCTGTAGGCACATCCAGTCGGACATTTTCCCGACCAGCAAAGAAATCACATAAACTTGGCTAATTGGGTACACTTCACTCAACGAAGTGAATAAATGTAATTGTGAGTGTCAGATGTTAGATATTACAACCAAGCTTAAACAAGACATCTGAATGTAAAATTTGTCATCAACTTTTATTACGTCCGTTCATATTATTGTCAGTTTCTGTCAGAATGTGTGTGTGTGTGTGTGTGTGTGTGTGTGTGTGTTCTGCCACTATCGGGCTAACAATGGCCCTGCATATGTATGTGTGTGCGTGATTGCATGCACTCATGCCTGCCTGAAATAAACAGAGAGGAAGTGTGTATGTGTGTGTGTGCATATGTGTGTGCCTGCTGGCTGGCTGATGGTGGAGAGAGCAGTGCGGCGGCACAGATTAGATGAGATTAAAGCCAGTCAGAGGATCAATTAGAGGCAAAACATCAGACGGCTACACAGCCACGGCCAGCAACAATGAGATTAGCCCCGAGGTGGAGCAGAGAGCGGGCGAGCACATCTGTGTGTGTGTGTGTGTTTGCGTGTGAATGTGTATGTGTGGAGACAGAGAGATGGGGGAAAGAGAGGAAATGAAGGGGGTTGGGGAGAGAGAAATCACAAATATATTTCCTCCAGAAGCACAATGGAAGTAAAAAAAAAATCATGGACAAATCATATTTATTTCAACTACGGTTGTATTGTTGTAGCTTTAGCTCGGTGTGGAGGGGTTAGGGTCGATTAGCATAAGACATAAACTTGTGATTCTCATCTTCAACAATTCTGAATTGATTTACATATCCAAAATTCAATTCTTACTTGACGTTTATTCCATTATAGTTTCTACTTGCTATGTTGATGGAAAAGAAAAAGGATTTATTTACAACAAAAGCTTTTTTAGAGCTTTTGTAGGGCTGGGCGCTACAGACCCAAATTCGTACAGTATCTCTGTATTTTCAGGCTAAAAGGCCACACATGATATATATACACAGTATATCTCGACGTGGGCTAAATGTTCAGTTATAAGTCAAAGCCATATTTGAGATTTCACAAGCAATTTTATTAAAACGGACTGTAAAAATAAAATGCAAAGACAGGGTTTTCATTCCTGTTTGAAAATATACAACTGCAAAATGTGTAAATGAAAAACTACACAAAACAAATTGCACGGCTGAACATTAACGATTTTTCGGGGGAGTTTAAAAAGTGATTTTCCATCGTTTTTCAAATGAATTAAGTGCTGAAAACGTTTGCTTTAACAGAGTAGCAGTGCTGTGTCTCTCTCAATGTTGCAGGAGAACTTGTGAGTGAGTGGGACGGGGTTAAATGGAGAGTGTGAGAGAGGAGAGAGGAAAACTGGCATGACTTTACAGAAGAAACGGGTTATGTAGCATAACAATACAGCCTATTGATATAAACTGTATTGTGTCTGACTATATTTCATTTGAAAATACACTCGATATATCTTAAAAAGTTGATATTAGCATTTGTGATACATTTACTGACACTGCTGCTCTATTTTTGTATGGACAGTCTCAGCATACAGTTATTGTGTCGCGAGACCACAGTGCAAGGAAAGAAAGACTATTAATTAACAGAAGGGAGAGGGTGAAAACATAAAAACAACAGTAATCAACATCTTGTGTGTACGTTCACATAAGAATAAAATATTACATTGGACAAACATACTGTGTCAAAATTACATTTAAGGATAAACAAGTCATCATCTTTGATGCACAACACACACACACAGCTTCACTCACCATGATATAATGGCGCTGCATCTCTGACTTCTCACTGGCCAACTTGTCACACTCAAGCTTCAAGCTGGGGAGAGAGGAGAGGAGCACTGAGTCAGACCTTGTTAGTCAGCTCGACAGTCTTCCTTCTAAAGTGCTGACACCAGGTGACTTCTGCCCCCTTCATCATCATTACCTCCGTTTTCACCGACGGCACTGTCATGGCTTTCATCATCACCTCAACCCTCATCACTGCCTCCACCTTCATCATCATCTGCAGCCCCTCAATTGTCATCATCTCCGCTTCCATTACCCTCTTTATCACCATCACTGCCTCCATCATCATCACCATTACCGCCGTCCTCATCCTTAGCAGTCAGTGGCGGCGTTTTTTGCCGCGCTTCACAATGTGTCGATTGACAGGAAGGAGGTCAAACTTACTCTGAACTCCAGAGATGTGTCTAGCCAAAATGTCTGCTTTCTAAATCAGAGAAGAGGCAGTGAAGTACAAAGTCTAAATATAGAGTACGAGCGTTTCCTGAGACCCAGTCCCTGCGACAGCCATTAGCTGTAATCATGTCAGTGCTGATGTCACGCGAGGCGACAGGACAAAGGAGGACGCGTCAACAAGTCACCCTGATCGTCAAATGAAAAAGACAGAGGGGAAAAAAAGGGAAAAGAATTCCTCCCGGTGCCTCTGATTGAAGCAGCCAGTTACAACGTGCCAGTCTCAGGAGGCATCACGCGATGTGAGGACGGGATAAGACTCAGATCAGATAAAGATATGCGCAGGCACATGGTGGATAGTTTCAGATTTAGGATAAGTCTGAAACCTGTTTGATGGTGTGTGTATATTTATGCTGGGATGTTCTTCTCAGCCGTCTGCAGGAATGACAGCTCGATTACAGTGAGCACTGGCTGAATCCTCATCGCTGTTAGTCTTAACTGGCAGACTGAAGACACTGTTACACACAGCCAATAATGTGAGCTTACTCATACACACAGGGTTGTACGTCTATAATTTTTGCAGTTGGCTACAGTTTTGGCTGAATCTTCATCCTTGTCTGACTTTTTGTTATTGATGGACATTATAACATTAAAACATAAAGAATATAACATTTATAATTGTACTTAATGTTTAGAAGACCAATCCTGCTTGAGTTTTATATAAACTACAGTGCCACCGTGTCACTCAGTTTAAAAGCTATTCCTTAACATTTTTATTAAAAAAAAAAGCACAGAGAAATAAAACGTGCTGACCCAGAATTCTGTGTGCTCTCATGGTGCTCATTATTCAGTACACTCAGTACACAGAACCCCTTTCTAAATGTAAAAGTTAATAGCCTAATATCAGCATCCTCACGTCACTGTGATCAATTACATTCACTGACGTCCCAAGAGCCATTTTTAATATAACTTCTAAAATGGAAGAAGACAAGCCATGGCCTCATGTGCAATTATCCTTTTTGAAATGATCTTTAATTGCGGAACATCAGAGTAAAAACGTTTTTAAACACTCAAATCATGCTGTAATTATTCTGCCAAGAAGTAATACAGAAGATACATTTTTAAAAAAGGATGACGTCATTGTTTTTAAGATGTTATTGGGGTGATGTCTCTGCACTGCTTTGGCCAAATGTGGAGGAAATGTGAGCAGTATTGTGACATATCTATACACCAATCAGCCACAACATTAAAGGACTAACAGGTAAAGTGAAGAACATTGATCATCTTCTTACAGCACAATGTTCTGGGAAATATTGGGCCCTGGCATTTATGTAGATGCCACTTGACGTGCACCACCCATTGAAACTTGTTCCGGCACATCCACAACTGCTCAATCTGATTGGGATCCGGGGAATTTGGAAGACAGGCCAATGCCTTGAGCTCTTTGTCACGTTCTTCTGGCCGTTCCTGTTTTTGCGGTGTGGCAGGACACTTTGTCCTGCTGGGTGGCCCACTACAATCAGGGAGTGTGCTTACAATGAGGAGCTGTGCTTGGTCTGGAACTTGGACCCAATGTTTCCCAAAAGAACATTGCAATGTAACAAGATGATCAATGTCATTTGCCTCACCTGTTCTCCTTTTAATGTTATGGCTGATGGGTGTATATCTCATTCTATTGCTCATGCCCCAGATCACTAACCGATGACTTGTTCACCGTCTTCTCCCTTTTCAATAGACACTGCCACTCAGTACCCCCCAGAACTCAACTAGTTGGATGAAGATGTGCAGGTGACAGGCACGTGAATGAGGCCCTAAAGTCCAACACAATGTGTTCAGCTGGATTTAAGCTCTTTACAGGATGATCATGGTTGCTTTCACCATGGCAAGCAACAGATATCCAACCTGCTCAACAGTCATGGGGGTTTCTTTGTCGGGGTTGATTGGCAGGTTTATTCTGCCACCTATTCCTGTGTGTGTATGAGCAGCCTCCACTTATCCAAAACGCTCCCCTTCCCTCCTACATCAGAAACCCTTCCTGCTATCCCTGTGTAAATGCGTAGACTGTGTGGTGGGTTGTCATGACGACAGGCCTCCCTGCTGCCAACCTACCTGGGATTGGCTTCGTGCCTCCTCTGATTGGTGCTCAGCAGCCCCCGGGCCTGCACCGCTGCTCTCAAACGACACTTTGATGGAGTTTTATTGCCGATTCTTCCGTCTCTAAATCGCTCCTGCTGTCATCTTTATTTTGATTTATGTATTCCCTGATCTATTTATGCATGTGAACGAGGGGAGGGGAGGAGAGGTGGGAGAAGAGGAGGGGGGAGGAAAGAGGAAGACAGCGACAGCTACAATGCTTGCTACTATACCCGGGGGAACGCCTGCGGTACATTTGCCTTTTAAAGGCTTCAGCAACAGACAAGCACTGCACAGCAGCAGAGCGCTACAAAGCCTCGTCTGTGGCTCCCAAGCCCCACACCCTATCCCAGCCCCCCTCCTGAGTCAATAGACACTGTATGCATGTTCTGTATGCTCAGACAAAAAAGGTAGTCTTTCAACTGCGCCCTGGCTCTCTGAAGAGGGTTAAACGGTGCTGCCCACCGTTGTGGGAATTACAAAAACCAAAGGCGAGGAAAAAGACACGCAGGGTGTTACTGCTACTTCAGAATCCTCCACAAACAAGAGCGATCAGACCAGAGCAGGGATTTTGCACACAATTTGCTGGGCTTTCATCTGCCTTCGCCTGTCTCTGAAACCAGCAGAGGCGAGCCTCTGGAAGGTTCTGGGAGAACAGGTACAGAGAAACAAACCAACCTCCTCAGGAAGGAAGGCGGGCTTCAAAGACTCCACTCTCACAAAGAGAGGATCTCTCGCTGAGATGCAGACCCTGTGGCGTCCCCCCTCTTTATAACTGCTATCAAACAGATCAGTTGAGGTTGAACCAGCCACTTTGGAAGTGCCTTAGACTTCTGGCACTGTAGCGGTATTTAAGCAGTAAAGGGAGATCAATAGCCTAGGGTAAACGAGATTGATTTAGGTATGAGTCAATAAAGGATGTTTCCTCAGAGTGCAGTGTGGTTGTGGAGTTGAGGTGAGTGGAACAAAGACAGACATCTTCATTTCATCACAGTTGACTCCTGAGGTGTCTCCCAAGTTCAAGCTATGTTTTTCTGCAAAGCTTTATCTTATGATTCCATTATTTCCTAAAAAGTTCCATATAATTTCTTTAAAATTCTTCAGCGCTAACACACTTTGGTTTATAAACAGACTCAGTTCTGAGACTGTTATTTAAGTTGTCCAGAGGAATCTTCTTGAAAGAGCCCCATTTAAACTGAAGTAAAGATTCATGTATTATTCATATATTATTTACAAATTTTATTTTTCAGACTGAATGAATTCTGTGCTTGTTTTAGATACATGCACATTTTTGCACACTCATCTGAGCTTGCACTGACTAAAGTTACAGTCAGTGGCTTAGCATCTAATATGGAATTTATTAATTGGATGTCTGCCAATTGTCTAATTAATGCCAAATTATATATTTATTCCCAGGCAATCTCATAGGAAATTATTATAGATTTAAAGACCGGTAAAACAAAAAGGGGGGTGGTTTCCAAGGGTAACCATATGTGACAATATGGTGGGAAATTAAGTGTTCAAAAAGGCCAGACATTAACAAGATTTGGCAGGCTCCTGCAGCCATACTGCAGCTCAATTCTACACTTTAACATTGTAGCTACTGTTACAAATGTGTTCAATAAAGAAAAACACTAAGTGATTCATGTATAGCCTGGAGATATACTCCTTATTACAAAGAGCTGCACTTATCAGGCTGGGGTATGCAACTGTTTCCCCTTTGTATTTCTGCATGTTTGTGTGCATGTCAGTGTTTCTGTTTGCACCTGTGGTATTGTGCTTGGAGGAACTGGAACTCATCCTTGATCCTGTCACAGGAGTCAGAGGTTGTGAATTTCAGCTGCTGCGATGAAGCCTGCCAAAGAGAAAATCACAAGAGGACACAAGTTAATAACATGTGGAAAGAGACAGAGTACGTCAACAACAGAGAAATAGAGCAGAGTGAGAGAAATAATTAAAAACATGAACATGAAATCAAGCGGTTTTCAATTTGATGCAGTCCAACGGGTACGACATTACTAAGAAATTGGTTGCCAAGTATGTTCCCACATACAAGGAGCCAAATACAAAAAAGCCTGTGTAGATTCAAGACTAAAAGTGTGCATTCACAAAAGCAACATGGATACCCATTGTTTCTGCCAGATTTTTAAACCCCTGCATATGCACTGTTCTGTTATATATCTCAATCACTGTGAAATTATGTGCGTGCTTACGTGCCTAACCCACACACAGCCACAATTAGCCATAAATGGATACTCACACACCCCTGTTTAACCTTCTATTCACATAATCCAGACTGTTTGTGTCCTTGGTCTGGCACCGGCAGCGTCTTTACAGTGCTGAAGCAACCATAAGAGTTATTACCCATGGCCATTATGAACAATAGCACATGTTGTGAGCCGTAACAGCCTGTTGATTGATGACACATGACCGAGTCCAACTTACTGTATAATCTAATGTGTGTTATTATTCCAGCCCTCATTGTTATTCCAACATTCAATTTGGGCGACAATATGTAAACCTACATACTGATGCTAGAATAAATCTTGCTAGTATAAATAATGATGGTAACACACATTTATAAATATTATTATAGGGAACTTGGTTGAGACCTTTAAGGTGTTGAAAAGATTTAGGTCCAAATAAAAAGTCTCTTAAAATCTCTCACCAACGTCAGCCATCTCTTTGCCACAATACAACAACAGTCTCAACTGTTCTTTCGTAGAAGAGCTTGTACGCATGTTGCAATGTGTGGAGTAGGGGCAGGTGATCAAATCACATATATATTCAAATCATAAAAAGTATTATCGAAACAAGGGCTATCAAACTTGCAGTCATTATTTACCTACATACTTTGCTATTTTTGTAATTATGAGCAGTGTTTCCCACACATAGACTTTACTTGGGCGGGCTGCATTAAAAATATTTAATGAAGGGAGGGTATTTTACAGTTTAACAATAAACTCAAAAATGACATCAGTGCATTGAAACAGGAAACTTCACTGGTAATTTGATAATGATATTGGAATATAATCTCGAAAAAAGTTTTCATTTTGGTGCATATTGGACAACATATATACCGGGCTACCTATCAGCACTGACAATGCATTGTCATGCACCAAAACACTGTCCTGTGTAACCAACACTAGCCTAGTCAGGCCTGTCATACTGTAAATGTTCAGTGAAAGGCACTTTGGATACAACTGTCCACCAAATGCCATACAGCAAGTACATCTTCGTTCTTCACCTAGCCTGGATGTTGCTATTAGCCCTTATTGTAATTCAGTCCACACAACATTCCCTAGGCAGCGGTGGATGGCCTGGTTGTGTGTTAGAACACAGCAAGCACCAAACCCAAATAGGGACAAAATCTCATTATTTCTCAGCAGGCTGCGTAATGGGTCAGGTGGGGGAGAAAAAAAAAAAAAATATCGACATTTTCCCACTACGATTGAGCAGGCATAAAAAACCATCAGAAATCTGATTGCAGCACTTACGGGAAGCTAGCTCCGCCGCTGTTGGGAATGACCTGACGCTTTGTAGCCTGCTCCCCACGGCATGTAGCTCAGCTTCATTTTTAACTACAAATAGGCTGCTTCGCATTCACAGAGTCACAGCCAGAGAGAATATGCTAAGCAACAGGATTGCTTCAGGTTGTAGGAATAGACCTGCCTGCTTCAAAGGCTGATTTATTTTTTGCTTTGTGGCTCAGTAGGCGGTGTTTGGCTCTCACCTGGTTATGGGTTGGGGATGAATTCTTACTAATGCCTCCCATGGTAAAAATATATACATATGGTATTATGCCAGTTTGGAGATTAAACACTTGAGATCTTGTATACACAGAACACCTCCAGAAAAACAGACAAATTAAGAAGCATTGGGGTTGGAAGAGAAAAAATGGACAGCAAGTTCATTCAAACAAAAAACAAAAACAAATTACACAGCCCCGCAAAACAGTGAAGCACACACTGACCCCAGCCATTACACTTTCAAATGTCATGAGAAGTGCTGACATTATCATGATGCTGCCACACACAGAAAACCCCAATCCACACAAACCCAGCCGCTGCTCGGAGACAGAGGCTCCAACTGTAAAGCAAAATAACCTTTTCCATTATCTCTCCAGCCAGTATGGCATGGACCAAACTCAGCAAACAGCAGCTCGGCTATATGGGTCTATGCCACACAGAGCCTGTGTCAACAAAAGGCACTTAGCTACAGGCAGCCAGGCAACTCACACTGCAATAACTGTTACCTGCACTGGCATGGTTTCTGAACACTGTGTGTGTGTTTGTGTGTGTATGCCTACAGGTTACCCTCTGAGCCTGAGGGTAGACTTGTTGCCCTAGATCCGTTTTCCTCTCTGTGTAGCGCAGTATGCAAACGTTTTATAAAAACCAAAGTTTCACTCAGTCAACAGCCCCAGGTAGGACATCCAATTCCACAGGGAGAGACAGAAACCCTTTTCACACCTTGCCTTTATGCCGCTTTTGTTTGTTCACACTGAACCAAGCAGCGTCGGCTTAAAGCTGCTCCAGTGTGTCATTTCATACAGCATGCCGGCGTTGCTGAGCCAAAAGAGGCTTGACAGTACACATCATAACGTTGATATCTGTGTATTTCTCTCTCTCTCTCTTTTTTTTTTATTTGTATCCCCCCCGGTTTTCACCTGTTAATCTAAACATGTATCGGCCGACTATTTATAATCATATGGATGCTGTTATAATGTGTTGTGAATGAGATTCTGACCCACCATGTATCATGGAAAGTGACAAAGTTACGTTTTTTGCTCCAAATTACATAATCGCCATCAGTGAATAGTTGACCCTCTCACTCGTGAAGAGGGATGCCGTTTTCTGGGGGAATGTTCAAAAGTCTCGGTTGGGGGGGGGCTGACCGTCAGAATGATTTTTTTTTTTACAATGGCGGAGGCGACAAAGACACAGCGAGTTAAAGTTTTCTGCACTGAATCGCCATTCAACTGCGGGAGCAGTATGGCTCTCGCTGCCAGGGACAGATGCTGTTTTTCGGGCAGAAATGTCACAAAGAGTTGGTAAGGATCTGTGTATGTCTGGTGAATCACAGTTGATGTCACAAACACCAAGTACTTGTAGCAAATTCCATGACAATCCATCCAGTGTTTGTCAAGATATTTCACTCTGAACCACACACTTCAACCTCAATTTTTAATTCATGAAGATGGCATATGGACAAGCAGCAAACCAATAAAAACTCAAAAGTAGACTTTGTTTTGGAGGAAAAGTACAATGTGTTTTTCAGAAGCCTGAATTGCTTTATTTATTTTCAGGAAACATGTTGCCCATTGTGCACCTGCTGCTCATCAGCCCTGCTTTGAATCCAAACCTTTGATGATGAACTAAATGTTGTTTGCTGTGGTTAAGCCTTTTTAGTATTGGTAGAGGAGTTTTGTGGATTATTAATGCTCATCAGTTGTCATCTAGTGTTTCTCTGCCCTTCAGTTTTACTCTACACCTTCAGTTTAGATTAAATCATTTTGACAGCAGCGCTGTCATTCGGGCAGACGATTCTGCACTGAGGGCAACAGATACAGGGGATTTTTTAATGTGGGAATGGTTGCCAACAGCGGCAACCAGAGTAAAAAGAAAGTGTTTGGAAAGAAAGTGGATGGCAGTGGTCAACATCTGGTTGCCTGGGGCGACTAGATAACCGTCACACTTTACCTTCTACTTAAAATGTTTCACAGATTACTAACATAGATCAGAAGTCTGCAGTGAAAAGGATGTATTTACTGACCCTAGATCAAATGTTGCTATATTTGGCTGATGGCTGGCAATAATTTGTAAACTTGGCTGGAGGTGATGTTAACTCACAACCCCTGCTAACATGAGGTGCTAGGGGTGATTTAAGCCATGGTTTTGTTATTAAAAACCACATAAAATACAACAACTCCTGCACCCAGGAGGAAAGTCCACCACAAGAATCTTGCCGAATGTGTAATCAAGTACTACCACAATCGTATAAAATTGTTTTGTTTCACCAATGATGTAAAATATGTTAGAGTACGGTCTTCCACTGTTTATCCATGAAGGTCATCACCAGAAGCCTAAATCCTGGATAAAATGTCCAGCAAAGTGCAGAAGCCTGATACTATTGATACAGCACAACCACACTGTGCAGTCCTCTCCTGGCTCCAGGCAATATACACAGCTAACAATGTTTATTATCTCTCTCTCTGTCAGTGACCAAAACAAGGTGCTCTATGGGGGCCCGAAAGCCCACAACAGATGGATGCCCATAATGTTAATGAAATACTGCCGTAATATTGTGACACGTGCCATCTGCTGTGACAAAAAAGGCACCTACACGCTGTGAGTGAAAATGTGGTTGTGCAAGAGAGAGGCTAGGCCAACACGTGTGTGCATGCGCACGCTGTGTGTATGTGTTACAAAGGAATAGCCTATACAGTGTGAATGTGACAGAGAAAGATATGTGTGTGTTAGAGCAAAACAGAGAGCCTTAAAATTGAATAGGTGTGTGTGCGTGTGTGTGCATCTGTGTGTGGGGTGTGATAAGCCTCTATGCATGACGCTTGGCTGCCAGAGGAACAAATATTCACTGCCATGAATCATACGCAAGGATACAACAGCCCACACACACACTTTTCTTCACATGCAAAATTTGCATAGTATGCGCGCGCGCACACACACACACACACACACACACACACACACACACACACACACACACACACACAGAGCACCTAAATGTAGGACAATCTCTAATTTGATTCTGCCCTGCTCCTTTGAGACGTAATTAAAGCATTAAAAAGCTTTGTGCGCTGGTGAGGCAATTGAGACAGTCTTCAGCGAATAAATGGGATTCATCGTTTCAGGAAATTGCTGCCCCACCCCCATCCCCCACCCCCACCCACCAACCCAAAGCCCACTCGTTGTCACCCCCACCACACACACACACACACACACCCTTCCTGGCCTCATCATCTGGTCGAATCCATGTGAAATCTACTGTGAACCATAATGTCTATTTTAAATAAGAATCAAGCTAAGGCTGTTTCTGCTCCATAGATCAGTCGACAAAGGCGATGGGAAGGGATAGAGATTACGGGGGGGGGGGGGCTCAGCTTCACACACACAGAACACACTACAGTGATTAGACACACCGACAATACATGAATACAGTACATATATCCAGTGGAGTATTTAGCACACACACATATATAATACACACAGATACACACAACAGCAGCAGGATGCATCGGAAAACATCCTTCTCGGTATAAATCCTGCCTGAGGGTAGCGGCAGTGTGGGGATTGTATTTCCTGGAGCACTGCCTGACTGTTTACATCTCAGTTGGAGTGTGTTTGTGTGGTATATGTGTATGTGTGTGTGCACATTGGGGGCAGGGATGAAGCTTTGGCATTGTAATCACTCACTAATGACTGGATGTTATCTCACTCCCACTTGTAAATGAATGCAGAAGATCTACAGTGATGAGCAGTTGGCCTATTTCTCAACGCCAGGCTGTCTGTTTGCTCCATAGCAACAGTCCCAAGGATGCCATTTGAGCCATCCACCTCCGCTGTCCATCACAGACTCCCGTTGCCCAGTTTGAGTGTGGAGGATCAACGCAGGCACATTATTATTCAAAGATAACACTGGAAATATGGGAAAGTGTTTCTGTGAAAGCTAAATAATCATTTGCCTTTTACAGCCGAGTTTGGTGGTGAGATTAGAAATCGTAGGGGTAAATTAAAGCCTGGATGTGAGTGCAGTATGTGTGTGGTTTAGAAAAAAGCCTTTGTGAAAAGTGCTGAGAGCAAGTACAGAAAGTGATGTTTAGATGGGATGCATTATTGCGATACATTAGGAGTAATTCAACACAGCTCTGCAATGGGAATCATCAAAGATTTTCTGGGCCCATTTCCCTCTAAAATATAAGTTTTTACACCCCTCTGAAGGGGATAATTATGTCCCTCTGTGTGAACTGGTGAATACAACACATGGAGTATGTGTTTAACATGTAGGCAAACCTCCTCTCAGCAAAAATCCATCATGACATGATTCACCGACTGAGCCAGACGTTGAGGGCTTAAGCTTTTTGCTAATACACCAGCACCAAACAAGATCAAATCCTCCATCTAAGAATAGCTCCAACCAAACAATTCCATCTAAATATCCTAGATTAGTGTTTGGACTAAAGCGTATGTGCCCAGTGATCTGAGAGAGGGACAGGGCTAACTGGCCCGCGTCCAAGCTCACCCCGGCCAGCTCTGTCTGGGCCAAGCGAGCCTTGCTATGTTAGCTTCTGAGTGTGTGTGTGTGTGTGTGTGTCTGTGTGTGTGTGAGTCTGTGTGTGTGTGTGTGTGTGTGTGTGTGTGTGAGTGTGTGTGAGAGAGAGAGAGAGAGGGAGAGAGAGAGAGAGAGATAGAGAGAGAGAGAGAGAGAGAGAGAGAGAGGCTAAGGAATAGGATTGTGTCTTCAGCCGCTCTGGACAGGGGCTTTAGAGCGCAGGGAGAGCCTAATCCTGTTTGGGCCAGGAATTTGATTTTGATTATTATCTCTCACGAACCAAGCCGAGGCTTACCCCCATTTCTGCAGCGTTATCCCCACAACACACACACACATAAACACACACACCTCCCCCTTGCAGCCCAACAGATTTGACCTCGTTAAGACGCTTTAAAGGGGATTATTCTACTTTTATCACTTCGAGTGAAGTGCCCTTGCTAACATAGGCTTGGCATGGCTCGGCCTCCCTCCCCACTCTCCAGAACTATCTTGACCCCCTGTGCAAGGCCAGCCAAGCGCGCAGTGCAAACACACACAAACATGACACTTAAGGCACACTGCCCTGCAATGTGCACAGATGCACAAAAATGTACTAGACTTTATCCGTACACACACACACACACACACACACACACACACACACACACACACACACACACACACACACACACACACACACACACAGGAAAATAGTACAGAGATTGCAAAGCCAAGGGAAATGGGCAATTTGTCAAGAGTGGGGAAAGTGGTGAGGCCGACAGGGCTGCGGGTTTGGAGACCATGGCTGAGATTAAAGCCAGCCTCGCAGAAGGGAGGCTTTAAGATTACACCCAGTACGGTTGTGCAGATGATTGATGCCTGCTTGTAAAAACCAAGGTTATTACCTACAACAGCCAGCGAAGGAGGGAGGAAAGGAAGATTAGTCCCAAAGTTCACAACAAATAAGTGGACAATGAAAGCAGAAAGCTGGAGCGCCGGCATGTGGCTGACACCAGGGAACTTGTTTTCTGATGTGTGCACATGTTAAAAGTTTTAAATTGTAGAGCTATTTTTCCCCCGACTCTGATCCAAGTCATTTCATGTTGAGTGTCTGCTAATGAGTCCCCATCTAATCTTTATATCATGCTGCATAAAGAAATTTCAGCATGTCTTAGGCCAGGCCCCTCATTAATTTCAATGACACTGGTGCATTGACAGTTAGCTCACTTTTACCCCTTTTCCACTGGTCAAAAATCCCACTTAAACCCGCTAAGATTGGGCTTTTGTGTGCAATGGGAATGTGTAAACTTGGCATTTACACCCGGGTCAATAGACTCTACGGTAGACACAGGTTTTTATCACCTCGGCTCGGCTTTGATCTAAACGCAAGACCCGGGTGAACACGCTAAATTCGGCCACGTGAAATGATGACGCGTTATCAATGTCAGGTGGTGGCACATAAATAAGGAAGGAATTTGGGATGCGGTCTATTCAAGGAAGTTTTATTACAGGACACGGTGTTGGAGGTGGACCCCCATTCATTCCTATGAAAGCTGCTCAGTGGTGTTTTGAAGCCAAAAAAGCTTGACTCCCTGGGTATGAAAATACCTGGATAGCCGACCGAGACAGCTAACTTCCGGTTTAGCACCCGGCTAACTTGAATGTGGATAAAATAATTAAATCGTGCAGCTCTTCTAGACTTTCCAAATGTTATTGGACCAAATGGCTCAAATTATGATAGTGAAACGAGTCATTTCGCAGGGGTTGTGATGCTCAAAAGAATGCATCCGCCGTTTTACAGACACTTCTCTCACAATGAGTCTATTGTCCTTTTCTCTTCTGTTACAACTGTTTCCAGCACATTCGTGACATGAAACGTGATGTCAGCAATATACAATGTAACACTCCAGATAAAAATCACAGACGTGCTGCCTTGCCTGCGGGAAGTGGGAATGGGGTCAATAGGCAATTTTTAGCGGGATTACCTGCGTTTAAAAAACCCTTGTAGACCCGCTAATTTTGGTGGAAAAGCGGTATTATTGTTAGCTTCAACCACAAGGCTTGTCTAATGGACCAACAGCCTCCATCTTCCTACTTTGGAAGTGGGGCAAATCTTTACGACACTTTTTCTAACTTTCAAGCATGTCCACTTCACGCAGGGATTGGCCAGGAGTGTAGAGGTGAGAAAGAACACTTCTCATTTCTCATTCATCTATTTCTGTTACCTTTTGTATATACAAACAAGTAAAACACTATAAATGACTTAAAGAGAAGTCCCAAATTGTGAGCATTTTGAACGATCATCTCATCTTGCTCCCCTCTATAGCTCTTTTATGCAGCCTGTTCAAGACAAGAATGGTGCACTGTTATTCTGCCTAGCTGTTCTGCATAAAAGGTAGAAAGACGAAATGGAGGCCAGCGACATTTCTTATTTGCGCTGGCAGTGGAGGTAGTAACAGACTTTATATTACATCTAGACACAGCCTTGGAGGCAGAGCCCCAGTCATTCCTATGAAAGCTGGTTCCGACTTTCCAAATTGTATTGGGCTAAAATTCTGATAGTAAAACGAGTCATTTTGTGACGCTAAAAAAAAAACAACGTATCCTCCATTTTACGCTTGTTTCACAATGTTAGCTTACAGGATAAAGTATGTTTGGCCCACAGTGCATCATGTGACATTGTAATTACACGGTTTCACTACTACGAAAACTGAACTTTTTATCAATTGTAACTTTCTAGATGTAAAATGTCTCACAGTCAATTGTGGGGGTAACACATGTAACACATCATTGTTCCTTAATTCAGTAATCACATTACAGTTTTAATCAAATCAATTATGTTGTTACTTGCGTTACCTAAGTTGCTCACATTGCCGAAGTTTAAAGGGTTTAAAAAGGAGAGGGCAGAAGCCTCAAGGACACTATTGACTACCGAGTGGTGCACTTTCCCCCATGATGAGCAGGATGCAACACAAAATACCCCTGGCCTAAAGCAGCAGTTAATGACTTCTTTGCTTTCAATGAGGATGATACAGCTGCCCTTAGCTCCGACACGAAAGTCACTGAATGTTTAAAGTTGGGGTCAGAGATGAAGACCCTGAATCGTTTCCCTGCAATAAAGACTATGTCTATGAAAGTCAACACAGCAACACCATCTAGAGCACCCATGGAGAGGCTTCCTCGGGCTGTCTTGTCTTTAAATATGTCAAATCAATTGGACTAGTCTACTAAAAAGTAATGGCTTGCTGAGCACATGACACAAATGAGTGTATTGGCCCATTAAATGCAGTTCATGTCATTTAAACATGTTTTTTTCTTCTTTAAAGTCCATCATCATATAATGGTGTTGGCAAAACTAGTCTCTTATTTAATTTTATTTATTGATGTGTTGTCGCCTTGATTTTTCTAGGCGTGCAATTAAGCCTTGTTCTCTCCACAACATTTCAGTTTTTGGGCTGGTTTTCACCAACTTTGCTGCCAGCTTTGTGGTATTAAAGAGCATAAAAGAAAGAACTTGTGTATGTCCTAATGTCATAAGCATGGATTTGTGCTGATATACAACACAAAAGTAATGTAACAAGAAGTGTAACGATTTACTACCAACACGGAGGAAATTAGGAAAAGAATACATCTTTTTACTAGAAAAGTAACATTACTTTTGTTTAATTACTACCCCAGCATAATCCTTCAACCTAAGCAATTTATTACTAAATGTGGACTTCCTGGATCATTTTGTGTTCTCACTGGTACCTGTAGCAACACACCCACACCAAAGCAGCCCCTTGTGATTGTATAAACAAATTAAACATGATTCTATTTTCACCCTTAATACCCGCTTACTCTGAGAAAATGTCATTAGCCTGTGTGATACAATCGACAAGGTGTCCTGTTGTAAATATCAAGCATGTTTAATAAGGATGGGACTGGTTGCATTCAGGACTAGCGGGGCGCTGACCTCACAGCAGGGGGGTGACAATACCTGCCAACATGTATTCTGAGCAGTCCTGTCTCATAGGGGACGTCTGTCCTCACCAACTCCCCCCTCCTGGACAAACAGACTGAACGGGGGAGGTTTTCATAGCCTCGCTGTGAATCCTTATGGTGTCTGAATGAGACCTCGGAGGAGATGGGGTGGCATATTGTTCCAGTCCAGGCTGTCCTGCGCTTAGGCACAAAAACAGAGCAGCTAATTCTCTTGTCTGAACTGGTGCAGTGCCTTGCGTTTTGGCAGGTCTAGGGGCCCTGACCGGGCCAGGCCAATCAAGCAGCCCCCCGTCGAGCTGCTTTGTTCCAGCCCATCGCACTGTTCTGCTCTGAGGAAAGGCTGCCCCGCCCACCACCAATACCACCCTCCCTCTTTTCCACCTCCCACACACTCCTCATAGGGAGCAACCTCTGAATACTGATGCAGCCGCTCCACTCCACACACACACACACACACCCCCCCCCCATCTTCACTCTCACACACGCAAACACACACCCTGATGAGCTCTCGGCTGCGTGTGTCAACGTGCATGTAGACAAACACAAGCAGAGACTCATTACCATTCTTTTTTCAGATCTCACACAGCATCCTTCAGTGCATGCACACACAAATCTGCACTTATGTCCATAAATGCAGCAGACACACACGCACATGCACGCACATGCACGCACATGCACGCACATGCACGCACACACGCACGCACACGCACGCACGCACACACACACACACACACACACACACACACACACACACACACACACACACACACACACACACACACACACACAGCGGTGAATTCACATAGCTCCTGCAGACTTGAGCAAAACCAAAAACATGGTACAACTCAGTTGACATCTGTTTTTATTTATATTCACGATCTTTCTGGTAAATTTGCTGCGGTACTTTATGTAAGGCAAAGCAGGAGACAAAGAAGACACAGACAAAACCCACCTCAAAACCCACCTCTTCAAATCCGCTTTTCATTTGCACCCGTAGCTGTTTGTTGTCCTCAACCTGTTCTCCCTAAAAACCTACACAGATCCATATCCTTCATACATTGTTCTTTTTTCTACATATTTCTCCTTTTATCGCACCATGCACTTGATTTTATGCACCATGCACTTGATTTTATGTATTCTTGTTTGTTTTCTATTCTTGTAAAGTGTCTTTGAGAGTTTTTAAAAGCGCTGTACAAATAAAATGTATTATTATTATTATTATTAAACCCGATACAATTCAGCTTGTAAATCTAATTTTTCATCAAGGTTAAGATGGGAGCCCGAGTTGGAAATATTTTTACATAATTTTGACAATTCATGGCAAGGGCAAATGCACGGCATTTAGTGTACATATCCCTCGACCCTTGTTCTAGTTTCTATTTCTAAAATACTAATTTACACCCAAAAAATACATGTAACCAAAATATATATTTAACACGATGCGATAAACCACACAATAAGCGTGCCTTAAATTCTCTTCGCTCTGCTTGTATCCTATGAATATGCCACTGCTTAATCCAGATAGATTCTTCTCCAGTTATTTCTGTCCACACAGTGAGGTTCTTTTACTGATTGAACCAGCGGGGGACTGCATCATTCATAAAGTGATGACATGTTTTCTGTCGCCTTGATTCAGCATTTCCATCAAGCAAGACGCTGCTCTGGTGTACGCTGTGAACTCCAAAGGGATGGTGCAGAAAGCGTATGTGTGTCTCCAAGAGTGTTTGTTTTGCTTTAGCTGTATTCACACTAAAGTGAGCTCACTTAAAGCTGTTTCGGATTAGGCACCGAACACAGCCCGCTTGAAAAAAGCTCTCCAAATAGAAGACATTTGAAAATGTTGACATACAGCTGTCACATATGGCAAAAATCATAGAATCCTCACTTGCAAGACACTAACTGCTGACTTTGTAAATATATAGTAACTATTTACATTTAGGAAATGGTGACAGCCACAAAGTATATTATTTGTCTTATACAAGTGTTTTTTTGGGGGGAAAATTATACACTGAAATGAGCAAAACAAACCAAATATGAATATTTGGTGCTCTTTATGAGTCATGAAATTCTACATAATCCTGTTCTATTTATTCTACGTCTATGCGGTGTCTACTCATGAAGGACACAATGACATACGCAGACACCCAATAAAGTATAAACAGAGGTGCAATTGAGGTCTGTGTCCCTTTAACATGGAGTACTTTAACAGCAGAGCATTAAAAATTGCCAGAAAAGTCAAAATATCACAAAAAGGTTGGATGACGAGGAAAATGTGGCCAATAGATTAAAGTGAAATGTGACAAGGTGCAAAGTAAACAGACTGGGAAAAACATCATGATGTGCATGTGACTTGAACTTCCATTCAAGCTTCCACTGAAGAGACAAAAATTGGGAGTGGATGAGAAGACTGTTAGCAAACACACACACAATAATTCCATTATGTATTCCGCTTTATTTTTGTTCATTTCAGGTTTGACTGGTGCCTTTTTTAAATTACGTTGTCTCATTGTGCCGTTTTCTTCTGCAAGGGCTTAATGGCACGTGACTGGAAATATAAATCCACTCATCGTTGACCCTGATGTGTCCAACTCCTAATAAGTACATAACGGTAGAAGATGGAAACACACAATTTTCATTTTTCTTTTGCAGATTCTCTGGAAATTTGGCTACAATTGGTGCAAAATTTAAATGGTGTTAACAGACTTGTGTTGCATTTCTGTTGTTGTCATCAGCACAGGTTTTCTGTATAAAAGGGGTTATAAGTGACAATCTTAAATGTGTATTCACATGTATCCTTTCTATCTACTTGAGTCAAAGTAAGTGTGTGTGTGTGTTCAGGAAAGAAAAGGGCTGCACCAGTCTACACCCCTCCCTTTCAACCAACCCCAAAGCATTTTGACAATCATCCACTGTGGCCCTTCACAAAAATCAACATCACCTGTGACCCATGGCCTCAACTCGGTCACTCAAAAGCAGGGCCTCCTGCGGGGTGGGGGTGTTTGAGGGGGGCTACGGGGCCCTGTTTGTCATGCTAATCAGCTGGCCTAACCTTAACGACCCAGACATCTGCTGCCCTGCATGTGTCAAGCCCCACATTCAATTTGTCCCCCCAGATATAAAAAGCAGGTAAGACCCTTGAGGCTTGTAAGAATGTCTGTGTGTGTCCTTGTTGTTGACGCTGTATGGGTGAAAGGGAAAAAATCCTTTTATTTCAATGCATGAACTAGAGCAATAATTACCAGCAGAGAAGAGAGCTACGTGTATGTTCGTGTGTTCAAAGCCATACACATGCTTTTTTTTTCTGTGCGCGTGTGTGAATGCATTAATGTCTGGTACCCCCATCAACACGCACATGCGCGCGCACACACACACACAGAACCAGGCTTGTTGCTCTCATACACACACAATACGAACACGTGTGTGTGTGTGTGTGTGTGTGTGTGTGTGTGTGTGTGTGTGTGTGCGCAGCAGAGCAATGGAGCAGGGGAGGGGGGAGTTTGTTTAATGGGCGAGACAGGGGGCCATGGGGATTACGCTCCCCCCAGCTGGAGGCTTTAGAGGAAAGGCTGGGGGCTGTCCTGTTAATTCAAGTGGGCTTAATAATGCCTGTGCACCCTCTGCCCCTGACCCTCCCACCACTACATCAGATCTGGGAGGAAACGCATGATAAAGGGAGACAAGCAGGAGGAGGAGGGAGTGTGGCTGTCCGTGTGTGTGTGTGTGTGTGTGTGTGTGTGTGTGTGTGTGTGTGTGCATGCGTGCAACCTGTGGCCATCTCTACAGTCGAGCATGGGCTCAGGGGACTTGAGAGATTTCGTCTCCACATTACTCGCGCTACTTTCTGGCTTTGGCACCAGGCCTTTCTGTTGCTCCACTTTCACGCCACAGCCAGCTTTGTTGAAGCTGCATTAGGATTAATCAACACCCAAACAATATGGCAAATGCTATCAACTGGGTCAGGCACTGTGCTGCTATCAAATGAGGCTTTTCCCTCTTAAACCAATGAACTGTGCCCATAACCTGTGGCAGTGGATTAAAATGCGATCATTGACAAAAAAAAAAAGACACATGAATCCCTGTTAAACCATAGTCTTGTTCTATCTTGTCTAAATGGGACAGCTATCTGAAAGAAAAGATCGTGGTTTTATTGCTTTTGTTTTCCAGATAAAATAACAATATCACTATTTCACTCAATTTATAGTTTGTTGGGAAAATCAATTCTGGTAACTCTGTTGAAAAGTAAGCACCATTAGTGTGACTCACTTTTAAACGCACAATCGAGAGTCTGTCCCCTTCCAGTGTGCCCTGTGAAACCTTATTTTGGAAAAAATATGTACAATATGTAAATATGTTGTGCCACGAAATACGCCTATGATAGTTGTCAATTTCAAAGATAATTTTTCAACTCAAGACAGTCGCAGTTTGCCATAAAATCAAGTGTTAAACTGTGAAATATGCAATTAGAAAGACTACACACCCAACAGACGGGAATTTGGCTTAATTTCATTTAAGGCTTACCAAAATCATGACCAAAACCCTGCAGAGCCTGTCCTGTATATTAGCTAGCTCACAAACCTGACTAAATCAGACTTGCTGTGATTTTCACTGTTTTCCATACTTTTTCTGTGTCAAAATGACGGCCATGTTGGTGACATATATTGTGCGAGACAATGCAGTTCACTGACCGTCACACAAATTAAATGATACTTTATTTACAACAAACTGCGACTTTCTTGACTTGTAAAATTATATTTTAACCCGACAAAGTAATGTGTTATTCATGGCACAAATCAAATGGGATCATAAAATCATTTGTCTCTCGCCATTAAGGGATGCACAATATCAATTTTTTTCAGCCGATACTGGTAACTGTTAATTGGCAGTTTCTCATGGATACTGATGAGTTAACCAATAATTTCACATTTTTATTTAGAATTTAAGAGGAGCATGCTGCCACCTATAGTATCCAAGCTTGTCGATGCTGCGCTTGATAAGTCACTGAAAGTTTGGCTTCATATTATCAGGTCCATTTATCGGCTATAATTTTAACCAATACCCATATGTGGTTGATTTCCCAATATCAGGCAGATAATTTTTAGGGCTGATATTTAATCATGCATCACTATTACCCACTACACATATTTTTTTTGAAATAAGGTCCCATGGGGCACAACTGAAGGGGTGGAGCTCGCCTCTTTATATGCACACATGTAACCAAAAAAAAGATTTTAACTTTGGAAGATAGCGGCGAAACTGCAATGCCTATATCTGGAAAGACAGCAGCAACCATCCAAATGTTGAAGAAAATGACCTGGTCCAGAAATGTCTTTCTCTCGAGTTCTAAATATATGATTATCCTCAGTGTCCAGGCAAAGGCACCCTCTTTCATGATTACACAGGAAACACCTTAACATCATTTTAATGCAATGTGACCACACATCAGCACCACCGCCAACACGGCTTCCTCTGCAAGTCCCCTGCTGCTTTAAATTAGACACATTATACACAAGAGGATCCTTGATTGTGCATTTCCATAGTGGAAGTGGCAGGCCTTTGTTCACATCATATGCCAGTATGGAACTTTAACGCTAATGTTACTACAGAGTGAACAAAGGAAAATAAAGGGAAAGCAGAGTTGGAGGTGAGCGAGTCGGTTTGAGAGATCCATCATCTGTCATTATGAGGCAGCACTGTTACTCTCTCATCCTCCAGCTCCTTATCTTTGACACTCATATCTATATGGGTGTCACACATTCTCCCCATCCACGGGCCCCTGTGACAGCAGCAGACAGAGAGAGAGGATTTGAGGAGGGAGGATGTGTGCGTACAGTATATTTATATTTAAAGCCACAGCAGAGGGTGGAGGGTCTGTACGCAAGTGTATTTATGGAGGGTTCAGAAATGGCTTGTTGTAGCAGGTTAAGATGGAACCAGCTGCAGCACCAGTGAAGAGACATGCCAAATTCCCAAACCCCATTTTTAATCCTGTGTGTTGGGTTTTAATAGTCCAATCAAGCAGCATAAGGGCACTCAATTGGATTAGAAAAATAACCTCCTATCAGACAGACAGGCAGGCAGGAGTGGAGTAGCCCAGCTGCTCTCACCTTGGAAAAGGTGACTGAGTTCTCACCCCACCAGGAGGTGACAACTTCACCACTTCACCTGCAGGAACAAAGCTATACAGAAGGGTCTAATAGTGTCGCCTTGTCCTAGTAATTCCCTGAAAATTCTTAATGGCCATTAAGAATGGGTGTCCCCATGTCAAACTGAATAACAGTCTGTATTCAAGAAGATACAGCTAGTACAACTTGGTTTCCTTCAGTTAGGACCCACTGGAGGCGCACAATCTGCGCGACTTCACCTCCACCAGCATCAGCGCTTACAAACTAGCCACTAGCTTGCACGTTAGAAAGATTGAATGATCAACTCTTTCCAATAATTATTGTAACATGTGACAACCAGTACTTTGTTTTTGCATGGAAATATTATGTAGAGCTGTACCAAATGTCCATTTTTGTTTTTAACGTTTGAAGGTTCTTTTGAGTTTTTTTAATTAACTCTGAATGGCTGTGGGTGTATTTTATGATGTTATTTGGAGTGTGGTTCAGGCCGCATCTATCTAAACCTGACGAGTCGAAGAGAGTAGTAACAGCACCCAACCCGAACTCGACAGGTGTTCTGTTTAAAACATACAAACCCGACTTACATCTGACACAGTTAATGTAAGCTTAGCCTAAGCACTGGGTCAGTGTTGATTCCATGGTTACTGCTTGCCTCTTTACCCTGATTACAGATATGTACAGTGTAAATGAGGGTGTAAAGATTTTATAATATATATATACACACACACACGCGCAAACATACTGTACATAGGTTTTATGTCTATTGTTATGCATGTGCTCTTACAGAACTGGAGTTACATCAACGCAATACCTACTACTGACCCTGACCCAAACCTGGCCATCATTTTTTAAATTTCTGTACAAGCCTGGCAAGGCCCTGGGATCCCTGATTTGAATAAAGTGATTAATCAGATTAAATAGAGTGCCAAGTAAATACAGATACATAATATGATGTAATGATAGTGTACTGCGGAAAATGAGCCTTTTTTGTAAGGACTTACATAATTTACTATTATAGTGTTGGAGTTGTAAGTCACTGTAAGTGTATTTTAAGACATTGAGGTCATATAAATGTAATTTATGGTGCCGTTACATTGCTGTTAGAGCTCCGTTAAAAGTGGAGTGATTAATACCAATGGTTCAGGTCAGTGGTCAGTCCAAGCCAGTGTTGATGTTTGATGAACTCAGAATGAGACCCTGCAACCAATCATGCAAAAACATACAAACGAACAAACAAACAAAAACTGCGTAGCCTTGTCTACGCTAAACTACCTTTTCTACCACTGAATCACTTTTTCTATAAGCAATCCAAAGCATCCAGCATCCATTTCAACCATATTTTTTCACCTGATATCCCACAGTGAGCCTGACTTTGCACTGTACTACATTCAATAGGTGAACAGTACATTTTCCCAAGCAAAACATTGCGACTACAAACTGTGACACAAATCAAAAGAGAGTTCTTCAGACAAAATCTACGCTCCCTGTAAAGGTCGTATATGTAAACCATGCAACTGTTAAATGTGAAATGGCTACTGTTGAGTAGTTGAGTAGAGGTATGAAAAGCACAAAATGGAGTCCCTGAAGACTTTTTACATAGTGTGTGTTTTCCCCTTTTACTTAAAAAGAAGACATAAGATTTCAGTATAGTGACCGATATTTGATTGAGGATATGTCTACAGAGAATACCGCTAAAACTGTTTTTTCGATTTGCAGTTGGAATTGTTTTAAAAATATAAACATCCTTTTAGAGTATCAGTTTGAATTAATGAACTCTGCAGGACGCACCGCTCGTACAGGATTTCTCTCGTCTGACAAGCCAGGCTGCGACCAGAGGCTCCCAAATCCTCACATCCTGCTCCCGAGTCTGAGAACACACATCAGCAGCAGCAGCACCACAGTGCAATACAATCAGGCTGCCACACAGACCGACTGCCAAAGGGCAAAACATTCATGTCACAAAAGACATTCAGGTTCTAGCTTCAGCGAACAACTCTTCGCCTTTCAGCAGTAAAAGAACAACTGGTGGCGACAAGACGTTGCCATGGAGCAGCAGAGGGCACAGTCCCTGGCAACATCACAGTCTTCCTGCTGCCGTGTTTACCTGCGCTGCACTTACAAAAGCGCCTTTTTGTTGTATTTGCTCTTGTTAGGACAAGGTGAAACATCGACCAAAACTAGGAGGTGAAAAAACTGATGCCGCCCCCAAATTTGGGTTTCAGGCAGGTTTGTTATGGCACTGAAAGAAGCCAGTTGAGATGTTTTTTTTTATTTTCATTTTGAGTCTGGATTCCAGCCAGAAACACAATTCTTTAATCACTGCGCCGAGGCAGTGCTGACACTACTGGATATTTCTACAGTGAGAAGCAACACAATTCAGCCAGACACTTAACATAAATGTTTGACCAATGAACTGAGAGCCCTCATCACTGATGGATGCATGCCCTGGACTGAGTTTCTGTTACCATGGAAACTTGAGATTTAGGGGAACAGAGGAGATGTGTGCTTTTTCAGTCATAAAAAACACCCCCCTGCACATAATAATGAACCGTGAATTTTGAATGGTTCAGTGACCATGCGATGACAGAGACGAGACCACTTCTATTGTGCTCCTCTTCAACAGGACTACAGATGATAATTATGTGGTGTGGGCATTTTTGGAGTATGCAGGCAATTGACACTAAACTGACACAAGGGTGTAAAAAAAATCAGAAGGCTGTGAAATATGGCAGCATTCATTTGAGTTGTTTGATTTGGGAGATGACTTATAAATGCCATAATCTGGGGAAAAGTTGAGCAGCTTGAAGCCTGAATACAAAAAGGTTGTCTCTCTGTGCTCTATACTTTACTCTCTATGTCTACAACCGCACATCTTCTGGGGAACTCACCAGAACTAAACACTGCAGTTTCTCTTATAATAGCTCTATTCATGCTGTCAATAAACAAGTTGAAGGCATAATCTCCCTGCGTAAATCACTTCGTGCCTACTGTAACACCAAGTGTCTAATTCCTGAATAAATGTCAAATAAAAAATTTAAAAAATCACTTACTGAGTGTCTTGATTGTGGAAACATCATGTCAATTCCTTGTTTGTTGCTGTCCTTCCCAAACACGACCAACTGGGTGCCCTGTGTTTATATTTTTCCTTGCGTTGGTCCTTTGTCCAAAAGCTAGCCCAGCCTTAAACAGGAGCTGTCCAGCGCTAGCAGGATGACTAGCTAACGATAGCTAGCGACCCCCCTAAAAAAAAGACGAAGCTGAATATGAGTAACGCACTTTCCAGCGAGGTAGCTAAAACAGTCGGCGTCTTGTCTGGGTGATGCAAGACCATTCAGCTGTACCTGTCCCGACCCCGTATTTACTGTGTCTGCGAGCAGGAAGCCACCATCAGCGCTGGGTCCTCTCCGGCTAAGCTAGCTAATTCTTCAGAAGCTGTCAGTCAAAATGATCCATCGCTGTTGCGAGCTCTCCGCCTGAACGCACTAGCGGCAGCGATGCGAGCTCGACGCATGTAAATGAATAAACACAGCGGCGTTTGGACGAGGCGAGCGGCGGGTAATGGTGTCTTCTTCTTCTTCTTCTTCTTCTTCCTTCGTCTTTCTGGCGGTCCGTCAGAAGCTTTCGGTTCGCTTTTCTCCGGCTAGCTGCGGCTACACTGGTGGAAAAAGTAAGATGAAGAGAGAAAAAAAAACGGTGTAATTTCTCAGAAATAACAAAATGTCTGCGGGTTCGTTTAAGTTGAATCCCGTCCAATGGCTACAAATAAGTCTCGCGAGTGAAGGAGAAAAGAGACGCTGAATGTGCGGCGTGCTGCTGACGGCTGATCCACTCCGCGTGAAAAATGTGCCCAGGTCACAAACTCTGAACGTTTGTCTCTTCTCAACCGAAAGACTGGAGGAGAAACGGTGGGTTTGTCGGAGCTGGTGAAGCTGGAAAGTCAGTCCATTCCTGGAGCTCGTAGGTAGACGCGACGCCGCCGAGCAGTCCGCCCCACACAGAAACACAGAGGCTAGAAGAGCGGGGCGAGAGCAGCTCTACACGCCGCGGATCTACCTCATCAGCCGGGCTGATGTCTGAGCAGCGAGCGCCTCGTGTGGACAAGTCCCCCCATACACACACACACACACACACACACACACACGCTCTCACAAAGTGTGTGTGCCAAGACTATTAATACCCAGTGATCGAATGTAACTGAGTACATCTACTCAATTACTGTACTTAAGTACAATGTTCAGGCACTTGTACTTTAGTTTAGTGTTTCCATTTTCTGCTATTGTTTTTTACTTCCACTACTTCCTGTACTTTATACTCACTACAATGCACTTTAGTTACTAGTTACTGTTCAGATTACATGCTGCATCAGGAAAGGTGGCAGGGTACGCCAAATACAACAGAGTAAAACGGTGTGAAATGAGTGTTTTAGTCAGTGTTTCCATGTTATGAGACTATAGCCTACTTCTGATCTTCTATCAAGTACTGTACTTAAGAACAATTTTGAGGTACTTGTACTTTACTTTAGTGTTTCCATTTTCTGCTAACCTATACTCCCACTACACTACGTTTTGGAGGTAACTATAGTACTTTTTTAATAACTTTAGTTGCTAGTTACTTTTCAGATTACATGCTGCCCCATGCATAATGAGTGCATGTTTAAATTAATTAATAAACGTATTTTATCGTCAATCAGATAAAGAAAAACAAAAAAACACTGGTTCCAATAATCAGAAAAAAGCTGAATATCGCATCTAATAATTGGCCAGGCCGATAATTGATCGACCCATAGTATACAGTATATGCATGCATGTAAATATATGTATAATTTACTTTTACCACACTTACCACTTTACTTAACTTTTTGTTAGAAAATTACTTTTAATATGTGAGTACATTTAATATCAGATACTTTAAGACTTCTACTCAGGTACAATTTGTATGAGTGATTTTCACCTTTACCAAATTATCATTTTAATACTGTATCTTAACTTTTACTCAAGTATGACTTTGGGGCACTTTATACAACAGTGCATATAGTGTTTCCCTGTCATTAGACTTTATAGCTTACTTCTACCAGTGATGGAATGTAAATACATTTCTTTAAGTACTGTAGCCTATTTCAATGCAGTTTTGAGATACTTGTACTTTACTTGAGTATTTCCATTTTCCACTACTTTATACGTCCACTACACTACAGTTTGGAGGTAAATATTTTACTTTCTACCCCACTAAATTTATCTGATAGCTTTAGTTACTAGTTACTTTGCAGAGTTCATGCTGCATCAGAGCCCAAGTATTTTTAAATTTATCAGCAACTTGATAAAGAAGACAGAAAGTGATAGTCAGAAAAAAGCTGAATATCAGGTAATCGGTCAACCCATATAAACACACATTTAAATATATGTATAGTTTACTTTCACTTGTACTTGGAATACTTAAGTATATCTGTTGCCATACAAATACTTTTGATACTTTGGTACATTCAAAATCACTTTAATTATGGACGGCTTTCTTTTACCAAATTAATATATTAGCATAATATCTGTATGTTTACTCAAATATGAAATTGAGGTACTTATAACACTGGTCTCTACTCAACTCATCTCAGAGAGAGATGTAGTACTTTCTTCTCCATACCCTTACTGTCCAGTGAAAACCATGCATCTCCAAATTTGGTCATTTTGAATTTGTAAACTAAAAGTATTTTAAACCCTCTTGGATGAGCAGGAAAATACATTGTCACAAACAGCCTGAAAGTATCCAAGTAAAAGTCATGCTTTCAAAACCTTACTGAAATAAAAGTATGTGGGTCTTATCGACATGTACTTAAAGGATAGGTCCACCCAGAAATGAAAATTCTGTCATCATCTACTCAACCTCATGCTGATGGAAAGTCAGGTGAAGTTTCTTAATCCACAAAACATTCAGCACTCTCCTGAACAATTGAAGTAGATGGGGACTAGTTTTTAAACGCAGAAAAAAACCCAAAAGAAAAACATAAAATGGCTCCTTACAGCTCGTCCGGTGTAATCCAAGTCTCCAGAAGCCCTTGGATTGAAAACTGATTTGAAAAGACGTTATTTACAACCTTTTAAGCCGAAATCGGTTAAGCCAAAAGCATATTGTGTACCCAGTCTGAAGTGTGTGCACAAGCTCGCCAGCACACGTTCAGGGTGTAAATAACGTCTTTTCAAATCCATCTGGGATCTCGAGGCTTCGAGAGACTTGGATTATGCCGGACGAGCTGTATGGAGCTATTTTATGTTTTTATTTATTTTATGATTAAAATAATTAAGTTTTAAACCAAATCTCCATCTACTTTAGTAGCTGTTTTGCTGTGAAGCTCCAGAAATGTTTTGTTGACTATGACTCTTCACCTGACTTTCCATCAGCTCAGAGGGTGAATAGATGAGTGAGTGAATTTACAGTATATACAGCTTGTAGTTGCCAAAGAAAATGTACAAAGATGCAATAAGAGAGTATAGGAACATATTTTATTCCAATTTAAAACATTTAAAGGAGAAGGCTATGAAAATCATTTTCATGTTTGAATGAGGTTCAGGCAACAGTGGTTGAAATGAAACATACAAAAGAGAAATATGGCTAAAATACTGTAAATCAATAACCATTAGGACCCTTTTCATGAGGGCGTTGCATGAATACAGTATCTCACCCACCCACTCCCTCCCCAACCTGACAAACACATGCAATTAAAATGACATTTATCTTAAAAACAGCAGTTCATTATTAATCTTAAATATAGAATAAAATTGTCCTTTTTTAAGTTAATTAATCACATACTTAAGTGTTTATTTGTTTTAAAAACTGGACCATGAAATTCACAGGCCCTCTGATTTTTCACAACATTGGCACTTGTTAAGAATCTGGCTTTACAAAGAAAGGGGATTGGCACACTCATTGTACATAATTTACATTTGGTATACTTAAAAAAGAAGAAAAAAATCAAACAAAAATACATTACTTTCAATTTGTACACCACTACACAAAGTTTATTTGAACTCTTTTAAAAAAGTCTGTCATCTTAAGTGGTCCTAAATACACGTGTTAAGGTGTGTCAACCTTAAAAAAGAAACAAAAAAAAAGATGCAAAGATAGCTTTTAATATCACTGTATGTCCATCCCTCTAATAAGAATGGTTCTCAAGCATAAGCAATAGCCATCAAAAGTGTACACATACATACACACACGCACACACACCTCAGAGTACCAACGAGCGCGCTTGAACGGACATCTAAGTTGCATGTACGCAGGCCCATTGCAGTGGTGCAGTTTCAGTGCCTTCGACCCAGGGAAAGAACACAGTCCAATCAAGTACAGGGGGGGAGCGAGAATGGCGGACATGTAAACACGCAGCAGATTCATTCACTCACTTTCTACTATAACCACCAAAATATTAGAATGGCCTCTTCAGTACCTTCACTTGGCAAGTCTTTCAATAAATACATTAATACTGAGGCTTAACACAGAAGCTTCATGTGGAAAAAAGAAACTATCCTGTAAAAGTGGATCATACTAAAGTTTTATCACAGAGATCTGGGTCAGGTCCAAATTACTTTTAAAATATCTTTTCTGTGGCTGATTGATTTTGTTTGGTACAGTGTTTTGTACGGGATTGTCGTACAAACCTTCTCCAGAATGCTGAAGAAAAAAGTAGAAGGACCTTAAATAACAGACCCAGCTCTGTTGTTGGCTCCGATCACTGGCAGTGCTGCCGATTGACTTTTTCTGTGTGAGGTGCTAACAGGACAAGGCATGAAGTACACGTATTGTCACATGTAGGTGAAAACTGATTTTTAAAGAGTACAACATCACGGCAACACTGGTCCCTGGAGTGACCACTTCCATTTTATCATCGTCATAACAGCCCGAAGAGACCACACGCCTGCACTTAAGGTGGTACGCCACAGTTCAGGGAGTTCAGAGTGTTCTTCCTGAAGGCTAAAAACACAAATACACCCAGAACACAATGTTCCTTTACAAGCTCACTTAAAGTCTTACTTTATTTATTCATCTATCACATTATATGACCTCTTAATTAAAAAAAATTACAGTGTGCTGAGCTGTGGCACCCTCAAAATTATCTTCTGTTAGCAAGTCGGTGTGAAAAGCACCATCCTATACATGGGACAAACTGATCAAGAAAAAGGCCTTTAAATGTTGGTTGAAGCATCAAAGATGAACCCATTACTCTGCAACATCTCTAACATTGTTTCAACTCATAAGAAATTTGTGGCACTTAATGCAAATACATGTCCCTTTCCTTATTAAATGTCTAAACATACAAAATAATGGCTTTATCAACGTATGGTACACACTTCCACCAGAGGTGAGGAGGTTACTCTCACTGGGTGCATGAAAGGCTTAGTAATACACAGGGTGAATAAAATTTGCTATAACTAACAGATCATGCTTTTCTACAAAAAATATGACTATTAAACCTTTTGGCAAACAATTAAAGATAAGGGAGTATGCCAGGATCTGTAATACTTTCTTTGATGTTAGCTCTGACCCCTCCAGCTCTTTCAATGTGCACAAAAAGGTCAAACTGTCCCGAGCACTCCTTTTTTCTGACTCCAACACAGCCAATGCCAAAGTCGAACAAGGAAACACTACCAGTGATAAGCCAAATGTGCATAACCACATAGTGGAAAGTATTATAGAGCCAAGATCAAAACATAATTCATAAGAGTGTGGTAAAAATGTGCTATTGCACCATGGAAAACTTCTTTTGACGTTAGCCATTCTCCTCCTCTAAAGGCAAAAAGATAGTGATCACAGAGCCAAACAGCCACCGGACCTCCCTCAGGCGTGTCATGTAGGCATCTGTGGACTGCTGCATTCCTCCCTCACTGAACCTGCGGCCATCACCCTCAACAGGATGTCAACACACTCTTGATTCAAAGCCCCCCTTGTTAATTAATTGCACCTTTTGCTCTATGCCATCCATAGAGTCCTTTCATTTCTATCAAAGCTGCTAGTAGTAGCCCTTGTGATGAAAAAGTTATGAAAACTTACCTGAATTACATTGTGAAGACAAAAATAGCCATCTATCAACTTTCAGCTTAATGGAATATTTAAACAACTATCAGGCAAGAGACACGATATGGGATTGGTACCAATAGCCAACACATATCCTCAAAAGTTACAAAAAAATGCAAGCATCCTTGAACAGTAAATATTCAACCACTAAGTTTTTTGTCTGTTTTCATTTTCCTATTTGCATAAAGCACAAACCTGACATGGAAACAGTGTTGTCCATTGTCAGGCATTTCAAAACAGAACTGCAACAACTAAATATATGAAGTATCATTAGAAAGATAGAACACTTGTCCATAAAATAGTTTTGATATTTTACAGCAGTATAAAATCTCCTCCTGTCTCCTCGGCTGGAAAAACATTTGAGCTGAAACTAGGGAGGAAGTCTCATTTACTGTATCAACAATACGTAGATCTGTCTGATAAATTAGACATACAAAAAAGAACTATTTACCCTCTTTTGCTGTCCATTACAGTTTAATAAATGTTGGCCAAATAATATGGCAAAGTAAAGTTGATTACAGAGAGAAGCCATATGGATGATCAAGACCAACGTGTGACTTAAGCTAACTGGCAGCGCAAAAGCTTTATTTCATCTACGACTGACTATTGCACTGGACTAATCTGGTATCATCGTCTGCACAGGATTATTATTCTCACCATCAAGAGAAAAATAAAATAAATCACAGTACTAATACATGTGTGATTCAGACAACGGTCGGCATGAAGGAATGCCACACAAAGTGAGTTGTTATGCCATCGACATCTGAAAGATCCATCCCGAGAGAACACTGAATTTTGGCAATACCAGTTTCCAAATATATTTTGTTAGTATCTGAACCACATGAACAGGATACTGGCAACGTAATTATATTTACAGAAAAAAAACTAGGTGGTTTTAATTTGGCAATGTGATTCAAAATGACAGGGGAGTTGATACAGTATGCAACTGCCAGTAGTGTTGTCTCGCATCGTATAAAATGAGGGGCAGTGTAAAAGGAACATACTGCGATTCTTTCTGGAGCGTTGCATTCCTTTGAGTAGTCATCTTCAATTTTTAATTGGAGAACAATAGCAGTCATAATAGAACCAAGAAGTTAACATAGCTGAGATTATTAAAGTCTACAGAGGACATCATCTCCGCCGAGCCCTCACATCTCTGTGAGCAGCGCGAAAACTTTATTTACATTCAACAGAGCTTCTGTGCTCTGATTCGGGGCAGGGTTAACAAAAAAAATTCAAAATTACAATTCAAGACCCGGGGGAACCAAGAAGTACCTCACTGCACCCCAGCACTGCCTGATAATATATTCCTATCATCATAATTAGTTACCCTTCGGAGATGAGCAGAGTCCAGGGCCTGGCCTCGTGCCCTCATGCTGTAGTGTATCGCATGCATGGGTTAAATAAGAAGAAGGGGAGAGAGCCCTTTGTCCATAAAAGCTTACCAAGAGAAGGCCCTCTACCCACCTCAAACACACAAGCACTGGTGATAATGTAGTGTAAATAAAGAAGAAATGTGAGCCGAGCCAAGCCCAGGGCGACATGAGGACCGAGAGGAGCCCCGGTGCGAGATCACAAGAGAGGGGGGGGAAATGGAGGGAGTGTATTTGAGTGTTTTTCTACAAGAGGAGGAATTATTGGAACCACACAACGGGAAGCCGTTCTTTCAAAAAGAGGGCAAACCAACAATCAGGAGCAAAGTGGACAGTAGGGACAGATCATGGATAGTGTTGGTCTGGTAAAGTATGTGGTAATGCTTAATGCTGTGTTTCATGCAGATGTGTGTGTTTCTAGACTCTGCATTGTGTGTGTGTGTGGGGCTGCAGGTTTCTTTCTCGCTCTCGCTCTCTCTCCCTCTCTTTCTGTTTCACTCTTCACACCAAGTTGTATTCTTTGAGGTTGAGCTGCAGGATGGTGTCTTTGACGGCTGCGAAGACAAAGCGGATGTTCTCCGTGTCAGTGGCGCATGTGAAATGGGAGTAGATGATCTTGTCACTGTCTGGGTTCAAGTCCACAAACATCTTCAAGATGAACTCCCGACCCGCTTGGGCGTCCCGTTGGGGACCTGGGAAGAGAACAGATTATTACTTTTAGCCTGCATAGAGCATCGTACTAGCATCATTAGCATTAACATTAACCCTTACATTACACTAATAATCAGAATAAAAATGCCTCGTGACAATCTTTGTATAATTACGTTTGCCTCCCTTGGGGCTAACATTAGGTGACGTTGCTTCTTGGGAGGGACAGATACATGAGGGCAGCAAAACAGAACTGGTCTGTGGCCGAAAAACATTTTTAAGCCCTTAAAGGATTTAAGAAAGTTGAAACTTGTTGAAAATCCTCAGAACAATGAGTTGTTCAACAAGTGGTTGAAAAGATGAACAAGGCAGTAATCCACCAAAAAAAATACTGTTCCCAGGACATGATGTGGGTCCATATCAAAATGTGTATACCAGGTGGTGCAAATGATTGAATGAATTTAATTTTCTCAATAAAGTTGGAAAAAAAAGCTTTTCTTCTTCCCCTTTGTGCTCGTCAGAAAAAGTTATATGCTATTTAAAAGCACATCTCATTAAATCACTTTATTTAGCATCCATGAAAACAGTCAAGACAAAATCTCAATCATAATTATTTCAATTGGATTGAAGAAATGTTGTCCATGTAACCAGAGGTAGTGAACTGTTGTTCAGCTTTATCGATCATTTTTGTCATTTTAATAATATTAATTTAAATAATATATAATTAATTTCAGTAAGTATGGTTTAAAATATGACCTGCTCTTTAACAATTAGACTGAAAAAAAAAATCACTTCTGGATGACTGTGATCAGAGGGGGAAGTGCTGCCATGTTCAGTTATGTACTAGTTTGCATTGTAGTACAGAATGATAACCACAAGGTGTCACTGTACAATTAAAATCATAAGTGAAAGGTTCCCTCCTACATAAAATTATAGCTTGAGATTGAAAAAGAAAAAAACCTGATGTGTGCAAATGATGGTACAGCTCCTTTCACTGTTCAGATAGCAAGCAGCTACTTCGATGCTTATACTGATAAAGGGCATTAAGACACAGTCAAGTTACTGGCTAAAAGTGAGTTCTCTTGCAGAACTTGACCGATGGCTCAACTTCTCACCTCTATGGATAATGAAATAAATAAATCCTGGAATTGAATTCACTACTGAGGCTCAGCAAACTACACTGCCCAAAAGTGATAGACTAAATCTGATAAAGCAGAAGGGCCAAAAAACAAATAAGTAAATAAAAACTCACCGTCAAACTCTGGAAAGTAGTCAACCAGGTGTGAATACATGATCTTCTCCTCCAGCAGGTCTTTCTTGTTGAGGAAGAGGATGACGGAGGAGTTCTGGAACCAGGGATATGTGATGATGGTCCTGAACAGAGCTTTACTCTCCTCCATACGATTCTAACAAGTGCAGGGGAGGACAGAGAGAGAGACAGAGAGAGAGAGAGACAGAGAGCAAAGGAAAATAAACACAACTTTAGGATATATTAAAAACATAAGACTTCTTCTGATTCTCTAATTCTGCTTAATTCACTCTTCACTATGAATGCAATTATCAAACGTTGGTTTTATTATATCTGGAATATAGACAGATGCTACACTTAATATCAGTATTTCAAGAAAATATTTGTTTTTCAGGATTATCTCTGAAAGTTTTGAGGCTGATATTCAATTAGAAGCCCAAACACTACAGGCCTTTGTGTTTGTGCCTCTGAAACACAGCCAGAGCAGTGCTAGAAAGTGCCTGCCAGTTATATTATGCCAGTGAGTCTGTGAATGTGAAAAAGTACAGCCCTTACTTCCTTGTTTTCAGCTATTTAGTCTTTATTAACGTTTTAAGCTCTTTCTATATGGGATGAAACTTTGAAGATTTAGCTAGACGGAGCTTATAGCAATGATCAAAAGAACCAAGTGAATTCTAGTGCAGTTAACTTCACTATGGACAACATTGTTGTCCCTCTGTTTGGATAGAAGGGCAAAATGGTCTCTGGATTCGTGCCATAAGAAGACCCAATTCAATAATAAACTGAAAAAAATGATCAAGTTGCCAGCAAAAATTCTACTGAGGAGAATACAATGCAGCTAAATGAAACAAACATTCAGTTTCCTTTCAAAGACAAATCCATGAAGGAAGAAAACAGTAGTTAAAAATTTTATTTACCTAAACCTGCAATGGTACTTTTTATGATTGTATGGTTGCCAACATTGCTAGCATGGCTTAGCTGTGATCAATAGTCAGTGTGCCATTGTTTCTTCTAACCCTTCATGAATGCACAAAGAAGACAATGTTAGGTTATATTTGGACCCTGTGTGTTTACATTCGTCGAGTGCCTTTTCTGAGACAAAATATTAGCTTGCTAATAGTGATGGACTGGAGCTGGACAGCATCATGGTGCAGCAGTTAATCCAGCTTTTACAGTAACGACAGGGAATTGTAGTATGAGAAACAGCCAGGGGACATTTAAGATGTGTATTTTGTGTAATTTTTGTAGTTGTTTTGACAAATGTTAATTGATCAAGGCACATATTAGATTTATTCTTCCAAACAAAACTGTCTAGAAAACATAAAAAACTACCAAAAGCTAAGAGCTGCTGACAAACACAACTCCTCTTCCTCTTTCTAATCTAAGCTCCTTGCAAGTATCACTCCCACAGTTTAGTCTCGACAAGTCATACTATGATCCCGGCCAGACGTGACCCGATGAAGTCAAAGATGTTTGAAAACAATCTAGTCAGGCTCTGGCTGGTCTGAAGGGTCAAAGTCTCGGTCTTGAGCCTGTCAACACGACAGGATAATCTCTTCAGACTGTGGTGCCTAAACGCTGACCAGCCTCGTCTCAGCCGTCAATCAGAGCTCAGTAACAGCATCGAGATTGTCCAGTGTGGCCTACTAGCTGTGACCATGTATGCATTACAAGCAGGAAAAGCAAATAAACAGCAACCTACAAAAATGAAAACATATTCCTGTCCTTCTGTGCTCAATAAGGCCCAACACCTGAGCAGGCCTGCTGAAGACAAAGTACAGTATGTGTGTGCAGTTAACAAACATCGACCCTGGTAAACTGTAGTAGCGATGTACAGCAGATATAGTGAGTCAAGCTGGCAGCTGGGTCTGGTTAATGAAACCCAGATGTCATATGATCAGGTCAGAGAAAGGGTTTGTTGTCAGGAGAGGAGCAGAGGGCATGCAGCGGCTGATCACATTAGCTTTATTAGCGATAATTCTATCTGAACAGAGGAGAGTCAGAGCTGACGACATGTTCAAATAAAATATCTGCAGTGAAGAGATACAAGACCTCTTTTCTGTTGTTTATGAGAGATTCACCAATAAGCATAACTCTGTGTGTGTGTGTGTGTGTGTGTGTGTGTGTGTGTACATGGAATAAATACTTTCTATGACAATGCCATAGGGTAGTTTAATAGAATACATTAATAAAAATTGCTTTTTAATTACCTAATGGTTGCTGTAAAATTCTAAGCAATTTCTTTGATTGATAGTCGAGTGGCCAAAACAAATGATTACTGTTTAATCACTAATAATATGTGAAATATGTTGGATGTTCTTCCATTAGAAAACAGTTTTAGCCACTGACTTGATCTACGTTTGATGCAGAATCAGAGTAGGCTACATAAGAGTTAAAAGAACAGAAAAAATAAACACCAAGTTACTTGAATTGAAAGTATTTGTATTAAGATATATTTTGATGCATCTGTGCCCATCTCTGATTGTCTGTTAATACAGTTTTAGTCAGTTGAATTATTAACGGCGATTACTCAATTAATGGTAGATCATTTACACCCAAGTTGCTGTGAGACCATGACATTACAGGTAAGGTTGCTTTTGACCTGTATTAATTGATTTATGTCGAGAGTACAGCAAACTGTGAACATAACATTTATTAGTGGGCTGTGCTACGCAAAGCCCACTATGGACACCTCTATAGCAAAGCTATAGGTGTCCATAGTGGGCTGTGCGAAGCACAGCCCACTATTGTTCTTCACCGGGCCTCTTTTTTATTATTCCCCCTCCTCAGTTTTTGGCGCGTAACTTGCCCCGCACCGTTGAGCGCACACAAACAAAAAATACATCAAAACGTGCGCCTCGATCGGGCGAGGGGTGCTATTATTTTTATCTCCAAAAAATTAATTTTTCGCGTCGTAAGACGCGAAAAACTGCGACAAATTTCCCATAAGGAATGAATGGGACGAGGTAAAAAAAATCGCAAATCTGCGACGTTTTTCAAACATCTCCTGCTCTGGCCTACGTTCACCTAGAAACACCATTCAAACTTTAAAATGTAGGCACGGGTCTTGTCTATTTAAGTCGTATTTGAACATTTTTCCTACGATGTTTCGTTTTTGAACAGTGACGCTTTAAAGATGGTGAGTGAATTTTGAAGAATTTTGAAAATTTTAGTTTTTTCAATGATTGTGTATTGCGGAATGTTCGTGCAGAGCCAACTGCCAGAGTGGGAGAGACTCAAAAAAAACTCTCAGAAATTCTCTCTTTCTCTGACGACCCCAGCCACAAATTACACAGTAGAAATGTGATTTTTTCATAGAGTTGTAGCCACACTTGTCTTCTTTCTCCCAATGTGTCTAGTTTATCAGTAGGATTTACGGTTTTTGATTTATCTGCCCCTAACCGACAAGAGTAGCTCTCAACTGCTCCATTTACTCCAATGTTAATCGGGAGGAGGATTTTCCAGGATTTTCCAAACTGCACCTGTTTTTAACTCGCTCCTATTACCACATTTTAGAAGCTAGGACCACAAAAAATTATGGCTGTGTTCTTTAAGGCCTTTCTGGCTTGATGGTGAAGAAATTTTGCCCATATCATGTTTGGTTTTGAAGATATAGCACTAGTTTGAAGTCCTGCTTCTGAGCCAAAAGTCACTCTCAGATCAGCTCTGTCACAGACAGCAGCTGTGGTCACAGGCCGTTGCTAGGGAGTTCCGACAACCATCACCGTAGCAACCGAGATCAACTGGGCCAGCAGAGACACACAATTCATATTCACCCTGTCTAACTTTCGGCGCTTAACTCGTGCCGCACCGTTGAGCGCACACAAACAAAAAATATATCAACACGTGCGGCTCGATCGGACTCGGTGTGCTATTATTTTTATCTCCAGAATATTAATTTTTTTAAAAAAACAAACTTTTCCATAAGCAATGAATGGGATGAGGTCAAAAAACTTGCAAATCTGCCACTTTTTCAAACATCTCCTGCTCTGGCCTATGTTCACCTACAAACACCGTTCAAACTTTAAAATGTAGGCACGGGTCTTGTGTACTTAAGTTCTATTTGAACTTTTTTCCTACGATGTTTTGTTTTTGAACCCTGACCCTTTAATGATGGTGAGTGATTTTGGAAAAATTCAGGATTTTCAATGATTGTGTATGGCAGAATGTTGATGCAGCAGGCTGCAGGAGCCAAATGACAGAGTGGTGGAGACTCAAAAAAACTCTCAGAAATTCTCTCTTTCTGTGACGACCCCAGCCACAAATTACACAGTAGAACAGTGATTTTTCACAGAGTTGTAGCCACACTTGTCTTCTTTCTCCCAATGTATCTACTTTATTAGTAGGATTTACAGTTTTTGATTCATCTGCCTCTAACCGACAAGAGTAGCTCTCAACTGCTCCATTCACTTCAATGTAAATCACACACACGCAGACAGGCAGGCAGGCAGGCAGGCAGGCAGGCAGGCAGGCAGACAGACAGACGACACAAACACACACAGAGACAGACACACACACAGACATGCAGCGCAGCACAGCCCACTCTCGCGATTTCCCAACGGGGAATTGTCTAGTATATTATGAACTTGTAAAGTTGATATGGTAAACGTGTAAGCAAACACAGACCAACTTCAGCATTTATTTGAAGTCGTGTTTGTGGCCACTCAACCAATATACATTAGGTCCATTATTTATTCTGTGTTTAGGTACATTTCGGTCATGACCAACTTCTGAGGGAATTATCTAACTTAGTCAGCTGTTCAGTGCTGAGCAGTTGATGCTGATGTACAGCGGGTTTTTGTCTGAGCTTTGTCACTAAAAACAGCTGCCTGCTGCTGCTGGAGATTAGGTTGATGAGAGCAGTGAGAATGAAGCTGCAGGCTGTAAAAAAACAAAACAATGAGCTGAAACTTGCTTAAACTCCTGAAATAGAGTAGAGTTGGGTTGTCACCTTTTAAATGACACTCAGTCATTTGATCCATTGTCAATGTAACAATATTGAGCAGTGCTGCTTTAACTGTTCATGAGTCCAATTCATGCGAGTGTTTGTAATGTAAGTGTAGGATATTAAACAGGCTGCTGAGAAAGCTAAAATCTAAATTAAAGTTATGGAAGCAAAATAATCTTCTCACAAACCAGAGAGAAAACCTGCAAATATTTTGTCTTTGCAAGTTAAAATACGAAAGCCTCATTGTGAATAGTGCGTGTGAGATATTGGTGTGTGTGTGTGTGTGTGTGCGCGTGTGTGTTCAACAGTTCAGTAGATCACAACTATTTCTGTGTTTCTGTCTCACCTCGTTGTCTGACTCCACCAGGACCTGGTCGTACTCGCTGAGCGCCACCAGAAACATGATGGAGGTGACGTTCTCAAAGCAGTGGATCCACTTCCTCCTCTCTGACCTCTGACCCCCCACATCCACCATCCTGATTGTTGGGATGAGAGGAAGGGCCGCCAAACAGGGCAGAAAGAATCATAAAAGAGAGAAATACTACAATTAGCTCTAAATCTATCACTCAGATTAGTTTTATCTTTATTGTTTAGGTGTTTTAACCTCAGAATTAGTGTCACATAGAGAAGCATGCATTGCAATCATTAGTTCAAGGATTTAACTTTTATTAAATCTTTGGAACTACTCAGGGTGTCTAACAAATTAAACTTGAACTACAGAAAATCAAAATACACATGGCCCACATTAAAAATAATAATAATGTATTACATTTAATTGAAAATGTTGTAATAGAGGAAATCCTCAACTAATTTGGATGAGCCACCAGCCAAGAATCTGGGCTCTCCCATTAATTTTCAAACAGAAAATTTACGAGTGCAAAGAGGCATTCATCTTGTAAAATGTGGCCTCATTTTTAATTTTCATTTACACTAAACTTTGTATCCACTGGTGGCCAAACAATATTTAATAAGGCCAGTGTGGTATGACCATTAGTACAAAACTTCAACTTAATATCGAATGAGTCTAGTGTACTTCAAGCCAAACACCCCTTTTGCACCAAGAATATAATAAGAGGAAACGTGAGGCGAGAATCTGCAGCATGAATCACAGAGCAGACAGAGAAACCTTCCCTATGGTGAACCAAAATAACTACAAGGAAGTGTATGTATGTGTACAAACAATGCCAGCCTTCACTCCCTACTCCGCAAAGTAGATGTTGGAGTGTCCATGAAGAAGATAGAAAGTAACAGTAATATTTAAAAGTGCCTATAAAAGGTGTTATATGTGAGGGAAAGGAGAGGAGCAACAAGTCGTGATTGGAGGAGGACAAAGGCAGTGTTTGAAGGAACAAAGATGAGTAAAAAATGGAATATTAAAGAATTGGAAAATCAAGCAAGAAACATTGAAGACTGCGAGAAAAATGAAACACAAGTTTGTAAAGGCATGACATATGGGTTTCGATTCTGGGGTATGAGACACAGATTGACTCTTGGATAAACTGATTTTCCATTTGCTCCATTGTAACGTCCACGTTTTTATTTGGATGAATTTTCTAAAAAAATTGGGAAATAAATTAAATTAAATTAGACTGAAGACCAAATGCTGCCCGAACAGAAGAGGTGTAGAAAAAAAGGCAGTCAGATTGTTTGTTTGAACTGCTACTAAAAATACAAACTAAAAGATGTTGAATCAAACTCCGGCTGTGCTCATCAGTTAAGTGAATGTCACCCAATACCCAATATCATTCAAAAGCTGGACTTTGAAACTTTGATCACACATCACAAAGGTGAGACTCGCTGTCTGAGTCTGCCAGACAGAGGGACGGCATTGATAAATGGAGTCCTCCACAAGAGCTGGCCTAAAATAAAATGCATCAGACGACCTCCTTTTTTCCTTTAGCAAGGATGGGTGACCTACTTAGTACGATAAGCTCTCCTATGCTGGATAAGCCAGTAAAATGACATTTTCTGTGACTTCAAAAGCCAATTAAAAGAGAAGGAAGCAAGCCTAATGGAGATGTTTGTCTATGAAAGGCTTCCTTGTTGTAGCTCAGGCCTTGCCAACTGCAAGCAGAAGCAGTACAGTCCCCCATGTGCTTGTTACTGTACATGACTTTCAGGCTGTGGACCGTCTGATCCTCCATGTTTAACCACAGGAATATACCATATAACTCATATACACATATAACACATTCTCATAAATTACTAAATTAAGAAGCAATGATAATAATGCTCTTTTCCCAATAAGACACCTCACAATTATTCCTACTTCATATTTGTATTTTCGGTCTGTTAACACAAGACTGATGTCATTGAGAGCATATAGTGATTCACCATCAGCAGCACAGGCAGGCAGAGTAGAGCCTATCTGCTAGCTGCAGCAGAGCTGCTGGGAACCTCTTCAGCACAACCTCATTGCAAGCAGAGTTATTTCTAGCCTTGCCAAGCGTAGGAGGGGGCTGACATGATGGCTTCCTATCGATTTGCACTCTTCTGTAATCGCTCTTGTTCCCTGAGTCCATCTCTATCTCCTCATCTTCTCTGGGGTTTTTTTGCAAGAGAAGGAGGAAGGGAAGCTGCTCTACGTTTTTGGTGACCATCTCTGTGCCAAGTCCTCGAGGCTGTGTCTCTGGGCAATGCAGAAAAACTGGGAAGGATTATTATGTAGAAATGCTGCCTTCTTGAGCCTCTCAGTTCCTGAACATGCAAACTTGGCATCCATATATAATTATTTAAACATTCTTATTTTACAATAACCCTTTCATCTAGGCTTCATTTTATTGTGCCAAATTATGGATTGCCATTAGGTAATAATATAGATATATGTAGAAGCTGGGGCTGGATTTTATGTGTGGGGGTTTTGAGACTACTTAAACACCATAGAGGAGCTCCATTTATAGATCTCTTCATTGGTCTTGTGCCTCTTTTTCAGAGCTGTCAACACAACATCTCCTTCCTTAAGCATTGCCACATTAAAACTAGACCAACGAAAAACGATGACACCCATGTCACATATTCTTTTGAGCTTTGTACTTACATTATCCTGAATGTTTCCAACAATGTTCAAACCAAATGATCGTCGCTGTAACTTTTGGGGAAACATTGAATGATACATCAGAGAGTGAGGAAGGAAGTCGGCAAACGTGACTAAATGTAACGTGAATGAAACTTCAAAACATTTCCTCATCGGTGAACCATTCTGCCTGAGTCACAGATAGATTTTTATCAGCATTGGTGGTTCTTTGACAATGATGACAACTCCCAAGACGCACACTACTTAACCCACTTAACCAACCAAGTTCTTTCATTTTCATTGTTTTGATTGAGAGACCCCTAACAGCAGAGGCATGACCGGAGATCGTAGGCAGAGAAGAACGGGTCAATAGTGGGGTATGTTATTTAGCATAGATAAATACTACCAATGGAACACGTTTTTCTGAAAGTTTCACTTTCACTTCGGTTTGGTCTTGTACCTCAGTTTAAAACACACAGTAATGATCTACCTCGCATCCTGGTTGTTTACTGTTATTTTAATTCGTTGATGAGGACAAACGATCACAGCATACCAGTAGCATTACAATATAGCAGCTTCATCTTTCGGCAAACTGATCAGGGGGGCTTCCCAACACGTCACAGACACAGACCATAGAGTGACACTCCCACACCGCTGCACCAACCTGCGCCTTTTCACCGCACTGCTGGATCTAATGTGAATCCAGCCTAATTCTACAGATCAACTGTTTGGTCTATAAATAGTCAGAAAAAGGTGAAAATGTCCATCACAAGGTTTGTCATGAAATTGTTTGTTTTCTCCTACAAACAATTCAAAACCTGAAGTTAGTCAGTCTACTAACATATAAAGAAAAAAGCAGTAAATCCTGATACTGGTGAATTAACTTGGAAAAACTGTCTAAGATATGACCTTAAAGGCTTTCATGAAATCAAACCCCATCTTTGATACCATTGTCTAGTATGGTCTGAATTTTCTGCGGTAGCCATTTAATTCTTTAACATTCAGTAACTACCTCTAAATTTAGTAGTTTTTTTCCCTCTATTAGTGGCTAAGGTCTGCCATTTCTGCACTGGATTCAAATTGCCTGCTTGCGTGCATGTAATCCTGCACCATTTTATCTGGTCAATATTGGCCTCACTGTTCACTGTTCACACCCTTTATACCATTTCCCAGCTATATTAAGTTATTGCAAACGGAATACAAACTAGACATCGTCTAACTGACTGATTGATTACTTGTTTATGCTCTAGTACTAATCTACGGTAACACTGCACATGTACTGAATGTACTGCTAATAACAGAATGGACTATGGACGCATTTCAGACAAAATGGGGACACAAAACATGTTGTAGGTACATTAAGATGGACTTTTAGATTTTAAAATGAAAACAGACCACTAGTAGGGTACAAAAGTGGGGTTAGTAAAAGTAGTGTTATTCTTCTTCTACCTGAAAATGATGCTTTGCAAGTCGAAAGGGTATTCTATGATCCCAGTGGTTGGGATTCGAACCCTAAGCACATCCTGTTGGGTTGGCAGATAGGACGATTCAGCAATACGATCCAGATCGCTTAGATAGCTAGAGACAGGAAGGACAACAAAAGACAGAGAAAGGGAGGAAAGAGAAAGTGAAGCATAACAGCAGATACAGCGCACCCCCTCCAAAAGCAAGTGGATCAGTCCAGATGTAACCACAGAAAACCATTCCCAAGAGTTATGAGGGGATTAGGTGACATTTTGTACCTCTACCCCAAAATTTTCTCAGGAATTTAGCTTCATCCTTGATGGCAGCTCCCAAAGACAAAACATTCCTCAATTTCATTCTCTGCTCCCCCTCAAACTGCTCTCAGAGAAGGTTTAGGGGAGCAAAACCTTTAACTTGACTCCAAAAAGATGATTTAGCACTCAAAAGGCCAACATTGACTGCCTCGGTGAAAATAGAAATGACTGCTTCTCTGGTGAGACTTGACAGGAAGGAGGTTTGAGGCTCGGTCTGAGGCCAGTCTTTGAGAGTGTACCATCAGGGATGTGTTAAAGTGCTGAGCCACGCTGTGCAGCACAGGGTAGATGGCGAAAGCGGTGTCGACGGTTTCCAACTGGCTGACCAACTGTCCGGCAGCAAGCCAACCAGTGACATCATCGGCAGCACTTGACACCAGTACCTGAAGATAATATTCTCCAGGTCAAATGGGTACTCAATGATGCCGGTGGTGGGCACTCGGACCCGCAGCACATCCTGCTGAGTGGGCACGTACCCCTGCGTTCCTATTCGTTCTACATCATTAAGGTAACTGTGGAGGGGGAGGGGACATATGACAAGAGATGTACAGTACATGTAGGCAAACCACCAGTCTCAACAGCAGGAGACCACATGGACACGTATATACAAAAAACAGTCACTAATATATAATTACAAAACATTCAAATAATTATGATAACACAGGGTTTCTGCAAGACATTTTAAGAACTTCATAAACGCATTCTGAGAAATACTACAAAGTAATTTAATACATTTTTTTAGTGATGCTCCTGATGTGAATACAGTACAATATTGAGTCTTTCGACAGCAGCATTAGGTTTTTCTGACTTCCTATCAGGGCTGGGCAATATATTAGTTTGTCGTTATCGTGATATCAGACTATATATCGTCTTAGATTCTGGTTATAGTGATATGACATGAGTGTTGTCTTTTCCTGGTTTTAAAGGCTGCATCACAGTAAATTGATGTATTTTTCTTAACTTACCAGAAATGTTATTCTTGTTTTAATACTTACTTTTACCCAGTTAGTCATTATATTCACATTAATGATGATTATTTATCAAAAATGTCATTGTGTTAATAGAGAAAGAACAAATAGTCATCAATATCAATACAGAGGTATTTGGTAAAATACATTGTAATATTTGATTATGTCACCCAGTCCTAGAATTTAATGAAGTGCTTTTGAGGAGATTTGAAAATATCAAGATATATATTGTGTATTGTGATTTAGTACGGAAGCCCTAAAGGGCCATGCATTCATCCTTTTTTATTTCCTCCGTTTTCCCGTGATAACAAGTTAATTTCATTTGTTTTCTCGAGATCTCAAGTTATTATCTCGAATTAACAACTGCCATTTTCCCGAGATAACGGGATAATTTTCTCGAGATAACGAAACTTTGTTTTCCTGAGATAACGATATAATTAATTCGAGATCTTGAGAAAACAAAACAATTGTGTAGTATATTAAATCATTGCAGGAAACATCATTCAGTGTAGCAATGCCAGAGGAGCAGGAGCATATCGATCACCGCGTCACATATGTTTTCAATCAAGGCCTGACACAGGCTGAAAAAGCATTATGCCTTGCTATTACAGATAATATACACATTAGTGTGCGTAATCTAAAAAGACGGTTAGCAAGGCTTCAGCTATATCGGTGGCGCGATCTCGAGATAACAGTCATTATCTCGAGATCTCGAATTAATTATATCGTCATCTCGGGAAAACAAAGTTTCGTTATCTCGAGATCTCGAGAAAACGGCAGTTGTTAATTCGAGATAATAACTTGAGATCTCGAGAAAACAAATGAAATTAACTCGTTATCACGGGAAAATGGAGGAAATAAAATGTATGAATGCATGGCCCTTTAGGGCTTCCGTAATTTAGCTTACAAACATTGTGATGTTATTTTAAGGAGATGTCCAAACCTACTTCCCATGCATTCGTGCAGGATTCAAATTCTTTATTTTCAACTGACTTCAATCAAGCACTAAATATGCTTTTCTCAAGCCAGATCTTGTATCTACAGATATATTAGATGAAAGTTACATTGACGGAAACAGTTTTAACTAATTACTTCAAGAAGTAGCTTTATTGATGAGAGGAGATGCCATGTTAACCCAGAAACCACGATACACTAGCTGGGTGTGACTGGGCTGCACAGTTTGCATTAGTGGTTCTTGGCTCCATGTTGGTTTCATTTTGTTGTGTGTGTGTCAATATCACTATTTCCCAAAACACATTTAAAAGAGAGACTTAAGGTAATACACCTTCATAAATGCAACTTTTAAGACCGGTCAAAATTAGATTGAAGACATTTTAAGTAGGGATGCACAATATGGGATTTTTTCAGCCGATAATTACCTGTTTCTCACGGCCGATACCAATAACCCGATAATAATTTCACATTTTTCTATTTTAAAAATAAGTTCACAACCTGTAGTTTATGCACCCCTGAGGGTAAAACGGCTAAGGCAGGCAAAGATGGATGATTTATTATTCATATCTCTAATAAGAATTATTGTGTTAATCTCATAGACTATCCCTCCTCTATATCGTGCATCCCTAATTTTAAGACATTGTAAGGCCTAAAATTCAGATTGTTGGATTTTAGAATTAAGGATCTGCAGAAACCCTGTTTTAGGTACCAGGAGATCATAAGAAAAAATAATAAGTATTCACAAAACCATCTATGCATAATCTTTAATTCCTCAACTTTATAAAGGAGACATATTATTCTGAAATAGATTAATGCAGGTTGGAATTAGCCCTGATATTATTAGCAGTCGTTTATAAAACTGCCAACATTTCTTCCTTTTCCCAACTCTCCCCATCTGCCTCAACTCTCTTCCCTTCCTCTAGTCGAATGGATGTTAACACAGATTTAAAACTGCTGAAAAAAGGGCTATTAACATTATTAATGCATCTGTGATTTCATCACTCATGTCTTTACTATGGCAACTGATATTTACTAATTTCATCATATTGCAGTGGATATTCCTGGAGGTCACAGTTGAACAGCGATACTGCTTCTCCATTTGAACATATAAAGTAAATAATCAATCATCCCAGTAGATTAATGCATTGCAGACATACTATTTGGTCGAATCGGAGAGCTGGTACTCTCTCCTGCGATCGTAGGCCTCCTGGATGCCAGGGTCAGCCCACAGCATCTTTATCGCACCAATGTACGGCTGATCGAATGATGAAATCTTCTCCACGTCCACCTCGCGCACCACTTGGGCATTATTCTGGTAGAACGAAAGAACAAAGCACAAAAAATACATTTTGAACATCAACATATGAATTAGGTAGATGTGGATTTTATGCAAAATTAAATTAGCAATTGAAATTCAGCAGTTACAGCTTCCAAATCTCTAAGTAGGTGTTGATGGATGGTTTCTTTTTCGAGTTCAGGGAAATATTAGTAGTACTGTACTGTACTGTAGTACTATTATACTATTAAAGTACTATTGTACTATTAAAGAATACATAGTTTGTGGCCTGGATTCAGTTATAGTGAATTGTAAGAGGCTACAGTTAACTCAGTTTACTTTACATCTTATCTTACTACCAGATTTATGACTTATTTGAATGTGGTTCACATTAGATGAACCGCACACAAGTGTTTGACTGAGCAACCATTCACACAGAACACTGGACAAGCAACCAGCAGTGGAAAGGCTGGAACATCATCAAACTCAGGTTTCGAAAGAAAAGGTTAAAAATCGATGCAACAGAACCAGAGTTTCATATTTTTCAATCCATGTATTCTTCTTTCATTTCAAAATCTGGCGCGCACATTACCTATAATGAAGCAAATCAGGTGCAGTATGCTACATTGTAGTAGAGGCTAGGGCTGCTCGATTATGGCAAAAATCATAATCACGATTATTTTGATTGATATTGTAATCACGATTATTAAAGACGATTATTCATTGATTTGAGAACAAGCATTTATTGAACTTTTAACTCTGGTATTTCTTTTAACACGATAAGTTTGAACTGAAAAATGCAAATAAATAAGAAAAATATTTTAATAAAATGAATTAAATAATATGTAATGTAAAAATAAAAAAACATAGGTCCGTTGTGGTGGCAAAATATAATGCTGTTGACACTTCTCTTGCAACTTTTCCGCGACATTCGTCATAAAGGGCAGCGCAATTCTGCTGAAATGGTGACGTGATGGTAACACTGACTACCGCTTGTCCAATGTGTTAATCAGTTTATTGAACCCCGGCTCGCTAACGGTGGTGATAGGGCACATGTCTTTGGCATCATGTATGTGACGGCATCCGTTATTTCTTCATGCCTGCGGGAGCCGGGTGGATATGCCTATCTTGCACAATATCTTCGTTTGTTCCGAGTCAGACTCCTCGAAACCGAAGTGTTTCCACACCACAGAATTCGCTTTATCTTTCTTCCCGACCAAAGGCTCCTTTCTGCCATCTTCTACCGTCTTCTTCTACACGTTTTTTCCAAACACGCACCGGCGTGGCTGAAAGCGAAACTGTTCAGGCGGGGGCGGGGCGGAGCGGAGTGCACAGGTGGAGATGGAAGGGTTCGCTGCATTTACCACACAAGACACGGCGTGCGGCAGAATGATCGTTTTATTACGATTATCTTGTTTTCATGATCGAGGGAAGCCAAAATCGAAATCGAAATTAAAATTCAATTAATCGCCCAGCCCTAGTAGAGGCTAATGTAGTCCTGAGCTGCTTGCCTCACCAGTTCTGCCAAGTTCATTTCTGACTAAGTCCCTAACTTGTAGAATACACTACACGTCAGTCAAATCTAAAGTTTTTGATTTTTAACATTACATTACAAATAAGCGACAATTGGAAAAAAAGACAACATTTATAGGTATGATTTTGTTATTTATAATGTTATAAATACTTAGTATTTGGTCATTGATATGCACTGCAATAACAACAATATGTTTATTCTGGTACGCACCTTGTTCTGTTCATACTTGAACGGGATTTTGAGGGTCTCAGTGGCACGGATCATGGACTGCATTGAGGTGAAGATGTTCTGGTAGACCAGTTTGGTGAAGCCCTTCTTATCCTCATCTGTGTAGCCTGACCCATGGATTATTCTCATCTGCTTGATGAAGGTGCTCTTTCCACTCTCTCCAGTGCCTTAAAGGAAAACAAGATGATACAGGAGGTTAGACAAGAACTGAAAAATGTGGATACATAAGATTGCTGATGGTGTGAAGAGATCCAGCTGCGGACAAGAAGAAAATTATAGTATCCTACAGTGATTACCTACAACTGGAAAGAAAATACGAAAATAAAATCAGACGTGGTGATAGTTCTTGTGTGTTGATAAATAGGATGTAATATTAAAGGGTGTAATGTGAAAACTGCTAAATAAAGCAAACAGTGATAGAAATAAACAGTAGTATAAGTACATGTCCATACAAGTATGACAGTAATTAATTCAAACATTTGTTTGAAAAATGGGTCACTACCACTACAACAACTGATTACAAGCTGCAATCCATCCATCCAAGTACAATTGACAGTATAATACGGTAGTTCTTTCACATTAATGTCGTCAGCAAATGCATTTCTGCTGCTCTAAAAGCAAACTAAACCATAAAGTATAGGCACAATAACACAAAACTCTAACTCTGACAAGTTTAAGCTCTTTTATACAACTCAAATTTCTGTGGTAATAAAGTGGTCAATCTTTGCAACAGACTGACCCCGTCTGTCCACCTACACCCTGCTGCTGATACACAGGGCTGTGAAGGAATCAGCACCATCATGCCCCCCCGGCAGTGGTCAAGACCTCAATGCCAACTCAGTCCCTCTGTTTTAGCTGAACTGACTGAACTGTATTGTACTGTACTGTAGCTGCAATAGAGAAACGATCGTGAACTGGAAGTGGCTGTCTTATTGTTTCTGTGCTGAAAATGGAGGTACAAAAAACTCCAATCAAACCGTAAAACAAGGCAGTGCTGATGAAATATGAACCCTAATCCTGTCCATTGTCTATTTGTCACCTAAAATGTCTTCAAAAACATATTTTAGTGTATTGTTGAGCTGTAATATGATATCATTCGTTACCAGCTGGCTGTCATACTGTTTCTTGTTTCCAAGCACTGCCCAACTCACAGTACGTCATCGATGAGCGGGAGTGTTTGTTGGTCGGTTGCAGTGCATTCTGGCTGTTGTAGTTTTCATGTTGTCATGTAGCACCAATTTCAAAAATATTTGTCTCTTCCTTCTGCATAGCCAGCCCAATTTTATGCAAGGGCGATCTTTCTAGTGGTGAAATACTTCTTTATTGTTAAATGACCTTATCATTCCATTAAAACAGTCAAAATCTCCCCAAACTCTGTATGTGTATTCAAACACATAAGATTTACATAACTTTGAACTCTGAGTCTTGATAAGAATTTAAACAAAGTCAAAAATACACATGGACAAATGTTTCTGGGCTTAATCGTGGTCTAGCCATTGTCTCTTGTCATCTTGGTTCAAGTGTTCTGAGATGTGAAATGTAACAATGCAATGTAATCATTGTTTTGGCCGTGGTTACTGCAGAGGCTCCACTGACAGTCTGGCTAAGTGGAGCAGCCCAGAGTAACCACATGATGGCTGCACGGCTCACCTCAGCTCGGGTAAACTGAGTTCACTCCTCCAATTTTGTATCACAGTGACCATGCATATGCACATGTGCATAAACACACAGAAAGACCAAGTCATTGAGAAGGAAACTTGCTTGCACATGCAAAGAAAGAAATACGCAGAACCCCACAGTTCCCTTTTATACACCAGCTATTCTAGCAGGTTCTGTGTATATAGACATATTCAGTGAGTAAAGGACTTCTCTAGGCTTGGTGATGTGACGCAAGAGTCAAGATGAAAACATCAGCGTTTCTTACACTGTGGTTATCAACCAAAGAGGAGCATTCAAAAGATGAGGCAGGTAGCGGGTAAACCCAAAATTAACCTCCAGTTTCACCATGCAGCTCTCTCTCCAGAGCAATCCTCCTCTTCCACCCCCATTCCACCACCTATTTTCTTCCTCTACAACCCTGCTCCAGCTCTCCACCACTCATCTCTCCATCTCATTTCTCCCAACATTCAAGTCTGAGTCACCGCAGTTTCAGCTACACGTGTACTCTGGTCTCTACCTTTCACTCTTGTCTTTGTTCCTCTGATCTCAACCTGTGCTGCAACTGACAATTATTTTCATCATGGATTAATCTAGAGATTTCCAAATTGCAATGATTGAACACCCAATATTTAATTCATATATGACAAACTGTAACCAGCTGTTTGGTGTTTTGTTATGGACATTTAACACAATCTTGATATAAATGTCAAAATAAAACGTCTACTGTGCCATAATTATGGAATAAAACTTGCAAAATAAAAAAGAGCACAAGAGTGATGAACACGCCTTTCGTTTTTCCTCCCTTGTAAGAACAAGATAAGCATCAATATACTGCTTCCAGAGGTGAGTAGACTTTAGCCTAAAGATAAAATATGTAGTTTCTGAACACATTTCATGCCAATGATGAGTTAATTCTTGCTAAAAGTACCACACACTACACGCTGCATCCACATAGCTGTGATCATGCTCACAGTGTAAATTTTGTCTTACACTTTAACTTTGTCTTACTCTACACAGGAAGCATAGCATCAGCAGAACAGCAGCAGCCTCAATGCTCCGTCTGTGTCTACACAGGATGCGTTCAGGCACAGTATTGAGCTGTAGGTCACTATCTTTTTTGGCAGTGCTCAGAGCCCTACACACAATCATTGAAGTAACATGTGTAAAAACAGAAGAAAAGCATGAAAATACACTCCAGGTTGTGTTTACGGATGTATTGCACGAGTAAAAGACGAGCACTTCAGCAACCTGTGCAGACAGCTGGATTGATTTAAACAGAAGCATATTTGTTCTTTATGAGATGGATGACCAAAAAACACAGCTGAAACATGTGTGAACATGTCCATGTATACAGACAATAATTTTGGTTTTAGCACAGTATCTAACATGAGTAGTTGTGCATGCTTGACCCAACTACTGATGCTCCACACTGAGAAACAAGTCTACGACAATGCTAGTGGCTCTGAGAGGCTACACGTATTGTACGCCCAAAACATGGACAAAAGTCATTAGAAATCATCCTCTGGGCACCATGAACATATGTACAAAATGTACACAGCAATCCATCCAAAAGGCGGACTGGCTGGGTTTGCCATCCATACAGTCACAATGTTAGTGTGGCCAAAAAAGGGATGCAACACTGTGTGTATTCAAGGGGACATACTGTATGGTTTTCTACAGCCTCCTTGGACCAACAGAGGGACTTACCAGTGCACATCGGGAATTTGAGATACCAAATTGGGGGAAAAAAACCCACACTGATCATGTTTACAGCCACATTGTCTAAGAGAACTGTAGGGACTGATTCAATGATGGAATGTGCTTTGTGTTATAAAGTACAGCTGGTATTCCCAAGGCGACGCTGAAATGTCTTCCAAGGATGATGATGAGAGTCAAGTTTGACTGTCACTGACTGAAGAGCAGAGTTGAGTGTACAGTGAAGGAGTGCCCTCTAACCAGACAGGATCTTTCACTGTGGAAAGCAGGTCAGGCAACATCGGAGTTTCCCCTTCAGACAGACTATGTCTTTGAGAAAGGGACATAAATAGCAATTGTCAAGACACAGCACCAGAGTTCATTTTCTCATTGACTAAAGAGCTGAACAGAAGGGGGGGTGTTACTGGGATGTGAAGGAGTAATAAAAGGAAAATAAATGAGAACATGTCCCTGTTTTCCTTTTCTTTACTGGTTGTTGCTGAGTACATACTAACAAGTTTAAAACTGATGAGCAGAAAAATGTGGACATGAAATGGGTATATCAGCTTTGTTGGTTAATAGAGTGTATTCATGTGTATTTTGAATTTTCCAAAGACACACAACCAGAGGAGAGGGGCATGTCTCTCAGCATGATCAGCTTAAGTCAACAGATCCCATTGTTCTCCTGCCCAACTGGAAAACCCAGCAGAAGCATTTCTCACGGACAAGCTGCTGTACGTTCACTGGAGCTACTCCTGAGGGGTAATGCTAGTTCCCATGGCAACTCCTGTGCTGGACTCATAAATACATGGCAGAAACACCAGCTGATATGCCCAGCTGATAGGCTTTGGTACGTCTCCACAGAGCCCAGTCAGACATGCAACTTTAACGTGCCTTTTTGTGATCCCATAGTGTCCTCGGCCAGTACTCTACTCTTAACCTATGGGAATTATAAAGTTATAGAAGCCATTAATGGACACCGATTTTAAATTGCATCAGCATAGCTCTCCTCCTATAGGGTACTTAAACTTTCTATCTGAATTTATGAACTCTAAAATATATATATTCACATTTATATTCAACTGCCAGTTTGATATGTACTAATGATAACAAATGCAGTCTGATGAATCAGGCCTGCAAAAAATTCTACCATGAAGGCTGTAATAATAATGATGATGATGGAAAATGAAGGTATAATATTGATGATGGAGCATTTTTACTATGTTATTATCACATTTAATAAGAAAAAAAAAAGTTTCTTTACTAATCCCCAAGTGGGAAAGTCACACAGCACACACAGGAGCCATAGACATGCAGTTGCAGAGATATTACAGTCATCGATCTTCTATCAATCTATCGGGGGAGGCAACACACAACAACTCCCCCCTAGGACTGTGCGAAAAAATCTAAGACAAAATATAGTCTCGTATCACGAAAACGACATGTATATCGTACATATTGCCCAGCATGTTCTTGAATTATATATTTTTTTCATAATAATTTTATGGAATCCGTTTTAACAAAAGATTACATTGCACATAGACGTGTGAAGCCCCGTCTCTGGGTGGAACAGTGTTTTTCCTGCATGCCTTGAGACAACCAATGACCAGTGCTATTAGATCTTGGCAAAGCAAGCATGCTGCATGCTTACTGGTTCACTGACACTGATGAGATGAACTCCTTAGATATTGAAAAACTGTATCAAATGACAAGACATTTTTCGATACTCTTGCTTTTTCGAGGCAATTTGGTTGGTGCCATTAAAGTATCGTAGTTCAATACCCAGCCACCAACTGGCACCAGGATTTCAGAGCCAAAGCGGGGAATGCTGGCATGAATCACCCAACCCTAACTGGCACCTCTCCAGCTACCAGTCCACACTCAGTACTGTGGTACATGTTGGACTTGAACTAGCCAACTTCCAGTTCCCAAGCCAAGTCCCCACAGACTGAGCTGTCACCCCATATATCGTACATATAAGCCATTGAAGCAGAACAATGAAAATGATCCTTTGCTGCAGCTCTTAAAACAACTATCATGATAATATAAAGTTAATAAACCCAATTACAAATCAAAAAGCATGTAAAAAGCATATGACAAGTAGCCAAAGTCATGTTAGACAAATCCACTTCACAACATCAGGTAGCAGAGACCCGACAGGCTTACCAGAGACCTTGAGCAATTTTGAAATCCTCAAAACAGCAAAGCTGGAGGGGGCAGGGTGAAGAGAAGCCCAACAATCACATAGCCATGACTGTTAACCAGCGCAGAACCGTGTCACACTGCCTGCATCATGCACTGGGTATTAGTCATTCTGCTAAATAACCATTAACTACAAAGAACAGTTAAAAAATCTTTGAAACAGATCCATTTCATTTGGTCGGGCCAGCTGGAGGCCAGGACAGACATTTCAGCGATGGTTTACATGAAAAGTAATAGCTTGAAGCAGAGTTTGGCATCCACGCTGAAAGGGAAAGAACAAAAGAGAGTTGAGGAGACGAGAGGGAAAGGAAGGAGGTGCAAAGTGTGACAGAGTGAAAGAGAAGGGCGCTCCAAGTAAATGATTCCTTAAAACTTCCTCAAGCACATCAAACAGGAAGCGATGTCCACTTCAGCTCAGTGTTGGAAAAGCCTTTGCTGAAGGCTTGCTGACTGTACAGGAACTGAATGACTGAATGACTGTCTAGTGGCCCCCAGAAACTCCTCCAAGAACATTTTTAGGAACTTAATGTGCATTTTGAACGTAGGAGCATATTTCTGGGTTTAATGCCTGGAACTCTTGGGCCAACTTTGTCATACTGAGCATCACTGGTTTAACAATCAAAAGTTTCAGGACTGCTACACCCAACAGTCTAAAATAGTTTAAATTAGCTCCACTTCGACCAACTGGAACATTTTAGTGCTTCTTATGTTTGATAAAACAACCAAATATTATAAATGAAATATAATACAAATGGGGCAATTCTGTTTAATGAGTAATTTTGCTTTTAATAATTCTGTACTTACACTTGAGATTTTAAATGCACAAGAGAGTCAGTAAGGGAAGGGAGACTGAAACACACAAATTAACGTGTCTGAGTAAGGTGTTAGGCCAGGTGTTAGGTCTTCTGCGTAGATTCTCCAAGACCCTTGAACTTGCTTTCTTACCTCTATTCAAAAATTCTGATGAGTGTACAACTGGCCTCAGATCTGGTGACTACAAGACCAAAAAATATGATTCACATAATTTTCATACTCAAAACATTTAATGACTCTTCCTAACCTGTACGGAAGCATGTGCATTTGTTATGTTTCTTGGTTAAATTTCCTTTAACCTTTCATTTGTCTGCATTCAATGCAATTAGACAAGTCATTAAAACAGAAAAATGCAGTGAGAAAAAAATCAACAGATCCTTGCATAAGAGTAAACAAGTCTTTTGTGTTTAGTATTTTCAAGAATCATTTCCACTACTACTGGTCTCCTTGATTTAATCATCAGACCCGCAAAACAGTGAGTCACAAAACACAATGTAAATGCCCTAAATATGCAACAACGCAATTGCTAATCCATCGTCTAATTTGCCTAATCTTTGTGGTTATGGAGATGGGGTGGAAACACAAATGCACTTAAGGCACTTTTAAATCCCTCTCACTACTCAGTTCTTGAAACAATTTCATCAAAAAGCTGACTGACTCCAGCATCTTCAGACTAAAAAACACTACTTGCCAAACTTTACTGTCTGAGCATGGACTGGCAGCGTCACAATAATACTTGGACTGCCATATTGGCAGATGGTAAAGTGTACAGCTGCTATGGGTACAGTAACTCCTCCTTGCTTGAGAGAGAGTGTGTGTGTGTGAGACAGATAAAAATTGTTTCATATCCATTTCCCATGTCACTGTTCCCTTTCATGAGATAGATGGAACCACTCCGCCTCCCAATCCTCCTCCCACTGGTTATATGTATAGCTACAAGGCAGCAGAGACAAGACCACATGGGACAAATAAAAGAAAAAGAAATTAGTAATAGGTGGAAAACATGAGCCTTCATCAGAAAGGAATTGGGGGAAAAAAGCTGTGGAGAGTAACGATGCACTGTGTTTTATAAAATCATTTCTGCTACAGTAGTACTGCAGATATTATCAGCCAAAACTGACTGACAGAGATATTAACACTTAATCATCAATACTGTACGCCATAAATCTATAAAATGAGTGAACGTGATAAAAGCAAAATCCTTACAATATACTGCTTTTAAATACAACTGCAACCATAACTTATTTTAATTATTGGTTACTTTTGATGATTATTTTTCTTAATCAATTTATCATTGATAAATTGGTCAAAAACTCTATAGGTATTAGGTTTACAATAATAGAAAAAGTAAGGAAGGAAAGGAAACCACCAACTATTCACATTTGAGAAGATGAAAACATTGAACTTTCGGGATTTTTACTTTAAATAAATGACAAACAATAATCAAATTATTGTCTAATGATCAACTAGAAACCAAATGCTTCAGCACTACCTGAAATAGAATCAATCTTCAATTTTATGTTACATTTTTTCACAAATATTGAATTTTTTATTATATTTTAACACTGCTGTTCTGTTGTATTAGAATGCTTTATATTGCCTGGAGTTCCTGTACAGCATTACACTGTGAGGTGCTCCTGTAATTTTGTCCCATCTGTGCACTGCAATTTAACAACAGTAGAAACATTACTGTGATTACAAACTACTTCACACGCAGAATCAAGCTGAGAAATGTGTTGTTTGTTTACAATAATTTGCAGCATGAGTTGCAGAAGCAGAACAACACACCTGAGCAAATTCTGGTATGAGCCTGTTGAAAAATGACACATTTATTCTTCAACTATAAAATACCCTGCCTCTTTCTGGTACATATGTTAGACATATCTCATTTAGAAGGGAAAAAAACACAGCCATCTCCTAGTTCAAAATGCAGCAGATGGACTAGTGGGCACCAGGGACCAACCAGACCAGACCATTCCTCAAACTAACCGTCCATGTCACGGTATGTGCAGATATATCTTAATCTACTCACTTCAAAGACAGTTTGAATGACTTGAGTTTGTCCTGTACTGCATAGGGAAGTTTGAAGTGGACGGTATGAACACATCTAGATCTCTGCTGACTGAAAGAATGAGAAAGAAATTGCAGTGCAGGATCTCTTTTCCAGTTCAGAGAAATTCCTGGCATATTTTTCCTTCTAAAAGGACTTTGATGTCAATATAATAATTTTCTCTATTTTGGTTCCCATTTAATCAAAATGTTAGTTGTGCTGGAACTGCAGCAGTTCCAACTGGAGGCAGGATTTGCAGTTTGCAATCCCTCAACTAACTGTGCACCCTCTTTAGCTTCCTTCTTCCTAGTCCAAGACTTAGCTGGGATCTTGCCCACTGCTGATGTGTTGCTGTGTAAAGATACAAAAGAGCTTTTTGTTTTTTGAGGTATCCAGACCTGTTTGATTTCCGTATGCACACACACAGGCACTAAACTGATCAAGCAAGTGCTACAACTTGTAATTAATTCATACGCTTTTAAGATCAGGTCTTTAGGTTGAAAGTCAAACTGAAACAAGCCACAATTCTGTCTTTTATAACTGTCTATAACTGTAGAAGTTATATTTTTATTTCATTCTTGACAATAAAAAACATCAGTCTCCTCAGACATGAACCAGGACATTAAGTGATGCGAGACGGTGTTAATGGGGGCGACACGGATCCGTAATAACAAGTCAGACAGGTGGTGACATGAGAAGCACTGGGCAGTCTTTCACAGGCCCGACTGCCACATAACTGCTGAAACTTGGGGCGTGTCAACATCAGTTTGCTCAACCAACAGAGCCGCCAGACAAACAGTACAGAATTGCGAACACCTACCTGTCTTGCCTTCGTACCACACTGTGAAACTCAATTTTTCATCTACCAGGCACAGAGGCTTAGGACTGCATACGTAAGACTCTGACAAAAAATTGAAGGGATGGCTGATCCTGTACAGGTATACTTCTATCACACATACGCAAAGTGGACTAACAAGTCCTTTTATACATCAGAGCAATGAAGGATCACAGGCTCCATTATGGCTGGCAATGACATTAGGCGAGGGCATTAAAATTAGTTCAAGATTTTGAATTCTGTAATGTTAATAAATACAAATGTAAGTAAATCCTGCCATGAGCAGATTTCCTTCATATGTTTGTCTATGGTACTTTTCACAACATGGTACACCTGTTGATATAAATGGGGTGGGCAAATATACTAGGGTTGTACCGATCCGATCACGTGACTCGGAAATCGGGGCCGATCACGCCACTGAAGACTCGATCGGGACTCGGACGTTACGACCCGATCAGAGATCGGTTTTATATATATTTATTTAGTCATTATTTGTATTAGATTGTTGATATATGGGCTATTGGTGATTCAAAATAAAAAAAATAAAATGAGTATTTACTACCACCGTTTACGACATGCGCATGCGCAGAAGACCAGCACGCCAGTTTGTTTTGAAGCGGAGTGGCGAGTTGTGGCGCACCATGTCTGCTGTGTGGAAGTATTTTAAAGTGAGTGACGAGAACGATGCAGTTGCAAACTGTCAGATATGTAAATTTGGGATATCGAGGGGTGGTAAAATATAATAAAAAATAAGGGACACCTTGGATAGTTTTCTTCGATCTTTTTAATTTTTTAAATGTATTATAAGAGTATCGGATCGGGACTCGGTATCGGCAGATACTCAAAAATCAAAGGACTCGGACTCGTATCGGGGGCAAAAAACCCTGATCGGAGCATCCCTAAAATATACATCTAAATACAATGCAATCCAACAGCAGCACACATTACAGGCTCAAAATTAGCATAACGCTCTAAAACAGCTTAATAAATCTATAAAATAAGATTATAACCTTCCTGAATTTATTCCAAGACTGTTCCACCGGGCTGCATTAGTTCTAGGTAGGTGTACTTGTACACTGATCAGCCACAGCATTAAAGACACCTACTTAATTTTGTGCAGGTTCCCCTTGTGCAGCCAAAACCGCTCTGACCTGTTGAGGCACGGTCATAAGACCTCTGGGGGTGTCCTGTGGTGTTTGGCATTGGGATGTTTGTTATGGATCCTTTGGGTCCTGTATATTGGGGGGTGGGGCCTCCATGGATCAGACTTGTTCTAGCACGTCCCACAGATGCTCGATCAGATCTGGGGAATTTGAAGGCCTGGTCAACACCTTGGGCTCTTTGTCGTGTTTCTCAAGCTGTTCCTGAGCAGTTTTCATGGTGTGTCAGGGCGCATAGTCCTGCAGGGGGGGCACTGCCATGGCAATGAGGGGGCATAGTTGGTCCACAATGGTGTTTGGATGGGTGGTGTGTGTCAAGAGCCATCCACATGAATGCCAAAACCCACGGATTCCCAGCAGAACATTGCATTGTAACAGGATCATTGTTATCCACATCCCCCGTCAGTGATTTTAAGGTTGTGGCTGATCAGTGTATATGCCTTGATGAGAACAAAAACCCTAAAAATATTTACAATAAATTAAATGTCACCGTGAAAAGCAGCAAAGCCAAAAATGTAGGGTAAAGCAAATGTAAAAGACTTATTATCCCAATCATGAACAATAGAAACAATGTCTCTCCTGTTGACAGGAAATTAGGTGCCACACAAGTCACATTGGATCAAGAAATGCCTGTGTAATGAAAATGTATTCAGTATCCCATTGATAGCTGGTTGACAGGTTTTGATCTGTTCTGACACAATTTACTGCTAAACTGAATTGAATTAAAAGTGCATGTGACTTTCATGGTGGATAGAAAACTTTTTGAACATAAAACAAAAATGTATTTGGCTGAACTAACAAGCAGTTAGTTGGCACAGTCACACCAGAGTACCAGGCCAGGCCGTATGAGTCTAGCAATTTGAGATTTCTGGGAAATCAGCTCACGTGGGTGATGATTAGCATTATGAACCCTGGCTGAGAGTCAGTCTGTGCTGTTAGACATACAGTTGTGGGAGTAAGGATACAGGAAGGCATCTGCCAACTCTGCCTTGAGCTCTGCTACGGTGCCTTTGTGGACGGCTGGGATACCACAGGGTGGCCTGATGGCCCACAATGCTCCTATACATATACACACTCTCACACAAGTCTCTTTTGGGTCATTTTATCATATTTGCGTGTGGGTATTCTGCATCTGTATGGTCTGCAATTTTGTTATTTCTACAAAACCCTGCCATGCCTGCCGTTACCTTGGCAGCAGCTAACAGGGATCCAAATAAATATCGCTAACACAGGGCTTATCTGCTTGGCTTCCAGTGGGACTTACTAAGTGAAACTATAATAGGTGTACGTAGGCTCCATGCATGAGACATCCTTGGGTGTTGCCAAAAAACAAACACTCATTAACCCAGATACTACCGACCTGTTTGAGCGGTGTGCACATTGACAGATGAAGTGTGTGCTCAGTGTGTGTGCATATATACAGTATATACTGACTCCCATTTCAATTATGAGTTCAGGTAAATATCCTGTACTGCCTGCAGCCTTCATTCATTCATTCAGGTGTACAGAATGTCCTTCTGATGTTGTGGATTTGAATCCGGCTCATAGCCAATGCTGGGTCCCCTCTTTTTCTGCCATTCACCAGTAAAAAAAACTAAATCCAGAAAACTCAAAAAAACATTTCTGGAGCTTCACAGCAGCATTCTCCTAAACAACTGAACTAGATGGGGACTGTGTGGGGGGGGGGGGGGGGGGGGGATCCAAAATTGATTTGAAAAAGACATTACTAACGCCATTTTTTTAAAGCTGAAAATGCAATTGAAGCTGCTGAGCTAAAAGTGTTAAAAGCGCACCCCATTTGAAGTGGGTTCATGAGCTTGAGCGTTTGTCAAGGTGTGAATAACGTCTTTTCAAATCAATTTGGGATCTCAGGGCCTTTGGGAGACTCGGAATGCACTGGAAGAGCTGTATGGAGCATTTCTGAGGTTTTATTTTGGTTATTTTTTTTACATTTTAAAACAAGTCTCCATCTATTTCAGTTGTATAGGAGAATGTGGCAACGCTGTTTTGCTGTGAAGCTCCAGAAATGTTTTGTGGATTAAGAAAGTTCACCCAACTTTCCATCGGTATGGGGGTGAGAAGATAATGACTGAATTTTCCTATGTGGGTGAAATTATCCTTTAATACCCAGACATGCTGTGACTACAAAAGGGTGTATGACAAAACTATTGCATGGGAGCTTTAAGTTTTCAGGTGTGGTTCTCTGTACTATACATAGAATGGCTGCTGAGTCATGCATCAACACCTTCTCTCTAAAAATGAATATACAGTATATGTAATGGTTTTACCTGACATTAGCGTTCTTTTGACACTGATCACAGAAAAACTTTTCTTCCATGTACGTGATTAGGGTTGCATGGCATGGTAAAAATAATTATACTGCTATTATTTTGACAGATATTATGATTGCAATATGATTCACGATTAGTGGGGATGATCACTTTTGCATCATTCATTTTATTTTCACAGATAAAACTTAGAATCATGATGAGGTCACGTTTATTGGTATCTGCACTAAACAAACATGTTTTAAGCGCGGGTCAACCGCTAGAAATCGCCTATTGAACCCATTCCCACTTCCCAGGCAAGGCAGCCCGTCTGTGCTGTGTATCTGAAGCGTTACATTGTACGTCACTGACATCACATTTCACATCATAAATGCAGCGAAAAGAGTTGTAACAGAAGAGAAAAGAACAATAGACCCATTGTGAAAGAAGTGTCTGTACAACGGTGGATAAATATATTTTGAGTGGTGCAACCTTCGCGAAATGAACAGCCGCACGCTAAAATTATTTTATCCCCCTTCAAGTTAGCCGAGTGATTAACCGGAAGTTAGCCGGCTCGGTCAGCAATCCAGGTATTTTCATAGCCAGGAAGCTTTTTTGCCTTCAAAACACCACTGTAACGCTGGGTCCAGTAATAAAACGTCCTTGATAGACCGCATCCCAAATTCCTTCCTTATTTACGCGCCACCACCGGATGTTGATAACGTGTCATCACTTCGCTCAGCAGAATTTAACATGTTCACCCAGGACTTGCGTTTACATTAAAGCCGAGCCGAGGTGATAAAAACCTGTGTCTACTGCAGAGTCAATTGACCCGGGTGTAAATGGCGAGTTTACACACTCCCATTGCACACAAAAGCCTGATCTTAGTGGGTTTAAGTGGGATTTTTATCCAGTGGAAAAGGGATATAATAAAGAATTTTGCAGAGTCTCTACCACATCGCTTACAGGCACACCACTTGTGTTCTCAAATATAACACTAAGCTTTGGCTCTGCTGCCTGGTGATTAGTCCAGTCATCACAATTTACTCTACTACACAGTTCTGGCTATACAATGTTAGCACAAGTGAGCTATAGTCAATAATCAATATCAATCTATTGCTTTTAATCTTGTAGCTTACTAGTCCTGACCTGTAACTAAACCTTGACTGAGAGACCAGATAATCATTGTCTTGTTTTAAAATTATCAGGGCCATCTTAACTGTATATCGTCTGGTCTGTGTGGTTTAGGTTGCTGCTGGAAACACGACGTTCATTTCGTGCAAGCGTATGTGAACTGGTGTCCACACACAGGGCTATCTTTCCAAGTTGGCATTTATCAAACGTAATAAATAACGCGAGTTGTCTCACGTTTTTCAGGCACAGAGTCACAGAACAGCGCTGCAAGTGGCTGGTAAATAAAACATAGACAGGAAGATAGAGGGTATGTGCTGCCCGGCTAGGTTAACAAGACAGACAAACAGATTGACTACAAGCACATCAACTTAACATTACTGTTAGAGACCACAAGTTTACCTGACAGCTGTTCCTCTAAGTCTGTATTATGTTTTTTTCTTTCCATGACCAAAAGATATAGCTAGTTTCACCTCACTGAAGTTGTTGACACAGCTTTGACACGAGGGGGAGGCGGCGTAATTTGCGGGCCTCGAACCGGAGTATGTGTGTGTGAGCATGCGTGTTTGAGCACAGAAGGGGGCTGGGCTGTAGACTGACTGGGAGTGGGAGACGCTTTGCCAAAGCAAGGATGCGAAACACTAGAGATCTTCAGCGCTAATATTAGAGGTGAAAATCATGTCTAGATCAATATGAGACCATGGCGCAGCAAATTAGACTATGGCAGGCCGCCAGAGTCTTGTTAACTTATGGGGAACACTGAAATATATGGTGGGTGATATGGCTCACTTTCTACGTTTATTTTTTTCTGACATTAGCATGGGCTGTATGATGCTCTGCTCAAAACTCTGCATTTTTCTGGTGGCCCACAGCTTCCTGAAAGCACTGAATAACCTAATCAAAGGCTATTAAATGTCAAGATATAAAAATTAATTTGAAAAAGAAACTTACACACATACAATGGTCAGCATTGTATGTTTTTGAGGAAAAATTTGAGACTTAGTGTGGAAGAGGGAGGGACTGCACCACATTTTATTTAGCTTGGAAAATACTTGACTCAGGATCATTTTAAACTAAGATATTGTAATTTTGTACATGTATTTGTATTATGTATTACACAAACTGATGGAAGAAAAAAGGTGATTTAAATGGTCCTGATTTGCATGCTTTGTCCTTTGGAGAAGAAGAAACACATTTGTGTAGAGTACATCAGTACAAGTTTTACAGGTTTCTTCATTCATGTGACAAACTTAACCTTCAGTCAACAGTGGGTCCACACTGGAAAAATGAAACTCACTGTCATGAGTCACTGTTTGCACACTGTCACAATACGTAACATCAACTGTTCTTTATCTAACACCATCTTTTTACTTTCATTATAACAAGAGACGTTCATGTGACGTTATTACACCATCCTCCAGTCATAATTACAGTCCTTGTTATAACAGAGAGTGGCAGGGATGACTTACGTTTGTAGGCTAACCCAGAAATTAGCATCACCCTGGTTACATCGGAAAGAAAAGCCTATTGGATTTCTCAGTTGGATTTTGGACTACTGCAGAAAATAAGCTCTGTGGCAAACGCAAGTTTATGATACTTACTATGTTCAGCAAGATAATCTGAACAACAATTTAATGATTTTTGAAGCACAAATGCAATCGCCAGAAGTAAAAACTTGACATCGTGGACCGATGACTTCAACATCCCAACTAAGCATCTTTCTACACTATAGTATACACACGTGACTATAAATTGATCAATCTACGAGTTCGAAAGTTTCAGTTAGAATAGTTTGTCACTTAAGTTCACCTGTAAAGACGGACTAGTGAGTAGATGAGTCTCTGTGTTTGGAGTGATGACGTTTAATGTCCCCAACAACCTCTGGAGTCTCATTTAGCCACTTGTTAGCAAGTAACATGTAAACACGTTATAATTCACACGTGTTGTATTAACTGACAGATTTTATGTCGTAGAACAAAACGTGAGACTCTCTCAAGCCTGTGTTACCCACAGACCTTATATTTCATGCATGTAACACGAGACCCATTCAAAAAACCCACCGACTTCAAGATAAGGAAACCGGGCCGGAAGGGCAAAAGTGCTCATTCATTTCCAGCTTTTAGGACTCACTCCTGTGTCACTGTGTAGAATGATGAGATATTTTCACAAGAACATGAAACTCTATAGTCATAACCAGAAAAGAGTGCTTTTCATAGAAACTTATCAAATTCAAGATCAAGGGGAAACGAAAGCATGTTACAGACCATTATCATATCACAGGAACTTCACTTATCAGAGATCCCCTGTATACTCTAATGTGCTTTAATTAGGTAAGACACCAACGTTAAAATCAACCTCAGCAGTTTGAGACAGTTGCACTAATAAACAGTCATTTCCACATTTTGAAAAAACAAAAAAGATCCTATTTACTGAGGAAAGCTCACCAACTGGTGTTGTAACTGCAGCTCCCTGGGCTCCGGCTATACACATTTACTTACTTGTGACTTTCATTAGCTACAGAGCAGGCGGCACAGCACTCCTTTGACCCTAGCTAACCACACTACTGAGGAAAGCCAGTCTGTTGCTGATAAACAGCTGGAATAATTGCCTCCGCTCCAAACGTTAGATGAAACCAACAATGCTGCTTGTAGGTCGCAGATAAGCATTTCAGACAACTATAAGCATTTAAATAATAGATTTTGAGCCTTATATGCAATTAAAAACAGAGTAGTCAACAATTGTGAGTCAGCAGTGTGAAGGTTGAATATTTCCAGCTGAAAACTGAAATATTTGGTTACAGCTGCAATGTTTCTGCTCTACCAGCAACATCAGCAAGCAAATCAACACAACTGCATTTAAGATTGTTATTTTTCCCCCCAAATCAGTGACAAAAATATGAAATCCAACACTGAAATTAAGAAGTCACAAGCCATTCTAGACAAAAGATTGAAGACATGATATATATGCAGCCAAAAACATAATAAAAAGCTACAGTAGGCGTAAAGGTCTATAAAAGGATCAAAGAAGTCCATAATAGGTTCCAAATGAAGTGAGACAACCAGAGTGCACTATAACTCACATTGTAGCTGGATAGTGCTTAGATCCTTTACACACAAGCTTAAATAATGTGACAGCAGACTCCCACCACCAGCTGAAACAAAAATGGCTCCTGCAATTTGTACTTGAGCATTTTCATAAAAAAAATAATAATTTGGGTTGCTTGGACAGAGAAGGGATCTCTTCCAAATCAATCTCTTTCGATGAGTCACCACCATCCCAGCATCTCATCTGTGAGCAGGAAAAGCAGGACAATAACAATACGTTTCTCCTCCGCCAACAACACTTTTATATTTCTAATCAATGTGTGGCAATATGGGGACCAACTAAACCAACAGATGCCTTTTGTGTGTTGCCAGCCATGAACTCACAAGCAAGGCCATTTATAAGTAGAGAAGTGCTTCAGTGACACTGAGACGTCATATTACACCAAACTATCAACAGACTCCAGTAGTTTGATATCTCTGTTGTATTAGTTACATAGCTAAGCTTAGTGTAGATATATCTGGTTTATCATACAATAACTGTGGTCTTGGTGACCTTGAAACTGCTGGTTATCAACATTCATAAGGTACTTTGACTCATTCAGCAGCCAAATGTGTAATGGTATCTAGAGCCCAATGATAAATCTCAATCTGATCCGTTTTATTTTTAAATATCAATATTAGTAGTGGCTTCAGAAATCAGGTATCAGTCTGGCTGCAGCAGTATAACAGTCCTCTATTCAAATGCCTCATTTAAACTTTACACATGGGGTTTGATAAAAAAAAAAGTCTGTACAATAACGCAAATCCCATTTCTAGTTTTTACCCCTGCCCCTTGTTTTCGAGTGACCCCTCGCCCCTCAGAACAGAGTTACAAGGAGCAGTGGTTGAAAGTTCCCCCTATGAAATGGGACACCCCTTAATGACCGTCATATGTAATCAGTTATTGTTAATGGCATTTACAAACGTGATCAGACATTTCCAATATGTCGTCTTCAGCTGTGGTGATTTCTCTTGCATTACTGTGGCAATCCTGGTATTATCACAATGCCATTTGCCATTTCGCTGATGGAGACAGAAAAGCAATTTGTTCACAACTTCATTCTATCAACAAAGTCATAAAAAGCAAACAAACAACACAGCTTCATTAGTTTCACTGCTGGACTGAAGTTACATTTCAGTTTTCATATCCCATTAAAAGGGACAAACAAAACTGAGCAACAAAATTGTAATGTTAGCTAGCTGGCTAGTTACCCTGACATGAGCAAACTAGAGTAGTAGCGATTATTTTATGCTGTTGTGATAAAGAAAAGGACAATAACACATCGAAAAGATTTGAACAGTGCCTCTGAAAAAACTCCAACTGGAGGGCCATGTAGCTATAACTGGTTGCCCTGCCACTCTATCCCAACAAGAACTGGGACACCCTAGGTGCTTTTTTTTGCAAAGTGGTAGGGGCAAGGGGTGTACTGGGATTGGGCCATAACCCAACATATGTGTCTGACTGCATCCATCTTGGTTATCCCCCCACACTACAGACCAGAGGGTCATGGTAATGCACCTGAAGCTGCTTGGTAATAGCTAAAAAATAATGCACTTTGGCAGTTTCCACATTCTACTTTACTCTTCTTGTCCCTCAGGAAAAAGTTGCCCTGTACTGTAGGTAAAACACAGAAGACAGACTTTGACCTAAACCTAAAAAATATAATTGTTACAAAATATGTAAAGATATATAGTAAAAAAACAAAACTATGCAGCTCACTTTTAAATTGCACAAAGGTTTAAAAACTCACAGACGCAAAATGCATTTATGAATAAAGTTTTGCTCGTCCTGACGGGCTCTCATTCACACCACTTCCCCACCCATACAGTTTAATGCTCTCTCACTCACAGATACCATACAGAGCTGATTAGAATCACATTAAAGCTAGGACAGCTCGTTGTACATTCTGTATTAACATACGTCAAGAAATCACTGAAGCCGCCTTCTTAGTGACTTTTTGAATGGGAGAATTTCAGTGTACAGCTGGTTCATTACAGCTTCCACAAACCGCTTACTGATGTATTTGAAATTAAAAGGAGTAAGATCAGGTATGACAGACAGAAGGATTGACACCTTTTCATCATCTTGCTAGATTACTTTAACCACCTTCTGAGTCATTTAATGTGCAGGAAGTGGCTAAATCTAAAATGGGGTTGATGGCCAATTATGGAGATGTCTTCCTGTCCCATCCCACCACCCCGACTAGTAATTGTTCCATTGAAATCCAAATTTAAAATGTTTTTGTGAATACAGTTTCTATATGGATCTATCTGCAAAGAATGTAAAGCTCCCCTGACGTTCTGACAGTGATTCGACATATCATAAACACTAACTGTGCAAGAACAGGGACAAAAAACTGTTGTTTCTTATAAACTACTGTTCTGTTCAATGTTGGAAGTTGTTGCAGCTGTGAGTGGGTGCATCTTTAAAACCAGAAAGGGTTCAGTCACATGAGACGACAAACCATGGAGATGCTTAAATGTCCTTATAGCATGATACTGAATCCCTGCTAGTTCTAGTGATGCCGTTTTGCAGCTAACCCTAAACATAACTGTGGTGCAGAATAGGCAAAAGAATAGCTGTCCCCATCAACACAACATCAAATCAAATGCACAATTGCTCTGCTACTCCTCTTTAAAAGTGAAAATTAGTCTGAATGGCACAGTCTATTCTCTGGAGAACAGTTATTTTCCAGGGAGGGCCACCTCAGTCGAGCCCTTTTCTAGACCAGACACCAAGAGAATGCTGTCTCCCTTGCAGCAGCCTTAATTAAAACCCAACTCTTTTTAATTATTTAAGTCATGTTTTACAGGCTGATAAAACTACAGTAATGAAGAAGACGACTACAGTAAGGGTTTTAATTAGAGGGAACTGTTGACAGCTCGTCATGAAAAGCGTTACCTGGCCAAACTTATACTTAATATATAATCCAGAGTAAGTCCTATAGTCCTGACTGGCTACTAATAAACAAATATCACTATTAAATTCAGAGGCTAACGAAGTAGATTTCTATGACCTTAAACAGAAAAGTTATATACAGCAACAGACTATTAAGGTTGTGTTACAATTCTTTTTCTACCATAGGTGTGCGCCTATAGGAAAATCCTGTGATTTGTATGTTCGCCATCTGGCGTCTTCGCCATTGCTGCAGTGGCAATTGAGTATATGCTGTTGCCTGCTGACAGTGACAACAGAATAGGGTGTTGCACCAAAGATGTTAGATGGTGTCCTCATTTATATGAATGATGATCTTAAAATTATTCAGATTATACATGGAAGACACTGGTTACAACAATTGTCCAAATGGATGATAGAGAAAAAAATCTGACCATCTGCCAAATTTCAAATGGTGATGGTGTGTTCAAATGAGAACTGTGTTTAATCATAACAAACCAGTGACATTAGTAACAAACAAAAAAAAAATGTGTGGGTAGTCAAGATTATTTCATTAATCCCCTGGCAACATAATGCCAACTAGGTCTGCAGGTAACCCATAGACAGTCAAAATTACAATTAGGATCAACAATAATCATAACTTTCTTGATCGGCTTTAGTCAAATATCTTGGTTCTCTGCATGGCAAGGGAGGTAAAAGGCATGTGAAATCCGTTTTTTTTTAACCAAAGTTGAAGTTTACCACTACTCTTGGAGCAGCTGTGATCCGCAAAGGTTCTTCCTGATTTCCCGAAGAGTAATGTTACACAATAAGGAAAAGTAAAACTAGTGACAGCTTGCATTGAAATGCGTGGACATTGCAGCAAGACGCTAGCGCAGCGATGACGACGTGTCTACTTCTGGTACTTTGTTGTATTTGCTTATAAAAAACTTGTGAGTTTCGTGAGTTGTAGCAAATGCTCGCCACAACCAAATGAAGCCTGAAATCAGAACAGCTACATGCTGCTTAAATGATTAAGATCATGTAGTGATGACAATCTCCTGTCTCTGTCATCTTGTGGGTGGTCATATAACTTGTCATCAACCTGACAGTCAATGCTGTAGGGAAATATATGAGCCTTGAAGGTAAAAGAAGAGATGCAAGATATATATATATATATATATATATATATATATATATATATATATATATATATAAATATAAATATAAATATAAATATATAGCTTGTTTAAATTCCTGAACCACATCTAAGTTCTGATTTGCATATCACATCATAGGCAAATCCTGCGGTGACCAGGTTAATGCAGCGTGTGCAGTTGTGGCTGCAGTGTTTTGCATGTCAAACCTTTACGGTTCAGTCAAATCAATGAGGTTAGGCACTGACTGGTTTGTGTGTGCATCAGAGTAGAGATGAAGTGTCTGTGAACGCTTTTAAATGATGCAGGCTTACCCAGCAGAAGAAGCTTCAGCTCCCTTCTCGCATCCCTCTTGTCTCGCCGGAGTTGTTTCTCGATCTCAGCGTTGATTCGTTTGGACTCCTTCGCCTCCTCACTCAGGCAACAAGCCATCATGGAGTCTAAAGTCATCACCGCATGAGCTAAAAAGCCCGTCTGACAAAGGACGCCGGGCTAAACCTCACGCAAAGTATCAAATAAATGAAACCCTTTCAGTCCGTTTTCAACAAGTTATATCCAGTTATATCGAGCTTGGTAGGCTTGGTGCAGAATCTGGCCTTCCTTCTTGGTGAAACTGCTGTCAAGTGTCAAATATTTGACAGCTTAGTCAAAGTCTCGTGTAAATCCTCAAGCTACAGGGACTGACAGCCGATCACAGGAAAAATACAATGCAACATGTCCGCAAGCATCTTAGACAGCTACCCACGGCGTAAATAACCATTTTATTTGATGCACTCTCCAAAAGAGCTGCAATTACTTTGGTTAACTCGCTGACTAGCTTGTAAGCTAAATGCTGCTTACGTTATAACCAAGCTAATGTGACAAGTTTATGGATTTTCAGTGTGCCAACACTTTCCAATCGCTTTCCCGCGAAGATGGTTAGCCCGTAAGCCTAACACTCATTAATTTAATTTAAAAAAATTTATTTCAAACTACCAACTTCGGTCCCAGAGACAGCGGGACACAACTGGCTGCCACTGCCACATTTGTACAATCCCTCCGCAGGTTGCCCGGCCGAGTACAAGCCTAGCCGCCCCGAAACCAACACTGTACGCCCGCGCAGTGACAATGAGCGCCCGTCAAACTGTCCATCTACCGAACAAACACACAAGGCTGGCACACTGTCTCAAGCACTCGACGGTCGATAACCCGTGTTGCGATCCGAATAACAATCCCGCTGTATTACAAATGCGCTCAGGGGCAGTTTTCCTCTTGCAGACCAAGGCACCCAGTGACCAGAATGGGCAGGCTAATTGTTAGCTAGCTAGGTTAGCTCAGCTAGCCATCCCTGGAATTGCATCCAACTGCCTAAAACACAGAAAGCTCGGCCTGACACAGGACCTTCATTGTATTCAGCTAGTGTTCTCCAAACAGACCTCGCCAGGACCAAACCGTCAAAATGCGAAAACGTCAACCTGACAGTCAAATGGACCCTTGGAGTCCGTGCATTTTATCGCTCCTGGTATTTTTTCCTGGTGGTGGTGATAGCTCTTCGTCACCCACTCCTCAGCCCCGGTGTGGCGCTGCTGCTGACGTCGCTTGGGATATGATTGATTGACAGAGGCAGAGCGAATGAGAACTGAGCTTGAGGGCGTTGTAGGCGGGACTTTACTGATGGTTAATTTCCCAAGTTTGCTTGAGAGGAAGTCTTCCTCTCGGAGGCGTGTCGGCGAAAGCAACTGGCATTTGGCTGGACGGGCAACGCCCATCTCCTGTCAAACTCCAGCACACACACACACACACACACACACACACACACACACACACACACACACTGTGTTCATCCTGACTGTCACAGCTGTCAAGACTAAGAGTATTCAAACATATGTCTGCAAGCAGCGGTGGAGAGAATCTAAGTACATTTACTCAAGTACTAGCCTACCATTTCCAGCTACTTGTATTTCATTTCCATGTTTTGTTTCTTAACAGTTCTCCTACTCACTAGAGAATTAACACAGTATTTTTTTTAAAAGTAAAGATTATGTAAAAACCCTAGTAATTAACTCCTACCCAAGTGATCAATCATTGATTCCTACCTCTCAGGTTCATCTTGCTTTGGAGCGGACCCTGCCCCCAAACTGTAAAACCGCTAGACCTAAGTCTGTTTAACAGCCATGTGAATCAAGTCATTTGGTCCCAAGTCTCAAGCAAGTCCCAAGTATTTTTTTCCTGGGCAAGTCAACTCACAAGTTGTGTCAGGTCAAGTCGAGTCACCCCTCAAAACACTGCAGTATCTGGTCTTCATAAAGAGAAAAGACAATGTATTATAAACCTATTTCATAGCATTATTTGACAATTTATTTAACCTGTTCAAAACATATGACAATGAACTGAGTTTGTTTTATAATTTCATATTATATTCAGTAAAATAAATGTAATTAAACAAAAAACAAATGACTTTATTAAAGCAAGTCATTTATTTTTTGTCAAGTCAAGTTGCAGGTCATCAAAACAATGACTTGAGTCGAAGTCATAAAGACTCGAGTCCACAGCTGCTATTTCAACCAGCCTTCCTGACCAGCTGCGCCAATAAAACACTACATACATATTGTTTCATCAATATTAACAATCTAATAATGTAATATGTAATTATAGGATACTCACGTTGGTTAAGTGAGTAGCTACTTTTAATCTGAATACTTTAAGTTTATTTAGCTAAATTGCACTTCTGTATTTTTACCTTTGTAGGATTTTGGAGAATTTATAAATTGCTGTATTCATAATGAGTATGCCATCCACATTGTCACCAACACAGAGCTTAACGCAACATTTTCTGCTAAATTGGCATCAATATTAGGAGAAAACTCTGCAAAAAAAAATATAAAAAAGTGGAGATAAAAAAAAAAGTTCATAAAACACATTTTGTATTAAAAAAGAAGCAGCCATGGTTTGGTCCACATGCAGTTAGCAGTGATGGAAAAAGTATTCAGACTCCTTCGTAAAAATACGAGATGAAAATACTCCAGACACCTCAGAAGCCACCCCAAAACTTCCGGCCTACTGCAGAACAGAAACATTTGGTTTCATACTGAGTTGCTTTTACTCCTGTGTTTGCATAAAGCTGGGTGAAAAAATCAAAAAGTAGTGAAACGATTGTGGTGCATGTGCACACAAGCAAAATCAGGCTGCCATCCTGATACACTACTACTGTACCCTATGGAGCCCTTGAGGGGTCAGGTGGGTCAAGTTTTTTTCTGAACTACTTTGCGATCCCTTCCAATATTTTTAGTCACTTTGCAATAACTTTTGCATTAAATTTATTTAGTTACTACAGAAAGGAAAAACACAATGAGATTTTACATTTTGTTCAGATGATTCCTTTCAAAAGTCAGAGTTCTGACGGTATCTACCCACTGACTCTGACCACACTGCAGCTGCTCTGCCTGGCTGTGGTGGATGAAGCTAAGGTTGTGAATGTGGTTATCACTCTGACTGAATCTCCAATGCTATATGGTAGCTGTACACAGGATTTTAACCCATGATGCTTATGTCAGATATGACAGATGCCAACCATGTCAGCCTTCACTGCACACATACAACCCTGCATGTAGTTACTGTTACAACCCTTCAGAACTAACGTGTTACAGCCACAATCATATAAACCAAAGCACAGCCATGACTACAATCACAGTCACAGTGACAGTTATCTCATAGCTGCAGTCATGATCACAGCTCCAGTCTGTCTCAATCAGCCTTGGCAGCAGTCAGTGAGAGAGCTAGGTTATCTATCTAGCTGCAGTGATACAGACTTGTGCCTGAGCAGCCAGAGCTGAGGGTGCGCCCACTCATGCTGTTGTCACAAACAGCAGCAGTCTACTACATAATAAAATCTATATCATAAGACTGCTCTGTCTTTCTCTGTGGATCACAGGGACATGGAGCTGCCACTGATTATCATAATTGGTGCAGCATGCATTTTAATGTTCTCGCTGGAGAAAGTGAAGCTAATTTTGACTGCTTCATTGTTTTTAGGAAGTTAAATCTGCAACACTGCGTCATATTTTGTGTATAAAAATTCAAATCTCCAGAGTAACGAGTAACTATAGCTGTCAAATATATAAAGTGGAGTAAAGTGCTATATTTCCCTCTCAAATACAGTGAAGAAAAATTATAAAGTCGCTGAAAATGAAAATAATCAAGTCAAGTACCTGAACAGAATAGAGCAAAGCTTTAATGTCTCTGAGGGGCAACAATTAATTAAAAAATGGCAATCCATACAGTACACAGTATATGGTACATATCTACACAAATAAGCACAAGTACACAGAATAAAGAGGAGCTCCACCAATTTTACACAATAAAGTGGTAAGTACAGTGTGGGTAATGTAGGCAGTAGGTATGAATAACAGTCTACTGGTCTGGCATCACACCTCTATAACACTGTTGGACTCATTACAGGCAGTTTAAAAACAAATGATCCAAATCGATTCAACAGAACAAGAGTTATCACCTTTTTTATTTCACACATTCTTCTTTCTTTCAAAACTTGACACCTACATTACCCACAATGCAACTTATCCATTGAGTGACATCACTGGAGGCAGTTTATCAGCTCACAGGCAGCCTCCACAAAAGAGGGGATAATTGAAGAGGGGAGGCGAGGTCATGAGTAGTATAAGAAGCCCACATGATGGAGTCTAGACACTGGTGGTGGTGGAGGTGATGGTGTTGGGGGTCGAAGCTCAAATATTGCCTTGGCTTGACTCGTGTATGATCGCTTGAAGAGGAAAAAGCTTCCACAGCAGTCCAACGTAAAAATAATTTAAATAACCAAGAATCAGCAAACTATACTACAGTATGAGTCGACAACAGCAGAGAGGAGAACAGATTTGAAGTTTAAAAGACAGCAACAACGACATGAAAGAGTACAGTCAGCAGATCAGAGAGAGAGAGAAGCTGTGAATGAATGAGCATTAAGATAGTCCTCCTTATTGGACTTAACTTCCTTTTGTTACCTTCCTCCACTGCAGAGAGTTGTTGACATGCTTGTTAGCAGTTGTACTTCTTGTACCTCCCATTGATAAATCCAGCCAAGCCAGAGGAGAAACTCTTCTTTCAGCTTTTTTTTGCATCTACGTCAGCTGACTCATTACTCATCCATTCATTCATATGTCAGTCTCCTCTGACGGTGATGAGGGTGATTATGACAGGAACGAAGGCGTCACCCTGCCAGTTGTAACAACAGAAATACAACTCTGCCACTCAGCATCTTGAATACCTCAGTGTGAATGAGCTGCCTGAGTATACTGTTGAGCCAAGTGACATCTTGTGGACATGTGATGTAGTTACGACGGTGACGTGCAATGAGACACATCATTTAGGAAAATAAGTACTCTGTGTTTGACCTCTGTCAGAAGCTTTTCCTTTTGTTTTTCCGAGCCGGAAAATTCTAACTGAGGTGTTTGTAATCTTACTTTAGGTGAGAGATGATACAAATGAATGCAAAGAGGCTCAAAACTCATTCATATATTCATTCACAGACATTTATTTCAATAGGTGGAGTACACTTGTCTCTGTGGTGTGTCAACAGGTAATAAAGACAGATATTATTGTTGCAGTTTTAATCTCTAGGACTCACAATGTAACCTGAGAGAATGAAGTGTATCAGACATCAACAAACTCATACCTGGTATGCTCGGTATGACCAGGACAATCTTCAGTCATGACTCATGAGATTACAGCCTGACCTGCTCACAGCGCAGAGGGATTTACCTCGGGCTGTAACTCATGCCGCAAGCCCACGCAAATGACATTGCACCTTTACTCACACGCTCACAGTCTGCCACATCACTCAGCAAACCAGCACTTACTTGTATATATTTTATGGACAGCGTTCACATGTTTTTGCTGTTTTCTTGAGTCTCTCCTGTTTTTTCCTGAAGTTTAACTTTAAATTTTCCTTATTTTCTAACTTTAAACTTCATTAAGAATATCCTCAATTTATGTTTAAGTCTTTGTGGTGTAAAATAAACCACTCTGAGAGCATGGGAGCATACAATATAAATCGAGGGATCACAAGATAATAAATGGGGCAGGAAAGAAGAATAATACTGCACCGGCACACAAATTTACTCTGCTCTCTTCTTGAGTGTTTTGAATTTGTCTCCTCACAAATCATATATAGACATATGTAATCTAATGGGTCGCAAGCAGGGACCTGGCCAGTGGGTGGGTGACCACCGTCAGTTGTCCCTAGCCCACTAACCTGTAAAATAATCTACTGGGAGGATTATTTGGAGATCATCTTGCCCTGGGCACAAGCAAGACTATCCGCCGCCCTGGACACAGGACACTGCTTTATTTAAAGAGGTCAGCATAGTGACTTTTCAAATTAGTCTTGAAAAGAATAAAATAAAGTTGCAAAGGTGATCTCGTGGGCAATTGGAACTTCTTGAAAAGTGTTTTTCTGTAGTTTGAATGCAATCCTCAAAAGAATAATGCTTTAAAATTCAGGGTTAGCAGGCAAGCTGCATAACTTACTTATCGTTTGTTAGAAGTGAAGTAAACATGAGAGAGAACAGACTGCGGTGCTCCGTTATATCCATTATGTTACAGCGTCTGATGGTAGCTGTCAGATTAATCATTGATCATCCACAGTCTCGCTCACTGCAGCTGCCTGAGAGGATCCATCCTCAGGATCCTACAAGACCCGCACAGCCGACATAATTATATAATTATTATAGTTAATGAATCATATAATCACCAGGAATGATACACTTTGTATATAAAGTGCTGTATCATTCCTGGTTATTCTGATTTACTTGTTGCTGTCAGATGAAAACCGCAGATCTCCAACTTCCTGAAACTGGAGGGATGACAGGTGCTTTCCTGTTACAGTCAGTCCACGCCTCTTCAACTTTCTTTTTTTCTTTCTTTCTTTCTTTCTTTCTTTCTTTCTTTCTTTCTTTCTTTCTTTCTTTCTTTCTTCTGTTCATTTCCTGCTGTAGATGTTGCCAATGGTGTTTAATGTTTTGACATTTTATGACTCAGCAAATTCTTATTTGTCTGTGCTTTAACTGTTGTGTGTCTGTTTTATGTCTGAACCGCTCTTCTTTTCTTCTTAAGATCAATTACCTCTTGGCATATTGTCCTTGAACACATCTTGGATTTCAGATCATGTTGAGGGTGAAATCTCACAAAGTGGAAAAAAGTTGAAAACCAGTTTTAGTATGTATTTTACAGAGTAGGCTATTTGTTACTATAATATAAACTAAACTACAAACATGCACACACTTGAATTCATGTAAATTATCTATATGTTAGTCAAATATACAGACCTTCCAAGAACCAAAAACAAACGTTATCCTGAACAAAATCCTGAGTACATGCTGTGTTTTCTAACTTGCTGTACAGTCGACACACACACACACACACACACACACACACACACACACACACACACACACACACACACACACACACACACACACATAAACACACACAGGAGTAAAGTCCATCATGTGTAGCACAAAATACATGTAGCAGGCTTGTTTTAACCCCTCCAAACACACCTCTCTTGCTCTTTCACCTCACCTCGTTGCTATGGCAACGCAGAGCTCAGGTGATCTCAGTATCTGAGAGCACGAGAGCCTGGACCAACCGGTTCTGCTGGCTTTGACAAAAGACTGACATCCAAATAGCAGCGGAGGAGGAGAGACAAAATATCTGCTGTACATTTGATCCCTCTCAGAAAACACTTGGAAGGTGATTCATAACCTGCTGCCCAATCAGTAATGACCCAGATATTCCATAATAACTTACTTATTCAATTTATAATATCTTCATAATCCTAATTTATGGGTTTGTATTGTTGTTTTGTATCACATGTAAGGAGTGTGTAATCTAGGTGTTAATGTTTTAATAATCGTTATGTAATTGTTACAGTTGCATAACTGTTAATGCTCACAAAAATCTGGTGAAAGTTGAGGATTTTATCTGAATGTAGGTGAAAATTGAAACTTTCAGCATTGAATAAATAATGATTTGAGTTAAACTTGTGCGTGTCCGTGATTTGACTCCAGCTCAGCTGAAACATGAGGCAGGGAGCCTCTGCAGCAGCCGAAACTTTATCCGCGGCGCAGCGCACTCATTCATACGGCTGTCAAAGCGCAGGGAATAAAAGAAGAACAGCTTCCGGTATCAGCGTTTCAAAATAATGCTGTTTACTGACCAGCCTCGTACACCAGATGCCAAAGTAATTTAAAGAAGATAAACAATTACACACAGATAATCTCTCTCTCTCTCTCTCTCTCTCTCTCTCTCTCTCACTCTCTCTCAACTTCTTGCCTTGTACGTTTGAGTTTCTTTTTTCTACAGTTTCTAACTTTATTTTATAAAGGCTTATCTTATCATGTTATTATTTTATCAAACATTTTAATTAGTTGTATTCTGCTCTCTAATCTATTTCAAGCGCAAAATCTGTTCATCAATCAGCTATTATTTTCTTTTCCTTTCTTTCTTTTTATTATACTAGACTTATACATACAGGGACAGAATAATAATAGGCACACAACAGTTGGTAGGCCTGTCTGCCATTTGACTTCTTAAACTTTTTACCCTTTTTGAGATAAACCCCTCTTCAATAACCTTAAAACAGACTCGATCCTAAAGGCTCCTGTGATTCTTCCATTATACAAAACAACAAAACAAAATCTTTTTGTAAATCTGAATTATACACTGCCAATAAATAACATACACTGGAGTTTTTATGCCAGTGCCAAACATCAAAGACAGCATGAACCGGACCTTAGGTCAGATAACATCCTGCAACAATCTGCCATAGATATAAGCTGTTATATCTGTCAACCACAGCTATTAAGGCTGCAATTACAGTATTGTGTATTCTGCCATACCTGCTCATGTCATGTGTGAGCTGTGAAACTCGCGAGCAGCTTACAGTATTGACTTTGCAACAGTGTGCCCGAGGAGTGGTCAGTATCAACAATGAATCACTTTCTGTAGGGAAGAGAACTCCTGTTGCACAACCCTGAGTGGACTTAATTTCTTAAGCATGGTGCACCTTTGGTATCAATGCAATCAATTAGATGTTTACAGCTGATGGACATTTTTACTTTGACTTTGATCCAAAAGTATAGAAATGCATGTCATGTATGTGTTGTAGCTGAAACAATGAGGATGTACTTTGCAATACAGAGGTATATTATGTTTCAGATGGTGTTGGGTTGCTGTTGTTGAACTCCTTGTTTCATTCTTGTTTCCCTCTTTTGCAGTCAATGTTTAGTTTTTAATGATTTTATGTTTCTTGTAACACCAGCAGCAGCAGCAGCAACAACAACAACAACAACAACAACAGCAATAACTTAAATATTATAAAACAATGTGTATTTTCTCTTTAAACAAGTTATTTTTAAAAGTGTGCTTTCATGCATTGGAGGAAGTATTCAAAATCTTTTTTCTTGAGTGAGGCAGTGATAACACAATGTAAAAATGCTTTTTTACAAGTGAAGGTCAATCATTCAAAATTCAAAAATAAAATTGCACCGTATTTTAATAATTGACCATATATCTTGTAAGGAAAATCTTCATCTATTAACCATATGTTGTAGTGGAGCAAAAACACATTATTTCCTTTTGAAATAAATGGATTAATAAGTAAACATATAACATATCATAAAATGGCCAAACTCAGGTCAAGCACAGGTATCAAAAAACTGTAATTGAATAGAATCAGAAGCAAAATCATCTTTATTTAAGGAATTTGGTTGTTCTCACTGTCACAGATAGAAATAGACGCATGCCTTTAGCTCAGATCAAGATTAACAAAGATGAACATTAAGTTGATTAATAAAATAGATTTTTTTGAAACTTATATTTATTCATTTATTTATTGCAGTTAGTAAAACCCAGCAGCAAACTCAGTTGAATCATCTTATAGCTTGTTCTATACAAGCTACAAGTCCCAACTAATGTGTGAAGTAGCAACAACATGCTCTTATTTTCTAGCTACAAAGGCTGGACTTCCGGCGCAGCTGCGGTCATCTGCCGCTCTCTTGCCGCAGCGCGCCGCCCTGAGCGCATTCCTGTTGCAGACTGTTTTTCAGCGGACCACAGACGTTTCACATTCCTCTGTGGAGCTGTCCCGAGCTACAGGTTGTTTCGTGTGAGCTTTTAAGAAAAAAAAGAGGTGTTTTTACCTCCGTGTCAGCGGGCTTATGACGCCTCAGCGACAGTAGCTGCTAGCCGCTAGCCGCAGGTGGAGTGGACGGTGGCCGGGGCAGACGGTGGGAAAAAATGGACCGCGGACAGAAATCAGAGAGTGTACCTGCTCGCTTTCAAGGGGTGTGACGGACAGATTGGAGGTGAGGAGCTGTGTTGTTTCCTGTTAGTGACTCCAAAAGTCCTCTTAGATAAACTTGCACTGTCACGGGACTGATTGAAACTTTTCTTAAAGGTCTCAAAGCCAGCTGACCGTCAGGGCTCCTGTTACACTGTTAGACTCCATTTCACTTAACCTCTGACCTATTGTGATTTCAAAGTAAGATTGACCGGGAACAAGGTTTGATGAGAAGGAAGTAAAAAACTAATGGGCATTAAATGGACATAGGAAAACCCGGCACGCGGTTTCCTGTCAGTCCTTATCCTTTCATTAACAGCTGATTGTTCATTTACAGTTTCGGCGCAGTGTTTTCCTCGGCCATGGCGGGCTGCTGGCGGGTGTGCCGACGCACCTGTATGTGCTGTCTGTCCGAGGACGAGAAGAGGAGCATCGCTGTGGACAACGAGATCAAGAGGATCCTCAAGCAGCAGAAGAAGAAGGAGAGAAGGGAAATCAAAATCCTGCTGCTGGGTCAGTGGTAGCACACACGCAACACCTCACACACAGCTGCTCATCTTTTACATGAGGATGGCACAGTGATGCCAAAGGAGGGAACAAGGGAACAATTAATCGATCAGTTGTCAAGTATTTTTGAAATGGAGATCTCTCTGATTTCAGCTTATTAAGTATGAATATTTTCTGGTTTCTTCACTCCTTCATGACGGCAGACTGAATATCTTTGGGTTGTGGAGTAAACAAGACATTTAAGGAAATCATCTTGGGCTTTGGGAAACATTGATCAATATTTTTTATTTTTATTTTTTATTATGGTTGCTTGGAGTTTGTATTATTACCTATTTAATCTTGTAAATATTAAAATCTGAATCAAAAGATGAATAAGATTAAAGGTATGGAAGGCAATACTGGAGAATAATAATTGATAGTTGAGTCTCATTCCCAGGTCATTAAATGACAATGCTTTGGATTGGCATTCGGCCCGTAATTGTAACCACATACTTGATGACTGAGATGAATGAGATCTAATCTGTCTAATCAAACTGGATGAACTGATTTCCGAGAAGACACTGTAAGCAACACCCTACATGCAAATTAAAGACTGCTTGGCCTGTTTGGTAGCCAGCAGCATAGAGAGAAAACTATGTAAAACACGTGTCACTGTGTGAATTGTAAAGAATGAGCCAGATTGGGATTGGCTACCTGAAGACACAAAGACAGAAACACCGTCCGCAAACCTACAGGCCTACTTTACAACTGGTTTGATGACTTATGCTTTAATGGAGGCAGGTACAGCTCGGCTGCCAGAGAGAGGATATTAATGGGTTGTAATATATTGTCAATATGACCTACATAAGTGAGGAGATTGGCTATATCCATATAGTTATTCTTAATGTCTGCCAATTGGTCAGATTCCAAAAAATGAAAACTATCATTCAATTGAGAAAATAATTGGCGGATTAAATGACAGTTACAGCCTAACTGAAACCTACTTTATTTACTCTGCCAAACATGAATGAATTGTTAATTTTTTTTTTTTTCAGCTGTAACTCATTAACACAAAAACAGAACAGAAAGATACATTTAGTGGCTTAAAGTGAAAAACAAATATTTACATGTAGTCTTATTTTAGGACGTATGGACAAAATGTATTTCTTGATAATAACAAGCAGTACAGTTCACACAGTCACAGAGTGAAAAAGTTGAACTGATGTTCTTCACAAATTATTAAAATTGTTCGTTTAGTGTTGTAATCTAAACAAAAGTGCAAAAGACCAACAAGTTAATTTTAAATGAAATAAAACAAAAAGTATCTAATTCTCACAAAAGATGAAACAGGTGAATAATTGACTTGCCTTGTTTTATAACAGTACTGGGAACCACAAAGCGTTAATATGACAACAGTACAGCTGGTTTCCTGCAGTGTTTTATTGTTTTATTGTGAAGGTGGGCAACCTCAACTAAGGACCACATCGTAAAAACAAATACACTTGAAATAAAAGACAGTATAAAAGAGCAGAGCCAGTATTTCACACGTGCCATGTATTTAATGAGTCAGTCTTTTGTTTAGTTTGTTATCAGCTAACTGACTGGATAACAGGACGAGATCAGGATCTTGGGGCTTGTTCCACCTCTGCTGGACAATATCCTGGGGGAAACCCTGCAATGATTTGGAAAGACAGTAACAATAACTTTGAATTACTGCCTTGTCTTATTTCCTCCATCAGCGTAGAAAAACAGAAAATTGAAAGTGTTTGTGTACGGGAACAGGACTGTCAATAAATCATCTCTCAACACAGTTTGGTTGGAGGATGATTTGCTGCTCCTCCGGTGCAGTGTTAAGAAATTACATTAACCCTTATTCAACTAAAAGGCAACTTTCGCTGACACACTAAATTGAGGCTTTCTCAGAAAATAAAACAAGTTTTCATCTGTGCCAAGGCTTTCTCCTTTGAACCTGGCTTTAAACACTGTGGCCGAAAATGATCACGAAGAGAAAATCTATGATAGAAACATCCTGTTGAACAGCGTCAGTCAGTCACTTTGTTCTTGATGTGGTTTACTGATTTTCCTTGAACTTTTCAACCCTTGGCTGCACAAATACCTACAGAGCGCATGGTTTTGTAAATCAGATGGGCTACTGGTGGGTGAATCCAGTTTTTCTTCTACCACATGTGACCCTAGAGGGGCTCGTAAATACCTGAGAAATGATGCTATCATATCTCACAGTGTTGTCTTGTTGAAATGCAGCTTCAACTTGGATTTTTACTGCTATTGCTCTTACTAAAGAGTGATTGATTGGATCGATCATTTAACAGCAGTGGTAGTGTTCGAGACATATGTTCTAGGAGGTGGCCTACGACATTACTTATCACCCACCTACAATGCAGTACTGAGTTCCCTCCCCAGATAGCTTAACAACCATTCACACCAGGGCTCACCTAGCCCTAGAAACTCACATGAAGGCCGGTTGGGTCAACGACCCACAAGTGGCCGTAACGACTCTGAAACTCAGAGTTCACACGTGTCCTTAACGACTTAAGAGGTGAAACGTCTTCAAGAAACTGAAACAAGTCCAGTTGCCTACGATACAGCACTTAGAACAGGTAGTGTCATGTTTTCCTCATTAATGAGATGTATTATTTCACCCACCAGCAGCCCATCTGATATTAATCTGGACCGCCCAAATACACAGATATCCCGTGGCGTCCATGGATATACCTGTGATCCATCTCTACCGTGATAAAAGCAAACTTGTGTCTGCAATTTAAGGTGTAATCAGTTCAGACATTTACATGATTAAAGTTATAGTGAATATAGTTTAGACCTACACTTGGACATTAGACTGTGATTAAGTTGATTCACGGATGGCTGAAAATAAAGATATTAGTTCTTTTGCATTATTTCAGCTGCTGTCTTCGCCCTGCATTCTAACCAATCCTGTCTGTTTTACCTGTTTAAATATCTTTAAAGTGAACGGCAAACTGTTTTGCTGGATGATCACTTTATTTTTTCTAAAGGTTGATATCTGGAGAAACTCTGATAGCTGGTTCTGCTTCTGTCTGGTTTTGTGGTTTGTTTGATGTCAGGATGTGTTGCACCTGCTGATATCGTGAATTTTCGTACAAACGGCACTTCTGTTATACACATTAAACTTCCTCTGGATTTTTTTTTTTTTGTGAACCCACAACCTTAAAGTCTAAACTGCGCGTGTGATTTTCTGTTTGTTACCTGTTTAACAAACACCTGCACATGAAGAACAAGCTGCAGTCTGTATTTACACTGTGTACCGTGTGTGCTCAGAGGCACAGGAACCATTTCAACTCGCAACTGTGGAAGTTGTGGAATATATTGTTTAAAGCACTTCTGTTTTGTTAGTGTTTCATTAAGTCAGTCTTACTCACAGTACTGTCCAACTTCCATCTGTGTTTTTATGTGCAAAATACAGTGTATTGCGTTTTCATCAACTGGTATTGTTAATTATGACTAGCAATGGCTAACCTAGCTAGAACTGGTATTCTGACTTATTGAACTGGAACGTGGTTAACTCAGGTATGACATCATTCCCAGCTCCGACTTCTGAGGTAAATGGAACAACCATAACACACAGAAAGGTTCAAACTGAGGAACTTAATGCAGTGAGGTGCTCATCTCTGAGCTGCCCTGTTGATTGAACCCTCATAATATAATCATTTTTGTTAATTATTATTTCTCTTGATTGTTGCCTCAGGTACTGGGGAGAGCGGGAAAACCACCTTCATCCGACAGATGAGGATCATCCACGGACGAGGCTACTCAGAGGAGGAGAGGAAGTCCTTCGCCAAATGCATCTTTCAAAACATCTTCACAGCCATGAAGGCCATGACGGGAGCCATGACCATGCTCAAAATCCCCTACTCCAACCCAGAGAACGAGGTACATGGACCACTGCCAGCAAAAAAACGCTCCCAGCTACACACTCAGTCGCAAACAAACACAGATGTCTACACAGGTGTGCGGGCATCAGGGCGAGTGCACTAAATTTAGTCAAGGGATTATGTTCACCTTAAACAAGAGGTGTCAAACACACCGGGACAGAAACACACATACAGCATGTTGTAGTCTATAAATAGAAGCTGACAGTATCACCATGAACACACACAATCCCTGAGTAAGACAGATGTTGCAGAGACTAATCAGAGAAAACATGGAACAGGACTTCTAATAATCTTTGTTAGACAGAGTCCTCTTAAAACGTCACAAACACTCTTAATATCTTCTAATATGCTGACTGTCTCGCTGTCTTTCAGATCTACGCCAAGTGGCTACAGGATGTAAACACAGTGCAGGTCACGAATCTGGAGCGGGGCTACATTGACGCAATCCGCCGCCTCTGGGCAGACATGGGCATCCGGGTCTGTTACAGTCGTCGCTGCGAGTACCAGCTCCTGGACTCCACAGAGTAGTGAGTATATGGAAGACAGAGCTCTCTAATTTGTGCTGCACCCTGACTGAGGGCTGTGAATCTGAGAGTATCACATGATAAAACACTGTCCCACTGAGTTGCCAACAATAGCCCTTTTCACACAGAGACTCTGCATTATCTCTGCAGCGAAGGCTCGCCATTTCTCCGCCTTTGTTTGTTCACACTGAACCAAGCATCTCCAGCTGGTTGTTTTTCAACGTGTTTCCCCCGGTGCCCCTCCTGTTAATCTAAACATGTACGTTTTTCACTCTAAATTACATAATTACATAATCGCCATCAGTAAACAGTGGGTGCTGTCTGACTCTCTCACTCTGGGATGCTGTTTTCTGGGGGAAAGTTCACTGAAGTCTCGGTCGGGAGGGCTGGCCGTTGTGGTACTGTACTGTATATGTGTTAATTGCACACTTAAGAGTACTGTACATTATGTTTTATTTTAGAATAGGCAGGGGACGACATGAAAATATGTAACGATTATCTTGTCAGACATCATCAAAATATTCTTAAAATGAAAAAGATAAAAGGTTAAATTGCAATAAAACATTGGAATCACTTTAACCTCATTGTTAGGAAGAAAAAAGATTTTTATTGCATCACACACATTATTTAGTGAAAAACAATCAAAGAATCTTAAATAAGGAATTATGAATTTTAAGGACTTCCTGTACAATAAATAAAATAAATTGTGGCAGTCTCATCTCCCTGTAGTTTTTTAGTTTGGAAATTGTAGTATTTACACACATCAATCTATAAAATGTCTTAAAAATTGTGAAACAAATACAACTTGAAATATCTGAGTCCAAAGTGACATTTTTAAAAGATCAAAACTTGTTCAAAACTTGTTCAAAAATGTTTACAATGATATAAAACAAACTTTTGAGAAGCTAGAAACAGAACATTTTTGCTATTTTTACTTCAGAAATGACTGAAACGATTAAAAGATATCAAAATATTCGACAATAATTCTTTTGGTCAATTGACTAAAAGTATCTGCATGGCTAGAAATCACTAGGAAAAAAACCTTCGAGCACAAATAGCAAATTATACATATTCCACAAGCTAAATACTGTATAAGTAGTAAAGTACAACTGTAGAAATAATGTCACAATTCATGTACCAGCTGCGGCATAAATACGTCTGCTCCACCTGACCTTTGTACCAAAACTCACAAGTGGACAGGCAGCAACAAAAGGCCGTCTAGACAAGCGTCTCTTACTGTAGATTTTAAAAATGAAAAAGTATAAAGTGAGAAGCTGTGTGGACTTACTAGTTTACATTTTCTTTGTGTTTTTATGTTATTGTTACGTGAAAAGTTTCTTTATTTTTAGTTCCTTTATTTCTGTGATCTCAAGAAAACAATCTTTTTCAGACGTTATCTTTAAATAAGAGATCATGTTTTCTTGCTAAATCCACATTTGTACCTGTTTGAATTTTTTTCAGACCTTGAAACCAATCACATTATTATGTGTTTGATTTGTTTTAGCTCTATGTCCAAGTTTTATACTTTTATACTGTATTTAGCACTGACACCACTGGAGGGGGCTAGTTCTTCACAGACTCGACTGTTTTACAGCCATTTTAAAACCACCAGTTGATCGAAAAGTATTTGAGGAAAGCAGCCAGCAGGTTTGGGAGACGTGAATCATCTTTTAAACTGACACCTTAGTAAGTCATTGGACAGAGTGTCCCCGAGACTTTTTTAATCTCCATGAAAAGATGTAACATCCAGAAGGTGTGAGCCTCACGCTCCAAGTGTCTGATGTATCACAGAACAAAAGCTGCTTCTGTTTTCTCTCTTTTCTATTGCTGTTCTGTCCTGTGTTTACCCAGCAGCTCAATCATCATGGTGTGTTTATGATAAGAGACATGCAGTCAACATTAGCTGATGACAGCTTGTATCAACACTAGCCATAAAGCCATAGTCTGCACACGGGCTGATATGGACTCAACCCACTCCCTTCTTGTATTTTTAATCACTGTTTTTTTTAATCATCACTCGTTCATCATATATCTTGTGTCACCTCTTGTGTTTGTTTTACGCTGTCGAGGCTGGATGTGATGTAAACAGAGGCAATATGTTTTCACCACAGCTCAGACACAGACTTTTAAGCACTGTTGTAAAACTTTTTTCTTCTTCTTCTTCTCTCTTTTAGCTACATGAATAACTTGGACCGCATCGCCGCCCCAGACTACATCCCCACAGAACAGGACGTGCTGCGAGTTCGATTCCCAACCACGGGTATCCACGACTACTCCTTCACCATCAAGACCATCACACTGAGGTGATTAGTCTTCAGGTTACCCACCTGTCAGATGGATGAATCCTACACCGACACCATTCACTGCACTGGGAAAAAAATACTATTGACTCTCGCTGAGGCTTTGTCTGCCCACATCTGTGTGTGTGTGTGTGTGTGTGTGTGATCACATTTCCGATTGCGTCTCCACAAAGCCCCTACCAGGAACTGAGGCGTCGCTCTCTGGGTTTATCTTAAACATGTTGGTATTGTTTCTTACTGAGATCTTTGTCTGTTAACTGCAGCTAAGCAGACAAAGATCAAGGTTCTCTTAAAAGGAACATTTTGCTCCCAGATTAAATGACAAACGTGTTTACATCATGAGGGATAGCACATAATTAAAACAACTTAAACTGAAGAGAAGATTTGTCTGGGTTCTTTGATAAAATAAAATATTGACTGTTTTTCGGTGGGAGCATCATTGCTGCATCCTGGGTTTAGCGCTGCCCAAGACGATTGTGATTGGTTTAAAGAAATACAAACAAGTCAGCATATTTTTTTCCGTTATAACAAAGTGATAATGAATGTTGTACTACTGGTTTAAAAAGGAGCTTGTTATTTTTCAAAAAGTCCTGTTATGAGCACGCTTGACAAATTTTCTTCACCATTCACAGTGAGCTGTGGAAAGTGAGGAAAAAGCAGGAAGACAGAGTTGTCTTCCTGTGTGAAAGCATGTCACATTAGAAAGGTGACATGCTGTAAGTCCATGTCAGGAACAGGCGGTCTCAGGCTATTACAGGCCACATGTGGCTGTCAGAGCAGTAAGCTTTTTTTGACAGTTGCGATCAGTTTCCTTGGATCGTATTGGAACATAATATTTCAGGGTTTTGTCAAGACATTACACAATGACAATCATATCTATTTAACCTCATAGTTATAGCTTTAATCAAAAGACTTTAAATCTGTTCCCCAAACTGTTTTCTTCTTGCCCTTTTTAACTCTCTCTTCGTATCTTCCTTCCTCTGCCTCGGTCTCTGACAGGATTGTGGACGTGGGTGGTCAGAAGTCGGAGCGTCGAAAGTGGATTCACTGCTTTGAAAACGTCACCTCTCTCATCTTCCTGGCCTCCCTCAGCGAATACGACCAGGTCCTGGAGGAGAGAGAAACCATTGTAAGAGCACTGAGTGTGTAACTGTGTTGTCCTTAAAAAAAGGATTTCTTATGTATCTATCCATCCATCTCTCTTGTGTCTCGTATCCTCACTGCAGTCATTTCATCCATCCACCAGCAGGTTTCACTGTCACACAAGAAAATCTCTCTCTCTCTCTCTCTCTGTTTCTCCTCAGCCTCTCTAGCTCTCTGTCACCTTCGGTCTGTTCCTCCCTCCCTCCCTGTCACTAAGCCGTTTATCTCTCCCAGCCACTTTTAAGTCCGCCAACACATTCATTAACCTCCACTGTGGCCCGTGTGCTCCAGACCCCCCATAAACTCCCCCTGCTCCCTCTCTGCTTCAACCTTAGCCGTCCAAATCGGCCTCGCCATCCATAACAACTCGTGTTTTTTCTCTCTTTAAGTCATAATCATCTCTGAAAAACTCAGTGGTGTAAAACTTTTATCTACAACAAAATCGCCCCCCTGTATTGAGCTGAAGTGCTGCTGGCTCCAGTATTTTTCTGACTCTGTGTCTGTCTTCAGAACCGGATGCATGAGAGTCTGGCTCTATTCTACACCACCATCCACTCTCCATGGTTCTTCAACACCTCCACCATTCTCTTTCTCAACAAGACTGACATCCTGGCAGACAAAATCCAGACCTCTGACCTGCAGAAATACTTCCCCAGCTTCACAGGTGAGCTGTGGATATATGTGTGTGTTTGTTTAACTTTATAATGCAGTCATAGTAAACTAATAGCAACTGTTGGATTAGCTAGATAAGTGGTTTAGTCGTTTGCCAAGCTAATTATTACATTGTTTCATTTTGTTTTTTTAACATCAGTTTATTGATTCTGATAAAAAGTAGGGAGTAACAGTATAACAAACACGCAAACATAAAATGCACAGGAGAAAACAAACAAAAAGAATGTTGGCAGTCACACCAAAAATTAAGTTTCAAATAATTTATCACAGAAGCTAAAAGGTACTGTAAAATGACAGTATGATGGAGTTAACCTGTGAGACCATCAACCATTCACTTTAAAGTTTTAATCAGACAGATTTTCGCAAAGGGTTCCTGTCTAGTGAATCTAATTTTGTCTAGATGAAATTACCTGATCAAACACTGGGGGCTTCTCAGATTCAGAATTCTAGCGGCAGCTTTCTGGCTCACAGTGTGGATAGAGAGGTGGCCTATTTTCATAATAAATTGAAGACATCTTCATTTTGGATTGTTCTTTTTAAAGTTCCTTAAACATTTGTTTTCACTTGCCTCTCATGACGTCCATAGTACCAGGATCCCTTATTTGATTGACTTCCTGTCACTCTGCCCAAAAAAGTGTTTGTTTAACATTTTATAAGCTGGATAATATATTTTTTATTTTAAAGAGAAAAAAAACTATCAGTAGATTAAAAATTGAGAAAAAAAATGCTTTAGTTCCCACAAAAAGATGAATTACAAACTTGTAGTGAACCGATCGACAAAGTTATCTCTGGCAGTGTTAAGGTGTGTGTGTGTGTGTGTGTGTGTGTGTGTGTGTGTGTGTGTGTGTGTGTGTGTGTTGAGGTTGTGTTAATCAAAATAGTGGCAAACCAAATCCAAAAAAAAGAGGGTTAGGGTGAATGACACAGTATTTGCAGGAAAGCCTGGGAGCGGAGCCTAGTCAGCAGCAGATTTCACTGCCATCAACTACCACAATTGCATTAGTTATCTTGCATTAGCATTAGTATATCTAAGGTGTGTATTTTCAGACAGAATCATGTCCAAGAAAGGAAAAGCGGGTTGTGATGTTGTTTTCCTCCAGCCAACTTGCTTTGGTCATGCAGCTATCTCATACATCCCACTGCAGCGGAGGAAATAAGGTATTTAAAAAAAGGTATCTAAAAAAAAAATACAAAAATTGAAAGAGCCCCTGATCCCTGAATTTGAAAGGTTGTCCATCGCTGTGCGTTGTGTCAGCAAAGCCAGCAATCATTGTAGTATTTTTAGCTAGTGCTATTTCTTCCTTTCGCTCTCTACACACAAACACACACACACACACACACACACACACACACACACACACACACACACACAAACACACACACACACAGTTGCAAATGAGTCACTTCCAGGTACTTGGTGTGCTTAATGATGTTGCTGCAGCCCGCAGCTCTGCTGGCGTGAAAGGCTGTAGAGCGTTGGCCTTACAGTGCCCAACTCCCCCACCCCCCCACCCTCTATCACCCCCACCCTCTATCACCCCCACCCTCTCTCCCTCTGTTACCCATGGCAACCACAGACAGATACTTTGCTTCCCGCAAGCCCTGCACCCCCCGCTTACCTCCGGGTGTACATTTGTGAGGTGTGTGTGCGCAGGGCGGGAATTTGTGAGCAATTATTTGTGTGTGAGCGTGTGTGTGTGTGATCTGCAGTGCGCCCACTGTGTTGTACCATCAGCATTAGCAGGGTAAAAAAATGACTCATACAGGGTCAAGCTCCTTGATGTCAATTTAACCTTAACGGCAACTCCGAACAGTTTCCACCGCTCCTGCTGTTTGCTGCTAATGCTGTGGTGCTCCGTGTGGAGATGTGTGACTGTTTGGCCCTTTTTACTGCTGCTGTAACCACACTTGAAGGCTGTTGTTGTTAAGAGGCCCAGCAGTACCATGGTGACACAGTGAGAAACTTGAATTAGAATAGAGCTGAGATGATAAGTCAATTAAAGGATTAGTCAAATGACAAAAAATGAATCAATTATCAGGAAAAAAACTACAAATAATTCATTCAGCAAATCTGCCCCTGTCTTGATTAATGATTTTAACTTTAAACTGTTAGAAAATAGTGAAAATGGGCATTACATTTTCCCACCGTCCAAGTGAATCTATTTCAATAGCTTGTTTTTTTTGACTACCGATCTGCTGATGCTGATTATTTGTCGATTGACTTGGATTATTTATTGCAGTTCTCGTTTTATATCATTGTTTATCAAATATCTTTGGGTCGTGGACGATTTGTCTAACAAAACAGCTAATTTGAAGATGTCACTATGGGCCCTGTGAACTTTTAATGGGTATTTTACACTAATTTCGACTCAGCTGCTGTCCTAATAAACTGGACCCTCTCCTCTAGTTCCAGTTGTCTTGGTGTTATGGTGTTGCGATGCTCCAAAGTGTTGAGTATTGAGTCATTATGCAAATCATGCAGGCTGTTTTTCAGCTTTCGCTTGAACATTGCAGCGTCCAGATAACATGACGGACGTAGTTGTCAAGTAATAACTGGGGTAGTATTTCCTGAAATAACAGTAAAATAAAAGTAAACTCACTCAAAACACCATCGGCCAACAAATGATTTTGATTCCTTTGGTTTTTCAGATAAACTTTGTGAGAACTGGCTGTAATCTTTGTAATCTTTTATCCAACAAAGTGGGAAATTGTGAAGCTTTTCCCACATCGTTGAGAATTATTACAAAGACGGACTCTGTGTCCTTCTTCCAGCCTCCCTCGTGATTTTGGCTGATAATACTGTTGCATAACAACAAAATATTGGGACTTTAAATCATGTGACAATCATGCAGGGTCACTGAAGTAAAAGATGCATTGATATCCTGAATGTTAACGGTAATTTAATCTGATTGTGCTTTCATTCTTCAGAACTTATTGCCTTTCTGAAAACTTATATTCTGGGTTTTCATTCTCTCTCTCTATCACTTATTTTCATCATTGACTCATCTATTGATTATTCCCTTTAATAATAGTTTGGGCCATAAATTGTCAGAAAATTGGGAAGCACAAACAAAAGTTGACATCTTCAAAGAGATCATTTATTTTGTATTAATTAGTTGCAGACTGACTAATTGCTCTGGTTCCAACCTAAATTCATCTTTTGCTTTCACGTCCTTCATCTCCTCTCACCTCTGTGACAGGTAAGAGGCGAGACCCCGAGGACGCCAAGAACTACATCAGCAAGCTGTACGAGCAGCAAGCCATCAACCGTGACAAGCGGGAGGAGGGAAAGACTCTGTACCCACACTTCACCTGCGCCACAGACACCAACAACATCCGCAGGGTCTTCAGCGGCGTCAAGGACACGGTGCTGCTTAAGTCACTCAGGGACTACGGGGTCATCTGAACTTTGACTGGCTGAGTGAAGGAGCTGATGAAGGCCAACATTTTGTTTAGTTTTTCCCATTAAATGAAATGCAGGCCTTTTTTAAAGCCCCAACAATCAGAATGTCACCAATCCCTTGTTCTCCGGAGCAGGTGCAGAAAGAAGGGACAGTTTGTACTCTTCTCTCACCGCCAGCACAATCACTTACCCGCTCAGCGCTCCACTTCCTCTTGAGGTAGAAAACATGAGGACATTGAGGGATATTCAGGATCATCCAGCTCCTAATCACGGAGCGAGAACTTTTAATCATCCTCATTTCTTTCAGAAGCCTTTTCCCGCTTTTTTTTTTTTTTTTTTTCTTTGAAAAGATGAAGAAGTGTTTGGGTCATGCAGTGACTAAATTGATCCATAATTGAAGCAGGAGCAGAGATGCTATGAAGTGCTGTGCTGCCATTAACGGAGTAATGACTTTTACAAGTGGAGATGGGTCATGCTTGGGTACACCACCCTGTCACACACGTTTTTATATGAATCCTGGTACACTCAGTTGTAGTAGATGCTCACACATTGTAAACAGTTTCCAGTCTGTACCAAACATAGCTATAATGAGTTACTGCACCTTTAATTTGAGTGGATGTCACCACAGTCTTTGATTGTTTCACCTCAGAGCGACAAAATCCCTATCGATTACAGTTATCTCACACTGGCCATAGTTCTTACATATTATCGTATTCAACACATCTGTTCAGCACTGTCGTTATCGATTACCATGCGCGTAACATTGCGTAACTGCCTCCTGTAGAGTCCTTCTCAAGGTGCTGTCACAGCAGTATGTGATAACATCCTTACATTAAACTCCAGTTGTTCTCCACAGTCAGAACAAGCTGTGAGTCACAAAACAAACACAGAATCACAACAGATGTGAGTTGGATTAAAGTTTATACAGTTAAAAAGTCCATTTTTTAAATTCATTTTCTCCTCCAACATTTGTCAAACACCAATTAAAGTGTACTGTAAAGCAGCTGAGCACTGGGTCAGGAGGCAGATATGATGTTTTTAGTAGTTTGGTGATAAGCGGATCCACCTGTCGTCGGCATCTGTTTTGTTGAAGTGTGCCTATGTGCAACATCCGTTAATAGTATCCAAGATGTTCATCACTGATGCCTTTCTGATAGGAAAAGATAAGCACATGAAATAGATTTGGATGGTTTGGGTCCAGACACAGGGGAAAAAGTTTTTCAAAGCTACAATGATCAATATTGTTAGATTAACAATGGATCACATGACTACTTCAGTGCGACAGGAGAGACAGCTCGTTATGAATTTCTGTCGTGCAACTTTAAAGGAGCAATTTGTAAGATACAGCTAAAATGTTAGTGTAAAACATTCAGAGTGTGAAGAAACATCAGTTTCACACAAGTTTCTCTTTTTTACCGAAATAAGACAAAATTAACCGCACACTTTGTTCAAACTCGACGTTTGGTGGAAATAAATATTCAATTCACAGAGTAAGATGTGGAAATCTGGGCTCTATACAAGGTTTTCACCCGCTGCTGAAACCAGACTCTCTCCTCTCAGAGAGACGCCAGTTGTGCCTTCACATCACCGGACTCATTGTCCTGGTTAGAGGTTCTGTAAATCACCTCCATACTGTATACTCTGTTGTCAAACCGACCTCTGTCGGTCTCGGAGGCTGTGTTCAGTCCCAGTCTGGTGTCCAGATGTGTTCACTGGGAGCCAGACAAGCTAGTTGAGCTGAGCCCCGTTGCCTGCATAGTCTCCCTTTGTGATCGGAGGTCGCAGTCCAGGCAGACTTTAGTTGGCTAATAGGGCCAATAGCTCCGTGGCTAACTCAGCTAATTAGCTAACGGAAGCTAGTCCCTACAGCCAAAGATAGCTACCCCCTTTATTTTTGGAGCTACCTTTGAATTCTGGCCCTGTGTTACAATTAGCACCTTTAATGTTTTTATCCACTCTCACTGCTGTCATAGCAGTGCTGTTTCTAGGTGCAACAGGGAGCTGTTGAAAAGTACTGTGCGCTACCTGCTCAGCATAAACCAACAAATAGACGAGTGGAGCATTTAGCAGCTCAAGAGCCAGATATTTCTCTCAGGAGATGGTGGAGACCCAAAATAGAGCTAAAAAAAGAGTTAATATTGGACTAAGATTCACCAGAATCACAACTAAATGAATGCTAATTTTGTTTCATAACTGATGGATGTCTTAAGTGGTTGTTAACGGTTGGCCTTATAAAATATTAAAGATGAATGATGTTTCTAGACTCTCGAGCTTGTTTACACTGCCCTCAAGTGCCGAAAAAAATAAGCTAATTCTGGTTTAAGTGCCTAAATTTCTATTTTTCAGTGTAATCTGTAAGATGTGCCTGTTTTGTACTTTTCAACTCTCAGTTTCCAGACTGCAATAAAGCCAAGAGCAGCTTTCTGACAGTCCGTCTTAAAGTTTTCAGCTAGCTGAGTCTTTATTGACCTGGTATAGAAAATGCTGCACAGCTATCTTCAACCATCTCCATTCAATTCTCCTGTCAGCTCAACGCAATTAAGAGACTTAATTAAAATCAATACGATAAATATGAGCACAAATCACAGTTGGGGGCTGACAGGTTGTTAAAGGTCACGAGTGATTGGAACTGTGACTTGTTTGTCCTGCAAGAAAACAGCTTGATTCACACTGACGAATTCAAATCAACGACGTTGAAAAGACTCCGTCAGGCGATCTGCTGGGTGAAGATGATTAAAATGAGGTGACAGTGTGAAGTCTCTGTGCGTCCTGCAGTATTTATAACAGTGTGAAGAGGGGAATTTTATAATATTGATTAGAAGCGTGAGTTCTATCCCCGTGTGCGTCACTGAGTGTCGAGTGTGTGCTGAGTGGAAAATGACATTGAAATTCATAAATTAACTGACCGTGATGGCTGAGCTAACATTAGCTCTCGATGTGTCTGTTTTGTGGTTTTGGCTGCTGTTTTTTTTAACTGTACATGAAGTGTTTTGAACTCTACACACTGCTACACTTTGCATTCAGATATCGTAGCCTTATTGTTGAATCTTTTCGATGCCTTTAAACACAAATGTATCGTTTTACTGTACATTTCCTGATGACTACTATACTTTTGATTGATTTTTTTACTGCTGAATTTTTTATTATTGTTTCCCAACAGCACATAAACTGTGACTAGAGAGTGCTCTTGCTAGTGAACTACTTTTCATGCATTGGGAGGCCTCTTCTCATACGGTGACAGTGGTTTATTTCGTGTAGACTCGGGTGGAGGACATGGGCAAATATTTCTTTTTCTAGTTAATATTAAAAACAAACTTTTGAACACAAACACTCTTCTGTTCGCTTTTGTTTGTCTTCCTTGGCAGATATGACAGAGCGTCCCTGTCTCTCCAAGTCATGTGTTTTCTCCTCACCACACTCTATCACCAAGACAAAGCACAGGCTGCAATCACACACTCACTATGAGTCACAGTTTGCAGGTAACACAGGATTTACAAAGGATTTACACATGGGATTTCTGGTAACAGACTTATTTCCATAAACCTGTATGTCGTGTTCCTGAGAATCTACCTGTAAAAACAGCCGTCAGATCTATGAAGGGGAAAAGTTTCCCCGTGTTCAGAGTCTGAGAATGTAGATTTGACAGATGAGGGCAGTTCAGGCTTAACACAGATGATAGCTGCTTAAACAGCCTTATTCCTCCATCTGGCAGAAGCAAAGTAGATCCTCATTAATAAGAAACAGATAAATCGTTCTCCAAACAAAATTTGGTTAGCTTCTTCGAGTGGGGATCTCTTTAATGAGCTACTGACACAAAAAAGGCTTTGGTGGACAGATGATACCACCATCCATCGTGATCCGCGGCAGGTCTCATTTCCCGAGTTAGAAAGTTGTCTTTCCAACTTCAGTGTGTTCATGTGCGTCAAGTCGGATTGTGGGAGCGCCATGAACGCCAAAAAAGAAGGTGCTTTGCATCGCTCAGAGTTTTTCAACAAACGCTTTGACAGCTGTTCCAGTATCTGAGTGACAAAGAAGAACAAAGGAAATGGATCATGTATGTAGTGAAATATAATTATTTGACTTTAGCTGAAAAGTTTCTTACCACCAACCCAATGTTTACTTTTGTCTGCCGTGTTTCAGCATCAAATGACATCAACTCGTCGTCATATGGAGCCTGATGCTCATACTTTTTATTAAAGGAGCACTTTGTAAGAGAACCAACAATCAACTATCTTTCTCCAGAAAACATGCAGTCTGCTGTCATATCTATAGACACATGTTTCTGTCAACAGAGGTGGCTTGGTCTGGGCATGTATCGATAATTCAGAGCCATGGATTCTAACTTCTAAACAACCCCTCTGCCTCTGCACTCTCGGCTACTAGGGCAGAAAGGGTGGATGGCATATTAACAAGAAGGATGCATTGTGGGGGATGGCATTCCACTTAACCTCACCCAGGGTTTTATATGCTAATTAGCTAGTTATGCACTCTGTTCCTTGCAGTTTAAGGGCCAAAGTCTGACAAAGTTTGCTTTGGTCTTTGTCGTTGGGCGAAGTCTGCTGTTTGTTTGTTTTTTTATTAATCTTACTTGGTCTGAAAAAAGAAAACATTCATTTTTTTTCTAGAAAGAAGAATCCACACAACTGGATTGAATCCTCTGCATAAACTCACAGAATGGCCTCCAGTTTGGGACGGACCCAATTTTGGCTGACATTTAAAAAGATTGATTCCTCCAGGACTTTGTGTTCCAGTCTCCCTAAAAATTGTCTGTACTGAAGAAGATGAGGGGATTTGACAACAGGTGGGAAGCCGGGGCTCAGTGCCCTTTACTGATAATGAGGGGCCTGTGTATGTGAATCTCAAACAACATACCCACACTGTTGTTCTGATCAACCCCCTGCATCTCGGCTGAACTTGAGCTTACGGTGATGTGCTGTGCGAGGGCCGAGAAGTCCAGCAGCGTGTGTGATCTCCTGTGCAGAGGCAGAGCTGAGATGTGTAGCGCAGGTTGGCCCGTGGGCTTTTTAAAACCTATTTTGCTGCCTGGTTTGTTGCTATGGACTGCCTGTCGCTGATAAGAGCCAGTCAAAGCTTTTTCCATTTCCCCCAGTGTTCCTTGAAACAGATACACACCTGCTGTGCACTTATCAAACATACGCTCCACATATACAGATACACACACAGATACTACAGCAGCGGCAACAATAACCTGTCAAGATTAGCGTGTAAAAATAGCTGCGAAAATGTAAACACCTGCAAAACACAAAGCCCTGCAGCAAAGTGAGGCGACTGGACAGAAAGGTGCAGATTGAACTGCGTGGTGATTGTTGAAGCTGTGGTTAGAATCCAGTTGCATCACCATATGTTGTGAGATGTTGCCATTATTGTGTACCAACCCTGCACCTTTTCACTGTGGCAAGGGAGACGTGTTTTTCAAAGGGTATTTTCAAAGCCATTTCAGCATTTGGGCACAAAGAGAAAAAGCTGCTTATCAGCCCAAGAATTGAATCAATTTGCCAGCATGAATCATCACTCCGTGTCCCAAAACAGCTAAAGCAATTGCAGTAGCAGCTGCCCCTTTGTAGCCCGAATCTCCCTTGCTGTGTGGCGTCTCACACGCATTGCTCAACTCAGAGGGGGCAAAGAGTCCGTCTGAATACCATCCATCGACAAAACCTACAAGATCTTGACCTGGTCTGACATGAGTCTCTGAGTGTCGATCAGGACTGAAAACAGCAGAATTAACAGGAGTTGCCAGTTAACTTCTGTTGGTGTTATGTTTATGGGGTTATTGTTTGTTGTTGTCACAGCTAATAATTCAGCTGCAGAAAGTGATATCATGGGAAAAAGAGACGGAAAAGTATCTATTCTGATTCTGTGCTCTCTGCTCAGCAACACCTGGCTTGGACTGCGTCTCGTGCATTAATGAGTTTTTTGAGAAACTGCTGTAGGCCTTTGGTTTATTAATGTGGAGGAAGGAGCAACACAAAATGTTCCCAATTAAAATGAAGATGAATTGCAGCATCGGGTCCCCTGTTGTGACTCTACTTCGGTCTCTAAATCTCTGCCATACAGACAGGCCATTAAGCAATAAAGGCTGCTCTGATCCCACACATCATATCCCTCCCCGGACGCTGTGTGTACATCAGAGCCACGAAGCTGTGCAGGGTGGAGGAGTAGGCTCAGATGGACTGAACTCATCAGAACGATTTGATGTGCCAAAATGACTTTGTGGGGACCGAAACCTGTATTTAGATCCAAAATGTCATGTTTTCCGATCCCTAACCGGGTGTTTTTTGTACCTGAACCTTACCCGAGTATAGACACAGTGTTTTCATAAAATAAAATTGAAAACTGAACATAAAGAAAGGGTAAGCTGCAAGAGTAACAGAGCCATTTTAATATTGGGGAGGAGGAGGTGATGCGATTGCCATCACTCAGCCATCTGTCCTGACAGCTCAAACGTGTCATACATATTTTCATACAATAGGCAACAAGTTTTGTTCGACTGGCACGATGTCTTTGTGCGACACAAGAGCCTTTTGTGTCTTTTTCCTCCTCTTTTATGTGCCACTCTGCGTGGTGCCACTCTGATCACTTCATCTAATAGATCACAAAGCAGAAAGGCAGAGAGAGACTGCCGATCATCCGCTCTTATCTCCCTTGGGGCTTAATGTTAAAGCATGACACGCACAGACACACAGAAATGTATCTGAATCCTCCCTCACCTTCCCCTCCTCCCGTGTAAAAACTACACGGCAAAGTTTCAAAAGAAGTTCTTTTTTCCACTCGGGCAAACACTCAGTGAGCTATACACTGTTTACCCCATTATCGCCCCTGACCGCTGACACCAAATCAAATGGAAAAGTACACACATATATATTTGTTGCCGGGGGAGACGCTGGCGAGATATGAGATCCACATCAGGTCAGCAGCTTGGCGCTTCTAACTGGAGAGGTTTTGTCTCTGTGGCCCACTCCTCTCCCTGAGGGAATACATTGTCTGGTCTGGTCTGGTTTAGAGCAGCAGTTCAGTCTGTAAAATGCTTTAAAAACTCCTCGTTGTAGTAATGTGCAGGAGGAAACCCAGTTTGGCTGAAATAATAATGGTGGTGGAGAGGGTAGATGTGGAACTAAGGCAGCAATTTAACAGGAGACAGAAACTTCATACAGATTTGGAGATCATTTTGTGTTTGAGCTGTTTGAGCTGGATGAAAGAAACACAGGCTTCTTAGCTCAAATGTGGGACATTTAATGATGTATTTCATGTCGTAGAACAAAATGTGCAAATATCTTCAGCCTGTGGTAACCACAGACCTTATTTCAGGAATTTAACGCAAAACTCAATAAAAAGGACTCATTGACTTTGAGACGAGGGAACCAGATGTGCAAAAATGATTTATATATATATATATAAAAAATATATATATAAAAACATTTATATATAACTGAAAAATATAACTACAAAAATATAACCACAAAATGATGCGGTTAGCAAATTATGTACTTGTTAGCCCTCGGAGGTAACGCACGATGCGACCTTGTTTCAGAGAGAGAGAGAGAGAGAGACACACACACATTTATTTTGATCCCCTTTGAATTGTGCCATGAACTACACATATGATGTTCAATTTAAAAAGATATTTTTTCAACTTGAGAAAGTGAATCATGAATAACACTGCTAATGTTACCTTGGAGAACTAATTTACCTATTGATCCACGATTTTGTCTATGCAAACTCAGATTTCAGCGGCTGAAGGCTACTTGAATTACCAATTCCAGGCAGTCACTGCTAATTAATTACACCATACTGCCACGAGGTGAAACCAGTGGCTGCCTTCCATGATTTGGAACATGATCAGCAGCAATGGTGAGTGTGTACACTATAGTGAGAGAGACTAAAAGATGCCATGATAACGGTGATTTGGGGAAGAGTAGTTCTGCAAAAGGATACATTGCAGCGTTCAGGTTTTACAGTCGCATTAGAACAAAAGTGTATGTGCTCTTGTGTAGTATGTGTGCACTTTTACCTGTGTGGCGTGCGTTTGATTGACTGGCAAAGCTGTTGAGCAGAAGTGAAGCCTCTCCACATGTGAGTGCTGCACAGGCTCCTGAAATGTGAAAGAAGTAATTACAGCACTCAGCAGTGCATGTAGAAAACGCAGATAACACCGGCTCCCTGAGAGAACTCTTCAACACCGGCTTTGCCTGTCTGTCCTGCACAATTACAGGCTGAGGAGAATGTGAGACTTCTTTAGTGAACCACTTTAAGGACATTAACTGCGTCTGACTCTCCGCAGATGCATTGAGTATGGTAACTTGGTATTCGTACTACATTTACATTAAAAATAACTGACAATAAATGCAAAGGGGAGACGTCTAGATAGAAGTCGTGTGCAGCCAGTAAGTAAGTTAGTTTCATATTTCACCTTCACTGTAGTCTTTTTCTTCTGCTATTTTTATAGCCTAATTACCTCTCAGCTTTAAAAGTCTGTAATGACTCATAATTTTGCACTCACACAGACGGTTGCATCCTCTTTGTAAATACATAGCATCATATTCATTTGTAGTAATTACTCAAATTAAGGCACTGCCTTTGGGCTTTCAGCTGATGTTCTTTTTATACAGTTCATTAGGCTCATATTCTCAAAAGCACCCACTATTTTAATGTCATGTTTTTTATGCTTGAGGAGTTTGTTCCAGCGGTCATCTGATTCCTGATTAAAAGAGACCAGCTGCTCTTTGTATCTGCAGTAGGTAGCTTTGTGTTGTGCCCATGTTGTGCTTGTAATATTTGATTCTGCTTGCATTTAATAATTAAACTGGGTAACCTCCATCGTACAAAGAAGACCAAAAAGAAAAAGTCTGGAGTGTTCGGAAGTTTAAAAAAAAAGAAATGTGATCAACTTGCTCTTTGGTAGGAAACACAGAAGTCTATTAAAACAAAGATCCGAGGCACTCTTCAGGCTAAAAGGTTAAAAAGCATGTACTCGGGTGGCTATTACATGGTGAAATCCTGAGAAAATAAACTAACAGCACTAACAGCCTTCTTCAGGATGTGAACCAAAGTTCAAAAGTGCAAGTTCCACCTGTAAAACAAATCCAAGGGCAAAGGGTTGGTAAGTTATTCTAGGAGCATTTTTAGTTATTTTCTTCTCTTAACATCCTGACAGCAAACTAAATCGAGTGCTCTGACACAAAAGGAAAAAAATCCAGTATCTGGCTGTTGCAGGCAGCTATTAAAGGAGCACTGTGTAGTTTTGGAGAAGAAATCTCACAATTTTAATTTTATTATTTACAGTATTAATTGCCCTGAACCATGGAAACATTCGCACTGAAGCACAAACCTACAGCAGTAAGGAGTAAATGTTGAGCTGGATAGCCTTTTCAGACTGAAGTACATCCGTGAAGGCTAGTTTGCATGTGCTTATGTGATCCTGGCATTTAACAGAGTTGTTTATTAGACTTTAAAAGCTTGTTGAACGTAGCAAACTAGCTGCTAACACATCTCCCTGCTTGCCAGTGAGCCCTACGGGGCAGCTGGTGTTGGTGTAGTCAGACAGTGTGCGCTCGTGTGTTTCAAAGGAGTGGCTGTAAGGTTTGTGAATGGAAACACATCTTAACAGACTGAAAGCAAGAGAAATTATTTGTGGTACTATTTCTTATTCTTGAATAAGGTGTGTAGGTGCTGGTAAGCAAACTTTGTTGCCTTTGGCCAGAGCTGCGTTCGCTATTTCTAGTCTTTGTGCTAGGCTAACTGTCGCCTGGCTATAGCTTAATTTCAGTGTACAGAAATTAGGGTAATATTGTTTCGCTTAACTCTCAGCAAGACAGTTATTTAGTGAATTTCCAAAAATGTTGAACTATATCTTCTTTTAAAAGGAGCCAAACTTTTGATATTCAAGTTCTCTTGTCCTCACTTGTCACCTGAGGTTACTTTAATGTACTACTGTACAGGGAGTTTTTAACTGGTTGTGGAACAGTCTCATTTAATACTGATCCATCCACCTGACCTGCATCAGCTAACGAGACCATCAGTGAGTTATCGGTTATTCCCATGGGTGTTATAGTTATTCTTAATGCCTGTCACCGGGTCAGAGTTGGATAAGTTATAACATTAAAACTTTTTTTTTTATGGCTGACTGCTGAAGATGAATTAAGGGGTTACATAGCCCGAGGAAAGAAGCTCCTCTGTAGTCTGGTGTTTCTGCACAGCACTAAAACAAAGTTCACCTTTTCACTCTCGTCATCTTTTTTCAACAGGGCCCACCGGAATTAACAGGAAATGAACGTTCCTTGTAGTATCTTTAAGCACTCACAAGAGCTTCAGCCAAGTATCTGTAAGACGACAGGAATGACTGATAGAAATCCTCATACATGCACTGAAGTCAGTCACTCATCCAGTGTGTTATTTCTGCAAGCCAGCTGCAGTGTGTGACTGCTTATTTAGCCTCAAAGCTGCAGGGAGTTTGCAGCTCTGCGTTTCCTCCCAGTGAGAAGTAATGAGAATTACAGAGACAGATGGTGTGTTTGAGGTGGCCGATGTTTCTACCAGCTGGGAGCCAGAAAGAGCGCGGGTGCCACAAACTTTGGATCCCGGGGTAACAATTTTCCCCGAGCATCACATTATTGCACTGTGCCAAGGCACGATAGTGGGCTCCTCAGGCTCATGTAGCAGAAATTAACCAAGATGATTCATGTCACCATAATGTACACAACAAGTACAGTATGTATGTACGCAGTTAAACCTTTAATTAATGTTTAATGAGAATTAGCTGTCCAGAGTGTTTAACATCTTGTTATACAATTTCTTTCTTCATTGTTAATTGCACTGAAGAAGTGTGTTTTTGTATTTGCATGGATCAGTGTTTGGATGTATTGTATGGATGAGTGGTATAGTACATTTTTCCTGCTGACTTGGTATTAATGTGGATAGTAGCCTTAGTTACACTAGCTCAGCTTTAATTTTCTGTTCACACTGGCTCCTCTGGTTGAACTGGTCATCGAAGCAGTGATCAAATATGTCTATTAAATATATATAAACGTATATATACTGTTGTACCTCATTTGCTTGTAAATGTCATAAAGTGGTGTCTCTGCAGGAGACAGTTGTGTTTTTAGACATTTTAATGCAGAATTCTTGCATATTATATCTTTAAAGGATCTGTGTTACATGTGTTTGATGTAATTTTGGTACAAATCAGTTTGTTCTCATGATTTCCAACTAAATGACTGCATCAAACCAGAAAGCATAAGTCATAAATACTGTAGAGATCTCCATACAAACACAGTAGCACAGGAAAGCAGCAATGAAATGATCAGCGCTGTATCACCTGGACTTTCCGGCCCTGGGGGAGGATTCCTAATCTTAGCCACGCGTCAGCCTTCAGTTTCACCCACGCACAGCCTTTGTTATTCTCCTTTTCTGAGTCCGCAGCTGGAGGACGAAACTGGGAAAGGCTCTTTGGAATGATGGAGCTCTGGACTGGTGCAACTTCCACATTCGTAGCAGGAGTACAGAGTACTAAATGATGCATCATTACAGAAATTCCATAATGGCGTTGTAATTGGGCCCTGGCGGCACGGCAGCAGCATTTCATATCAATCATCTCTTTTTCTGGCGCTCTTTTTCTCTGGCTGTCCCTCCTGCCCGACCTCCACCAGCTTTACTTGTCTCTTTTTGTCTGCCTTCCTCTGTTTCTGTCCTAAATCTTCTCCGCCTTCTCCACTTTCTCTGCTTTAATGAATGAGGGAGAGATACCTGAGAGGAAGACATAACGAACATGTTTCGCAGGTGACGCACTGTGCTGATCAGAATCTGTACTGGTAGTCTGCCTGGAAATGTAGGGAAGGGGTTGGTACAGTAGGAGGCTGGAATATGTGAACAATGATAATTACAAAGCGTCATTCATACTGGACACCTACACAGTGTGATGCATACACACTCACACAGAGGTGAGTCAAACACTAGAAAAGCAGCGCTGGGTTACACAAAAGGACTTAGCGTTTTTCCTCCGTGTGTCAAAGAGAAGAGCAGCAACCACAACAAAACCATCATGTAACTGAGATAAACATATTATGACTACTATTATAAATAATTAACAGGAATTGGAGTCAAGAGTCAGGAAATAGAGGTGTCTGCATTTGTACACACGCCATACTGTTTAACATTACAATAAAAAATGAGAGTTTAATGGATGTGGGTGACATTTTTGAAATAATAAAATGTGTTTTGCAGTTACTTGTCCATCCTATGAGTGACAGCCATTACCTGGAATTTAAAAGTCTTTGCCATCGCTCCTCTGATGAAGACAATCCTTTATGCCGTTGCTGCTTCTCATTAAAAAGCACAAGCTTTTAAACCTCAGCACCCTTGATCCTGTCTTAATCATCCTGTCTGTTGTGGTATTTGCTCATCCTCAAGTCACGACAGATCTCTTCAAAGTAAATTCGTAGTGGCAATCGCTGCATTCAGTGTCTCATTTTGCTTTACAGAAAAGTTCATCAATAACTTATTGATTCATTTTCTACACCCCAGGTCAGGTTAGCATTGAATTAGTGTCTATATTAGCCCTTTAAAAGCAAAGGGCTAATATAGACACTAATTCAATGCTCACATTACAGGGATGCTCCAATGATTTAGTATTGCACCTTCATTAAAACTGGGAAGTTTTTTGAAAAGCATGGTCAAAATCACACCGACCATTATCTTGATTATCACTTAATTACCAATAGCATCTTTGATTAAACCACCCCTACCTGTAAACACCCACGTCTTTGACACAACCAGTTTTCTGTTCAGGCTTTGTAAAGCTCCTCTGGAGCCATTAAACAACAGTTTCTCAGGGTGAGAAAATCATTTTGGTTTAAAACATTCAAACAATTAACCAACATCATCAAGAGAATGTGAAGAAACATAATACCACTTTGTACTGAGACCCATAGTTTCAGCTGGGAGTGGTAAAGGAGTTCGCTACCAGTCCAATAGGAAAACAAAGGAAATATTCCTACACCCCTTTTCCTCATTAAAAAGAAAATTACAACCATACACCATCTAAATTCAAGATCTCTCTTTCTCTCTAACTAAGACAAGTTGCCTTGATATCTCATCGTAAAACACGACATAATGAATGAAATAAAACTCACTAATACAGTCTTTGTCTTTCCACAGTCACCTCTGGTTCGGTTGAAATCCTCAATTCACTGAGTAAGATGTGAAAACATACCGGCTCAACACGCCATTTTTACCCACTGCTGATGCCAAACTCTCTCTCCGTCCTGTGACGCTTCCCCTCTCCTGAGCCTGGTACAGCTTCGCCCCGTGGACTATGAGGACTGCCACTGAGCTCTGCGGCTAACTGAGCTACTTGCTAACAGCAGCTAGTCACTACGGCAAAGGGTATAGCGAGCGGCCTTTTAGCAGTAATGCTTCCCCCTACAGTTTTGGAGTTACCTTTAATATCTGGTCAGATCTGGTCACAACACGTTCTCACTCCCAACTCATCAAATATGGCGGCTTGTAAAGATAACAAGCAATAAATAAATAAAACCATCACACTAAAGGAAGAAAATTTAAAATTTTTAACGGTCTTTAGTCCTTTGGCATCTCTGAGAGCCTCTTGAAAACACAACACAGATGCTCACTGTGATTTTCACAGCATTCGCTCCACAATGAGGCCGCCTCCCTCGAAGCTCACCGCAATTAAATTGGATTTTCAGTTGGTGCCGTTTCCTGTAAGTATACGCCAGCTTTTTCCGTCTGCTCAGTCACAGCGAGCACCTCTCCTTCTCGGTTTCTAAATGGTCTGTCGCTGCTTTCCGTAAAGTAAAACACAATTCAGTTTATGTCAGTAGATTTCTCCTGGGAATCCAAGGACTGGTACGAGGTACGGCTGTAATGAATGAAACCCTCTACAAGTCCAAGCACATGTTCTCTGTCTCTCAAACCAGTTCACATAGACTAACATATTACTGCAGAGCCTCTGAAGTCCAAAAAAAAGGTTGTTGCTTTTTTTTTCACAAGATAAATAACACGTTCTCATATAATTCAAGGAGGACCAGCAGAGTTATTTTCTTTCTTGCTCCTAATAAAAAGTTATTTATGATCCACGGAGAACTGAAAACATCTGATTCGCTGTTTCAGTCTCTCTCTGCTCTGCACTGCGGTGCAGGGTGTCTTCTCAGGGTATAATTACACAGATACATGAATATAAGGGTGTAATTACCTCTAGACAGAGTTCAGTGTGACTGAGCCCTGCAAACATGTGTGTATATGTGGTTGAATTATGAGGTTGTGACAGAGGGGCTGTAACCTGTGTACATCAGTGTAGGGGCAGAGCTCGGTGGCCCATTTACATATTGTGCACTAATGGATGTTTGATTAGACGAGGTGGATGAGTCTGACCTTTCCTTCTGTATCAGAGCTGTGATGAGGATGCTGGCTTATTGTGGAGAGGATGTGACACTTAAACACATCCAGACAATTTCATGTAAAGGAATAGCTTGACCCATTGGGAATTGTGTTTATTCACGTGAATGCTGAGGGTTCAAGTAGGTTCAAAAATACCTGTTTTATTTTGAAGTTATATCCTCCTGTGTCATGTCTCACTTTCAATTTCCTCCCTTTGTCCATTTTCCCGCCCTTTTTGCTCCTCATCTGACTTCTATCAGTTAATCACCCCTTGTGTATATTAGTCCTTGTCTTCCCCTCTCTGTTTGTCAGATGTCCGCTCAGTTTCCCTGAGTCTGCTTTTCTGTTTTGCCCTCGTGTAGCGTTGTCCCCCTTTCACATGGTCCATCGCGTGTTTCTGACTTTTCAATCCCGATTCCTCACATTATTCTTGGTTGTGTACAGTTTTGCTATCTGCCTTGTTGCTTCACTTTTAGATTTTATAGACTTTGGTTTTCAGCTTTATTTAATAAAGCTCGCCTTTTGTTTCTTACCTGCCTGCCCATATGTCTTGTGTTTGGGTCCCCTTTTTGTTTAAACCCGTGACAATACCCTCAGTTTTCAAATCAGTACATTATTGTTAGGCCGAGTTGTGTCAGCAGTTAGCATGTAGCGTAAAAATACATCTGAAAAATTGTTACAGAAACCTGGAATTTGTATTTGCGTGTACAGTGACTAGCTAGGTACCGCTAACGTAGTCAGAACAATGGCTGTTTGAGGTGAATAAACACTGACTGCACATGTGGTCCAGCTGTGTCATTTTGAAAAATGAACTGAAAAAATTACTTTCCAGGCTGCTTTAGGTGATCTGCAGGGATGTGCCCTTTGCCTTGTTGTGTATTTGTGTATCTATGTGTGTGAACTTGCATTATACAATACGTCTACAGTAGCACATAGTGCTTGCTCGCAACATTTTGCTATAAAACAAATTATAAAAGACACGTTAAAAGTCGTCCTTATCCTGAAAACATCATTGTTTTACTGATATACAGTATGTGAGTGTAATGTGCAATTAAAGATGTACCTGAAATGTACCTGCACATTAAGGCACACACATTTCATTGCTCATTATAACTAACAGCGGTAGGTACAGTTTAACTAAGGACAGAGGGTCACCCGAGTCCTCGGTTGATCAGTTATGTCACAGTGGATCCTCTTCATTTAACAAATGTTGAATAATGAGCTTCAGGTCATGTTGCCACTGAATATCCAGTGTTGTGAGGGGTTACAGCTGTCAACTCGCCTGCAGTGTTGAGAGACAACAGCCTACAGCACTTTGCAAAAAACCAGCCCGGGTATATAAAGGGCAGACATGGAGAGAAAAATGTAGACTGAAAGCTCAAGTGCAGAGACACCTCGGGGTGAAATGTAATCCCTAAAAATCCACGAGTGACCACAGAGGTACCTCTATGACCTTTCAACGCTCCAAATGTTATTCTCCCTCTAACTCTGCCAGAGGCGGAGGACTAACTGTGTTTACCCGACAGAGGAGCATCTATCTTTATGATTTATTATGACCCATGGATTTCTCTCCTGCTCCCTATCAGCACCAGACTTTAAAAAACCTCTCTGGGCCAATTAAAGTACCATCATGGCTGTGATTGGATCACTCAGCTGTAATATGACGAGATAAAGAACATGCCAATGTCAATACTGTACCAGATTTATATGATAAGTGATGTAGGCTGTCATAAACTCTTATTTGTGTGCAAATGTTTTGTTTCACTGAAACTGTGACTGCTTGATTCCCAAAATGTTCATGTTTTGTTCTGCAGTGTTGTTCTCTTTAAAAAAAAAACAGCAAAAAAAAAAAACAATTACCTGTGTCCTGGGGGAGATGAGCGTTCAGGAGTCTTTTGCTGTTGTTGACAACGGGAATTTGCAATTTTCGCTGAACAGCTGATTCCATCACTTGATGAGCTTTGCTGTCAACGACAAAAAAAACAAAAACTGCAGCTGCTGCAGCTGTCGGGGTCTGAAAAGTTGTGCATCAATCAACTCAACAGAGAGAACTTCCCCAGCACGACAACGTTTGCCTCAGCTTACACGATGTGGTTTTGTCATGATATATGTTTTATGTGACTTTTATTTTGCAATAAGACACATACGGTGTTCATTTTCAGGCCCATAATGCTATCGTGCATTCATTTGCACATCTATACGAGAAATAAGTGGTACCGGAAGCTTAATAAAATAATGATTACTTGCATGATGTGGTAAAATGAAATAGTCTCGTAAACAGGTTAACCAGCTCACATATATTCATCTTTTCATCTAACCACAGGAAAGCTAATGAGCATTTTTCAAAATGTCTGACTGTCGTTTAAGGGCACAAACTATCAACAGAACGTATGAAATAACAGTGTTGACTTTTTGTCACTGCGTTGCAGAGACATCTACTGATACTATACTTTTGTACTGCAATCGTCTGATAGTCAGAAAAGTTGATTTTGAGTGTCATTCCTGACTCGTCAAATAAAGATGCTTTGTAGGATTGTAGGACGGGTTGGCCGCCATCCCAGTGCATCAGTTTTTGACGAGGTGGGAAACCCAGAGTGTTTATCAGCAGATCATTATTTGAAAAGTTGGTAATGAGACTCAAAAATCTAATTTCCCCACAAGTAACACCTTTTTAAAGCAGCGAGTTTGATACTACTGGAATAAGTAAACAAAATAAACGAACAAAATGTTGAGAAAGGAGGCATTTTTACATCTATTTTCTTTACTAAACATAAAAATACAAGCGTCTGAATTCAAGTTTCTTTCTCGCTCCTCTCCTGTCCTGTCCCAGCCTGCTGCTTAGTCTTTTCGCCCCTGGATTCATAGTCCTGGTCAGAGCCGCTGTCAATCCCCTCCTTACTGTATCCCCTGACTTCAACCTGACATTTGTCAGTCTGAGAGACCGTTCAGTTCCAGTCTGGTGTCCAGCTGAGTTCACTGAGAAGCCGGCTGATGCGAGCTCCGTGACTCCTGTCAGCAAATAGGACCACTTCCCCCACGGCCAACTGAGCTACTTGCAAACAGCAGCTAGCCGTTTCTGTTTGTGGGAGCAATAAGTGGTTTAAAGTTTGATGATGCATCATTAATAGGCCGCTTCTTAACAGCTTTATATAACCACCATATGGTTTGCCAAGCATTCTTTTAACAGTTCTCAGTTAAGTGTTTTAACATTTTTAACATTAATTATAATCGTTTATTATGTTTTCTCCATGCATGTGTTAAAATAATACATAATGCATGTTCTTCTCTGAAATAACGAGCCAATGGCTTTGTTCATGCAGACAACCGCAGCAGATGAAAAAAATACTTTTAAATCTTTCATATTAATTCTAGTATCGCTTCGTGTTGGTCGTATCATTTCTTCAGTCATTGATTCACCCAGGTCTGATTTTTGATCGAAAATGTCATAGTATAATGCCTCTCAGCTGGAAAACACAGCCCTGTTCTGCCCTGTGTTTCGGTTTTTAATGTTTGGTATAATCTCACTGGAAACAGACACTTTCCTGGTCTAATCCTCACAGTCTGCTGGTGCTGCTCCAAACCAGAATGACATTAGGCTTTTAGAGATAACAAGATTACCCCCTTTCTCCTTCATCATCCGAGGTGTAATTAGACAGGTAATGGAGAGGAGAGCGGCTCCGGGCCCATCCTTCTTAATCAAAGGAGTCATAACAATGCAAATACTGACCCTTTGTTGACTCAGATGCCTAAAAGACTGATATCATTTTTATGTTTTAAAGCAGGAGAGACACCAGAGCCCAGATGATGATGATGATACGCACTTCTTAATTCACATGAGGAGGAAAGTTATGAGCCGCTCCAGATGAATAAAGTGGGTAATGAAATTGGGAATTGAGGGAGTGATGAGGCTTTTGGCTTCCCTCCCCTCTCTCCACCTTTTCGCCCACCTCCTTCAAAGCCTGTCCACCCACTCCTCCGACACAGACTGTCTGCCTTTCTCTGTCTTGTCCAGCATCTCTTGTCTTGCTCTTTCATTTTCCTTCACCTCGTCTCTCCTTCTACCCTCTCATCTTTTCCACCTCTCTGCTCCGCCCTCCCCCACCTGTGTCCGTCAGTCTCACTCTCTCTCCATCTTTTCAGACGGGCAGTGAAGCATGGGGGAAGCTGTGCGCAGTGGAGACAACAGCAGGGGAGCCCAGGGCCGTGAAATGCAGTGAACAGGGACTTCACAGACAACAGGGCTGAGGCTGAGTGACTGAATTAAGGGCTTTAGACTATGATAAAAAAAAAAAGGATGCACATCACAAGGTGACAGAACGGAAAAGCTTCTTGTTTCCATGTGGATGTTAACACTCTGCTTCGACAACACGTTCTCACTTAAGCTTCAAACTATCACGCTGTAACCCCCTAGCATCAGTTTTGCACGTGAACAAAAGAGAGTTGTTGTAGAGAGCAAAAGACTGAATATAGTGCCCCCTTTTCTATTCATTCGATCAATAATCAGTTTGGAATCGATAGATTCTGAATCGTATCGGACACCAGAAAATCAGAATCGACTCGAAACGGATTGAATCGTGAGATCGCCAAAGATACACACCCCTAATGCTAGAGCGATACCTACAGCGTAAAACTTTGGCCACTGACCAGGCTGCAGTATTTGACATGTTGGCAGTGAGACAGGCTGGTTTATAAAAGCTATTATTGTCGAGCCAGTGTGAATGAATAAATAAAGTCAGTTGGACGATATCCATGTCATTAAAATTGTGATACTGCATGAAAGCTGGACTAATTTTCCCGATAAAGGAAAAATGATCACCCGTGTTGGTGGATGATCATAGTTCAGAGTCAGAGCACTTTGCATAATTAAACAACAATGTGCTCATGGGCAAGAGGACATTTAAAAGACATTAATTAAACACTTACAATCAGTGCAAATTAACAATCAACAGAGTTCATAAAGTGTGGGAATCTGGAGCTATCCATCTGGAGGACAGACACACAGTCAGGAGACACGACCATGCTCTAAAAACATATCTGACAAAAAGGCTCCATAAGGAACTTTTGCCACAATATTATGTTAGTACAGTAAACACAACCTTTGGGTTTTTTTTGGGTGTTTCTTGACTTTAATTCATCAAAGGTGTTACAAGCAGTCATGACAAACTTGCACCAGTTATTTAAGTGTATCCCCATGCTTCACAACCCCAGGTGCACATTTAATTTCATTGAGAAAGTCAGATGAAAGAAATGCTGAAGGAGTGATTGCACTGAGTTACAGAAGCCAGTGGAACAGATGCTAACCCAGAGGTGATGCGGCCTCTTTGCAACTCCTCCTTGCACCTGATCCATTTTCTGCAGAGTCAATGATATAGATGAGTGGCAACTAGAGTACCTGAATGGGTATGAAACTGTCCTGGTTGAATCATCAGCACAACAGATGAGTAACTGCTCTCGAAAATATCATTCAAAAGGTTCAAACCTGTGTACATAAAAACAACTATGACTCTTAATGTGGTGAGAAACATCCAATCACAGGCCAGTCGCCAGATAAAATGTTGGCATTGTACGTTTCTTCAAACCACAGATACATTTGTATATGTTTAATATGTTTCATCTCAACGTTTCTACATTATGTCACGTCCAGATTACATCTATATGAGCTGACTTTAATGACCAGAGGAGGCGGAGATGTTGTCGGAATGACAGCTATTACGAGATGGCTGCCAAGCGGAAGCTAGATACCACTGGATATTTTTAAGATGAGATGTTGGGACATTTCCCAACCACGTTAGTTTCACAAAACCAGATATTTTTGACGTTGCATCAAACAATTTGCAACCACAAACCACAAACCAATAATAATAATAATAATAATCTTTTAGTGCCTAAACTTAACCAGACAATAAGCAAAGCACTGTCAGAACATAACATGTCAAATTAAAGAGGCTCTATGTAACCATTTGTAGCAATGTACATGTATTAATTATTTTTTTTCTTGACCATATGTGAGCGGATTGTAACATGACGTGAAAGATGAGCAACAGTAGCTAACGTTAGTTTAGAAACTGAGTCCGCTGACATAAAATAACGACCAGCTTCCAGCACAACACAGAAGTTCCACAGAGCCCCTTAAATCTAAATAAATGTTGCAACATTAGGAAATATAAAGTTTAAACATATGTGTACTCGACATGTCAACATTTATTTTGGCGAAGGGGTTGCCAATCAAATTCAAATCAGTTCTCTTTGATGCTCGAAGCTAAAGCTAAAACCTGACAATATATTCACGAGTTTAAATCGCTTCTGTTCTGCTTTCATTTGGCAAACATGCTGCAATGTTTCTCCCCCAGTTGCATCAACAAGTGTTCTGAATTTTCTGCAGCTCTAATTTGGGTGTCAGACTGGCTTATTTTCCATAGCAACAGTGGCTGAGGCTCATGGGTAACGTAGTACTTGGAGACATTGGCCCCAGTCAACCTATGATACTGATAATTATCCAGGAGACTCCTGTGGTAAAATGACTTTGATACACTATATCAAGAAGTGACTGAAGCAGAGTAAAGGGGGTCCACGTTGTAGAATGGTTATAAGCCACAAAACTAATGACTCTAAATGAGCAAAGTTGTTTCAACATAAGCAGCAGATAAACATCTGTGGGCTCTTTTCTCTTTTTGTTGGATCCTAATATTTTATTAAAAAGCTTCGGCCCGGGCTAACTGTGCTGTTATTGTGTTAAATTATAAGCTACAGATACCCTGCAGCCATGAAGCAGTGAGGAGAAAGGAGATATCTCTCTCTCTCTCTGTGTATGTGTGTGTGTGTGTGTGTGTGTGTGTTGGCAGACGAGAGATGAAATTAAAGAGGGGATTGGGAGAAGATGGAGCAAAAAAGGAAGGATGAGGTTGAGAAAGCAGAGAGATAATGCTCCCTGTGGGGGAAAGAGGTGGGGGGGACGAGGAGGGCTGAAAAAACCTGAGTAGAAACCTGAAGAGAGACAAGTATTAAATCCTAATGAAAAATCTGCCTGCCGGTATTCATCACAGACAATCTGCAGGCGTATCATTTCACACACATTGGAGGAACACTGATGTATTCGTGCCGTTTGTTTTAAAAACATAAGCTACCTGTTGCTGTTTTAAAGCACTTTAAACTGACCCACTCCAGTGTATTTTGGCATTTTTCTGATGTTTCTCATTTTGCAGAGTCATTTCCTGACTATGTTGGCAAGTCACGCTGTTCCCCAAATCATTTTTGACAAGTGAATTACTTTTGTGTTCAAACTTTACGAAATGGAGCAATGTTTCTGCAAACAACTGATGCATTTACATATGTCCGTGTCATAGGCTGCCTAGCATTGGGAGGGAGGTGTTCATGTTAAAAAATGCAGCAAAAGTGCCCTCTTGGATGCCCCCCTGGTAGATAAATTCCAGGGGGGTAGATAAAGTCCAATTCTCTATAAATGTATCCCGACTTTCTAGATGCTGTTGCCCCACCGCCTACAGCTGGTGCCCTTTTTTTCAGAGAGTCCACCACTGCTACGTAGCATATTGACCTTTCAAAAAAATGTGTCCTGTCACGTTTACATTACATGTTTATGACCCGACTTTCATCTTGAGAGGTGGAGGGTATGGTGGTGGAGTTACGGGCAACAAAGCTTGCAAGCCACCGACCAGTTCCTGATTGCGTTTCAACATTTGTAAGCACTTGATAGACCTCGGGGCGATCTCCAGCTGTGTTTGTCTGGCGTCCGAAACAGGTATTTCAATCTTCAATCTTTATTTAAACCTAATCAGTGTTTGTTGTGGTCTTTGTATTTAAACCTTCGCGAAGCACAAGCACAAGCACAAGCACAAGATTGTGTGACTACTGATCTTCTACATACAAAATCAGCTGGACCAGTCGTACCACACTGACTAAGCTCTCCAAGAAACAGCGATTAAAATCCTAACAAAGCAATCTCAGTCTTTCAGCACATTTTCTTGTATCTATTCATCCCTATTGACACCAGTTAGCTTAGCATTTGTGTGTTCATGTTGTGTGAAAAAAAGAAAAAAGGTAGAAAATAGTGTTTGACCCACATTACTGATTTAAATTACTTTTAGTTGAGGTCCGGTTTGGGGCTTTAATACCTCTTGACCGAAGAGTTGGGTTCTATTGTTGAAGAGAGTGGCAGCAACAGTTCCCACCGGATTCTCGGTTCACTGAGATCAAGCCTTGGTTCGCTCCCAGTTAATGTCTACATGGACTGTCATTAAATCCACTGAAAGGAAAACATTCGCTGGATTTCTCCCTGAGGTCACACGCTATAACACAACCACCAAGGTGAGGCACCCGGAAATGAAGAACCAAACCAGAGAACATGCTCTCCTTTTTCCTCACACTGTGGAGGAGGTCTGAGGTCAGATTGGATAATCATCCAAGGAGACGACTGTCCAGGAAGTTTTTCATGCCTTTGTGATTTGCTGTTCAGGAACATGTGAACCCTAACACATGATTCTTTACCGATATTTTACATCGTGCATGTGAGCTCACACAGGTCTGTTTGCTGTCCTTCGCCCTGGGGTTTTTTGCTTTGGCTCTCTAGCTGTACAGCAGTTATTGTGTCAAACATGCCATGGAGGTCACAAATATACTGATCCGGTCCTTCAGCAGACACTACAGTGCCTCTCACAGACAATAAACAAAGCCTGACGCATGCTGTGTGTTTACCATTGTTTTCTTTGTGTATTTATAACCGAGGGCAGGACGGTTGCACAGAAAATAACCTGCATCTGATTCTCTGTTTTGCCTGTTACCTGGGACCATGAGAGAGAGCATCGTGATCGAGATAAAGTAATGAATTGTTTTAACACCTTCTTCATAAGGATGGTTATCTTCGTGTCAGTTTAGGTGAAAAGATCTTTGCAAAGACTCACGTCTACTCTTGAAATTATGCCGATGAAGTGAAAACTGAGTCGAAGGCAACATGCACATCGCTTGCTTTTTTTAAGGTGCAGGGAATCAAATCCCCCCCACACACGTATTTTAACCTCTGCATTGATTTACTTAACAAAAAGGTTGATGTTTCAGTCAGACCTCTGTCAAGATAAACTTAAAAATGTAACACATTTTTAAAAAATCGATTAAGATACTTTACTTAAGAAGATCACACTAGCAATAATATTCTTTATTATGAAATAAAAAACTGTTATATCCTAACTTATAACATGTAAAAAAACACATTTTGTGTTAAAATAGACAAAGACTGTAAATAAAAGTAAACAGTTACACCCTAATTATAAACTATACACCTAAATTATGCTGTAATTAGAATCCACACATGTTGCCTTATTAGACCTAAAATGTACTATACATAGATACTATAATGTCGAATTACAGTGAAATTAGAAACCAAATAGGAGATCCTATGAGTACTAGTGCAATATGAGTATTGTGTGCACACAAAACCAGGATGTGGAGGCACAGCAGGCGAGTTTAAAGCAGTTTACTAAGCGAGGCAGTCAGCAATTGCGAACCAAAAAAGTCCAAAAAAGAGCGAGATTGTATTATATTTCATTTGATTAAAGAAACAATTTCATCAAATTACCTTTTTCAATTCAAATTGCAATTAAAAAAACTAATTAAAAATGAAGTCAACACAAAAACAAAACAGAGCGTCTGAAACAAGTCACGAGGAGCAGCGCTGTGTGTGTCAACTCACTGTTGGAGAGAAGAGAGAGTGAGGAAGACCAGAAAAGTCTTACATGCACTTCAAATATTCAGAATTGATAGGAATCAATAGAATGATATTTTTGACAACACTACAACACAGTCCAAGTCTATAAGATATAAATGTAAGTAATGTTGTTACTACTAGGGAAACTTACAGTTTGACATGTATAAACTATACAGACACTAATATCATCACCTACTGCATCTGTGGTTTGTCTCCTATTACACAATCGCCTCCTTTTCTTGTTTTTCTTTGTCCTCCTCCTCCTCCTCTCCTCCAGCTTCGTCTGGTCACATGGTCTCTGGCTGCAGATTTAGGAGAGCGATGAGGGGATTAGCTTTAGATTTGGTTTGCTCTTTCTCTGCAGGGCTGAGGGCCATGTGCTCCTAAAAAGCAGACAGAGGAGGCAGTATGGATTTCCTTTGCAACCCGGTTTAATAAATCTGCCACTCTGCTTTAGCCCCCACACTACGCTTCAATGAACACTGCAGCAACTTTTTACATAATGTACAACCTGGCAATGTGCAACACCTTCCACTGTTTCAAGCACAGATGAAAAAGTAGGAGGAAACAAGACTGCGGCAGCTGGATCGCACAGATAAAGAGCCGCACTTCATTTTGGGTTTTTCATTTTTAATATCTATTATTTTGGAAGCAGCCCTCCGAATGTGTTTTCATGGTGTGCAATAACACTTTTCCGACACCCTCGCAAAGCTGATTAAAGTCTTCAAAATTAGATGAGGAGTACTAGTTACTAAATTGTGTCTCAGCATTTCAGATGAAACTGAGCTGCACCAACAATGCCGCACTTTAAACTCCTGTCTGGATTTTATGAAACGCTTATTGTTTTCTCTTGTGTTTCTAAAATGCCAAACTGAGGAAATATCTCATTATCGTGATGACATTTATTTAAGCTTTTATATGCTTTTATATGAAGAAAGTGTGTGTATTTCCTCAGGTTACTTTACTATTGATCTGTATTTGTTCTTAATATCTCTGGTTTTCATCTTCTTGACATTTCAGATGCTTTCATCGGATCGGAAGGACTGTTTTTATATTATCAAACTCAGAAAAACTATGGTGCTCTTGAAGAAAAGGGTCAGCACATGAGAAGAAAAAACAAGCTTCAGGAACTCATGCGTGGAGCAGGAACAAAAATACTTAAATGATGTCTTTGCAGTGCTGAAATGACAGCTGGATGACAGCAGAGAGCAGGAGCACTTTTACATTTAACAGCTACCAAATGATTGGTTAAAGGATGTTGTGGATGAAGAGGAGAATGAGCCGGAGAAGATTTGGGGAAGTGGGAGACCGAACAGCATGAAGCTGCACAATACGCATTTCAGAATAAAATCTGATTCTTTGAGGCTCTTGTGAAGACCGTCAGTCGTCTCATCCAAAATGTTCTGAGGAACAGATGAGCCCAGACCGTGTAGCCGTTTGTCTCTGCATGTGTTCAGGATTGTAGTGGACACTGACTGATGCTGTGCCGGACTATCGTAGTTTAACATCAAATCCTTCAGCAACTCCTCGTCTCTTCCTGCTCCCAGTTTCCTTCAGGTTCATTTCATGCTGCCTGGTGTGATGAGCGCTCACAACTGTAAAAGACTATTAGACCATCCCAGAATAACCACTGAAGCCTGGAATAAAGATGCGAACCCCGAAATAGAAGCACTGATTAATTCATGCCTTAATTAGCTGGACAGAAGGGAGGGAAACACCTTGAACAGATCTCCAGTCCTTTACAGAAATAGAACCCGTGCATCAAAATACGTGAGGCTCCGTGTGGGCCTTTTGTAATCATAAAAGAGAAATTAGACACAGCGAGCCGAGACCATCAATATCATCAACATCACACTCAATCCCCAAATGCAACTGGAGGTCTGATTCCTATCTGAGCCTCTCACGGCTCTGTGACCAATCAATACGTTTAAGCCCCTCTGCCCTCGGCCCGGTGCGAATAAATGAATATACTCAGAGCGAGAAGGCTGCTCGTTTTCCTCCTGAAAGTCATGAAATCAGCCCAGCTGGAAGTAAACTGGATGGAGCTGTCTGTCTGTCTGTCTGCCTGTCTGTCTGTCCAGAACCAGCTCTGAATGAGCTTGTGCTAAAGCTGTCAGCACTGACACATTATCACAGTATAAAGTTGTTGTCATGCTGCTCAGTTCAAAGGATGAACAACCATCCCATATTGACATCTCTATAAAACGTGTCATATCACGTTCACATGACATGTTTATCGCCTGACTTTCATCAGGATTTGGAGGTGATGGTCATGGAGTGACAGCAGTTGGAGCCTTTCCATCCACTGGATAGTTTTACTGAGGAACCACTGTGTTTTAACATTTGTAAGCGTGACACCACTTTCTATTTTAAAGAAGACCTCGGATACTTTCCAGCTGTGCTTGTTGCGACAAATCACATATATTTTTGATGTGAAGTCGAGACATCTCAAGCTGCGTTTGTGGCGACCAAAACTGATATTTTAAGCAAAAACATGGTCTTTTACCGAACCCTAACTAAGTTATGTTGGAAAAGAGTTGGCTTTTTTTTTCACATCCAGCAGACACAAAGCAACATCAGCATTCGCTTGTATTCATTTACCTGTTCACCATCCAATGAATGTAAGTTTAGTATTCACTCTCTTTTTAGCCCCTTGTTTCTGTCCACCAACACCTGAGGGAAATGTCTCCCTCTTCAGCAGCTAAATGTCCAAATGCATATAAGTTCACAGGCTAGGCGTTGACTTTGTCTAACGTTTGCTGCTGGAAACAGCTGCCTGCTGCAGCTGGAGATCAGTTTGATGAGAACAGAGATGAAACAAAGCCAAACAGTAGAGATGTGAGCTGAAAATGATAAAGCGCTCAATGGAGTGTAAGTATATCAATACCAGCAGCCCTCCTCGCACCACACATAGACATTTAGTCCATTGTTAATATAAACAATAAAATATATAAATATTTATTTGGACAACACTGCTTGCGGTTTGGACAGTTGCAGCAACATGAAGACATCAACTTCGGCTCTGGAAATTGGTAACTAACAGGTGATTCATTGGTGCCTTACTCTGAGCCGGTGAAATGAGCAGCATGTCAGTGTCAGCCCCGCTGAGTCTGACAGCAGAAATAGCTCACATGTCCCATTAAGACACCAGTACACCAGTGTCTGTACTGGCTGTACTGTGGTAAAAATAGCTCAGTGGAAACTATTGTTAAGCCTAGTTAATCTTCTCAAGCAATCATGAATATGACATATAAACACCTTTTCTCATCAATAACCGTAAGCAGCATAATCACACTGGTTGAAAAAAATGTAATTAAAAATAGAATAAAATAAAAAATGAATAGGAAATTGGTGGAAAATGTTACTGTTGGAGAAGAAGCAGCAGAAACACACACAGAGAGAGAGCGATTGTCCTCTGCTCTGTAACTGTGATGATCAGTAAAGGGCAGTCCACCCTAATCTCTGTCCTCTCAGTGATTATTATCACCTATAATGGGCTCTAGCTGTGATGTGTTACAGTAAAAAGAACTTCCTCCACCTCCTGTGAAGTTACCATGACATTTATACTTTAGCAGCGCTCACACTGTGATGTAATTGACTCCCACGGACTGAATATGGAGACTTTTTTCCCGGAGCAGGTATCCAATGAGCATCTTTGAAAACTTAACTTGCTCCACTCATTTCGCTGATTGACAGTGGCTTGTTAGGTGTTTGGTGTTAAGTTTATTGAGATATATCTGAAATTTAATACAGTATAAATATGTTATGGATTCATTTTGCTCTTTTATAAGTTATTCTAAGCTCCTGATAAAGATCTTTTAGTCAGAACTCCCATCTGTCAATAAAGCTGTGTTTGCATCCTGGTGATAGACGTAAGCTTCTCGTAACAGCTCAGAGGACGACATGCAACCAGGGAGGAGACTGTAGATACATGAAATGGTTGCCGACTGTCTCGACCGGTTTGTTATGTTCACGCTTCACACTTGGTCTCTGCGTCACAGCGGGTGAGACAATCAAACACAAACAATCATCATCACCATACACTTTTATTTTTGTCCTCTCTAGTGCTCATCACAGCGCCTGCCCGGACTTCATTTGGAAGCAAAAACATGCTTTTAGCGCCTGCTGTGTGTTTATTCATGTCTGCTCACATGAATATGTCATACATTATGTGTATCATTTGCAGGTGATGGAGGTACAGCAGATTTTCTGAAGGATCTATTCACCACTGTTCCCTCAATTAGAGTCTTTGTTGTGGTAATCACCCTCCCAGCGTCAGAGCCTCGTATTATCATCACTGGCCCTCATTTGGCTCCAACACCCCATCAGTTTTTCTTGGCTTTCTTTGTACCCCGGCACACGTCTAGGAGGTGCTGCCTTTTAAAATTCACTGTCAAACGCTGTAGTGTACCTTGGTGCAAGTCAGGCAATTACTGTAGCTCTGCTGCAATTTCTCTGTCAATCAAATTTTACCTCAAAATAAAGATCACGTTTGTGTTTTATTAAATTGAAGATGTCTTTCGTATCTGGCTGTTCAGTTGTTCGTCAAAAACAGCAAACATTTATCAGCTTCTTTCTCAAAAAGCAACATACTTTTGAACCATAATGCAGTAAATTAAATGACAAAATGGAAATCAGAGGCAATGGCAGACACTGAGTTAACGTGAAGTCCAAGAGGGTATGTGTGTGTTGAATAAAATCCCCCCACTGCCCTGCAAAAAGCAACAAAGCAAGCACAGAGAGGCAATGTTAGCATTACCTACCTTTAGTGTATGAGTTTATGTCACATTAACCACTCCAAATTTGTATCTTGTCTTGTTTTGTTTTTTATTTGAACTGTTTCTATTATGTGTGCAACCATGTAAACAAGTCTTAAATAAGTCAGTCTACACACATGATATCAGGCTAATAGACTACTCAACGAGTCTCAGACATAAAGTTAGCATCATCATCACCAGTCGATGAGCCACGTAGAAGACGTGAATAATGATAGGCTACAGCATTGTTCCTGAATCACAATGTAGCATTTTAAAGGTGCTATTTTTAAGAAAAGTTATTTTTCGAGTCTCATTCCCAACAAATAATAACGCACCCCACTGAGCAAAAACACATCAAAAAGACATCTTTTCAACGTCTTTGCTGACATTAAAGTTTTTTTTACGTCTTTTTTTAAATTTTTTTTTACCTCTTTTCAACATTCACTAGTTACTTCTGAGTGAGGACGACACTTGGACATCAATAGTAAACGCTGAAAAGACAGTTTCAACTGATTTGGTACGGCTGCAGACAGACTTCTGATATGCATGGAAGAGGAGGATACCATGCTAGTGCACAGGATTATCAAGAAAGGTGAGGTTAAAGTGAAGAAGTTGGTGTCGTGAAACCATGCGCACGCACAGTAGAAGTATAACGTGTGCGAAAAAAGCATTTTCAACCTTATTTTGGTGCAAGGTCACCAAACTTTATCAGATTGGATTCTATTCATGCAGTTTATTTGTTCCGGTGACCACTGAAAGTAAAGTTCTGGCTCTCTCCTCATTCACTCACACAGGGGCCTGGTCTTGTAAATAACTGTGACGGGGCGCTGCAAAGATGGCTGCAGAGTGGCAAGACTTGGTAACTTTAGTCTACTAGGCAGTAAGTTAGTTAGCTGGACTTGCTAACGATTACAGCTCACATCAGATGAGATGATGACTTGTTGATATTAGGATGCTACATGGAGCACAAGTCATAACATGTCAGTTTCAACAGCTTCCTCTCGGTCCCGGCGGTAAGTTATCTTTGTACTGCTCCTCGTGCAAACTCTGCAAACATGACTAACCTGCACGGCCACACCCAGACACTGACCGCACACACGGTAAAACAACAGCCGTGTAACAGGTATGTGGACACTGACAGCGTAGACGGCTGTGGAATGAGAAAACAGGTTGTGTACAGCTGCACCCTGAGAATGAATGTCTGTGCAGTTGACACCAAACTTCAGATTTACGACATTTTTTATCGCAGAAAGCGCTGTCACTCACGGATAAAACTTGGCAATAAACATTGGCATTGAGTAAAAGCATTGTTAGATGACTGTCAAATCAGAGGCTGAAGAGTCTCGCAGCAGATGTCTGCACATTGTGTTTGTCTCTTTTGATAAAGCTCTCTTGTTTTGACCATTCACTTGGAGTCAACATCGTCAAACTGAGGTATTAATCGAGAGTCAATTTGCATTCGGAGGTACATCTGACTGAAAACATTCAGGTGAGCCCACAGAAGAACAAAATTAATGTTTATTTTAGGTGCACAAATGATAGAGCTACTCAGCCCTGCTCTTTGTCAGTGTAAGATATGATTATGATAAATATGTTTGCATGCGTTTCTGACTTCTTGATGCATTTCACCAGCTGCTATGACATTAGGGTGCCATTAAAACATAATAACAGTCACAAAAAGAAACCTTTCAGGTGTGTGAAGCATCGCTCTCACATAATGTGCCGTTGAGTTCAAAACCACTTGCATGCAAGATTTCTAGAAAAGCACTTAAGATTTTAAAAATTCCACATTTACATGCATTTAGAAACCCCATTCCTCCATATTTCACCAGCTAGTATTAAGAGAAAGAGTGTAACACTCAGACAAAAAGAATTAAATCTTCAGTGTTTTTAAACATTTAAGTTTAATAAAGTAGCTGTGTATGTTCATGTGGTTTGCAAAGAAACAGCTCTTGTCTGGAACATTAACTGTCTTAATAAGCACCCTCCAGAGCTCCCATGAAAACCCTCTCCGCAGGAGCTTTAATGTCAATTTAAAAACCCTCCGTAACTTGCTCATTAAAAGAGGTGACAGGCAGGATAAGGGCCACCAATCTGACATTTCCTGCTACACAACACAAGAAATTAATGAGGCAATAATGGAAAAATATAAGACAATAACATGTTTGCTTGTATAGAAATCCAGCAGTTTCATTTGGCACAAGGTTAAAGGGCGTAACCGAACTCGTCGTCTCACCTGTTGTCACTGTCGACCTCGGTGTGACTAACATCGAATGTTCATGTTCTGGTAAATCTACCTGCGGCCAGATCATGAGGATCATTAAATGTTAACAATAATAACGATGAATAATTTGTCAGGGGAAGGTGACACACAGACACCTTTGTGTCATGTGTTGAACAGGTGACAGTCGCAGCGATCATCTTCTGAGCAATTCAGAGCTTTTATACTATAAGATTGTTGGAAAGGAGACATTTGTAAAGCCCTGGGATCGATAAAGGACCGTGGTCTGAATGAATAAATCAACTATCCACGATGAAGAGTCATAAGTGAAAAGAAGAAAAAGAAAAGAAATTCCATGAAATGGCAGCGACGAATAACTCATCAGTCGGGATGAAATTGATTCCACCTGAATGTGACGGATATAAAGGAGACATTCTCAGGGTTTTGACAGTCTCTCTGTCGCCTCTCTTTTGACTCAAGTAAAAGAAATAAGGCATTATTAAAACATCTGAAATTGAATTCATCAGAGATTCGTCAGAACCAGGTTCAGGTGAGACACCACAGAGAGGACAAACAAGATTTTTAAAATTATATTACAAAAACTTACTTTCAAGCAAGGAACTGAAATTGAGTCTTTTCTATCCAACTGAATTAAAACTGAATTATTATTTTGCTGCCTAACTTCAGGTTGCATATAATAGTAGTAACTATACAATAATATTCACATATAACTCCATAGATGTAAAGACCTGGGTGAGTGAACTGTGTGAGGTAAAGGAGGGCAGCCATGTTCAATAAATACCTCATCAGGCATAAGTAGTAGCTGCAGGCTTCACTCAAATGTGAATAATGTATATAGATTTTTTTAAATCACAGGTTGAGAGGCTGGCAATAAAGGGCTGAGATGGATGGAGCACAGCAGCTGCATCAAGTGCAACCATGAGACAAAGACGAATGATAATTTGAATACAAGGGTTAAAAAAAAGGGCCAAGAAGAGTCCGATCGACGCTCCTGATCTATGTTTAGACACACTGCGAAAACCGAAAAGCTAACAAAGTTTAATAATCTGGAATCTAATTTAAAAACATCTAGTTGTTCTTGTTTTAGTATAAATCGATGATCTGCTTTCAAAGTAAGATCTGTAAAACATCCACTTCAAGGCTAAGACTTATTTTTAGCACGAGTGAGTCAAGACAAAAACATCTCACTTCAAGCACAGCTTAGTACATTTCTTGCACTAATAGAAGATTTTGGCCTTTTTGCCCACCCCTTCGCACAGTAGTTGTAATTTTTAAAGGCAGATACTATTTGGACCACAAACATTTGACTATTTTCAGAAAAGACGAATTAAGAAATATATAAATGAATATACATTCATCAATTTACCTTGACAGGTTTACTGTAATTCCTGGAAGAGTGAAGAAAGTTCTTATGTAACAGATTTTAGACCATAATGCAGTGAAGCTCAGCCGTTTTTTTAACAGTTTATTAATAATTAAACATGGAACATTTTCGAAACTTGTTTGTTTTGGCCTGTTTGATGACACCTCTGATTATCTTTCCTAACACTTTCTGTTGAAGTCAGTGTAGCGCTGGTGAGTCAGCAGCAACAAATTATCGTTTCTTCAGAAGCAGCTGTGAGAGAGGAAAGGTGCTAATGTTACCGCTGGCATCATCAATGTTCACTAAACCAGAATTGAACAGATGTAGTTTAGAAATTACAAAAGAAAACTATGACCTGTGGAAACAATCCAGACTTTGTGTATATATGAAAACCCTCTCACTCATTCTCTCATTCATCTCTTTATCCCTCGGTCACAGTGTCTCTATATGACACCTGTTCGTTTGAAAGCTAATTGTCTTTGATTTTATGGAAGCAGTGTGCTGATAAAGGGCCGGGGTAAGGCACTGCATCGAGCGGCCGTCCTGCTCTCTCCCTGCGTCTTTAATTAAGATCCTGGTGCTGCAGTGTTAATGTTAATTCACAGGTGTCTGCTGCCTGCCAGTCACCATGGCAACCTCAAGGTATGCCATCTAATCCGGAGCAGACACACACACACACACACACACACACACACACGTTTTGTTTTTTTCACCTCCTCTTATCAGGACTGATTAATCTGTACAACAAACAATGCCCGGTGTGGCACGGGCAACCTGCTGCGGATTTCTGCTGAACAGGAAATTGAGGCTGTCTGGTAAAAGTCAGATCTTAAAGTGCAGTCTGGATTGTAAACAAACCGTAAAGGCTTGTTCATGAAAGAGCACTAAAGCCTCTAAGGCCGTGCAGAGTGGATCTCTATAAATAGGAGTGTTTAACGTTCAGTCTTAGGACTGGAAGTCAATAACAACCTGTTCTTAGCAGCTTGATAAACTCACAATCATGTGAGAAAATTGGAATGGTGATTTATTATCTCCGCCAAGGAGATTATGTTTTGTTTGGTTTGTTTTTTTACCTGTGTCCGCTTGTTTGTTTGTTTGTTTGCTTGTTAGTTTGTCAGCAGGATTACACAAAAACTACTGAACAGATTTCCATGAAAACGATGGAGGATGTGTCTCGGCCCAGAATAGAGCCCTTTGGTGCAGAAAGGGACGAATCCAGGATTCTTTTTCTCATTTTCTTAACCTGCAAATCACTTTTGTTAATTTCACAGGGAATAATACATGGATCTTGATGAAAACATCAGCCGTAAATAGGTGGCTGGTATCTCAATATGATCCGGATCCAAGATCTGATTATCTTAAATTATGGTTAAGCAGTTATGGCTGGTTTAATGGATAAGGTTTTGTTGTTGATGTGTCTAAAAGAATAGGTTGACATTTCAGAAAATAGAAAAGATGTTACACCCTTGAAACGCAATAGGTTGCTGCACTTAATGATTACTTGCAGTTAATTATGAGCTGTTTGTATGTCCAAAAACACAAAAGACAGGGGCGGCAGCTTCTTCTGCACCTGATTGTGCTTAATGGGCACATTATTTCGTCTCATACTGATCGCAGACCCCTGAATTGAATCGAATCGAAATTGTATTTTGTGATATCTGCAAATATCGGATCTTTGTCCAAAGAAATCGATTCAAGATTCAAGATTCAAGATGTTCGTTGTCACTCTGGTTGACACTCGTGTGAAACTCTTTTGCTTGGAGACTCCACTACAGAAATGGTAAATAGAAAATAGTAAACAGAATGTATATAATAATAATAATGATGATAATAATACAATTATAAATAAAGAAAAACAAAAACAGAGTATGCAGAATAAAAATATAGGACAGCAGGGATATGGTGCATGTGTATATACAATCTGTACATGTATGTAAAATATCAAACTGTGATGAAGTTGGTGAGTTGCACCTCTACTAGACATGCAGTTGACTAGGATTGTAGGAGTATTGGCCTTGGTAAAGGTCATGGCTCTCTGAATGCCCTTCTAGTGAGTATTCATTCTGACATGCAGCTTTCTGAATCTGACATTTAAAACACTTCATTCATATTATAATAGGTGTTTCTGACTCTGACAACAACCGAGAACTGTTTCCTAAAGAGCAGACATCCGACGTCTCCGGTTCACTCAATTCTATACGTTTTAAAAACAGTTTATGCTGATTGCACGGTTTGGTCTGAACAGCAGCTTTTGCATTTAACTAAACATTTTGTGCAATTAAATATGCATGCAGAACCTCTTCCATCTCAGCTTGTAGGTGTCAAGACTCAAAGTGTCAGTCACAAAGTCGTATTTGATATTGTTTTTACCTGTGAAGCTGTGACAAGCAGAGATGGCGGTTTAAAGAGACGGAGGGTAAGAACGAGAGTTTTCAGAGGCGAAAGGGTGTCACGTGCGTTTGTTGATAAGGACATCATGTCTGGATGTTGTCACTCCGTTGGAAGAGATGAATAATTTGCTGCTTTGTGAGAGAACAAACAGCACTGTGTTTCAATATCAATATCATCCTAATATGACGAGTGATTGTGGAGGAAAATAGCCCTCGCTTTTGTCTACAGGGTGTTGATGACTGGTTAATGAAACCGCTTTCATTTCCTGTCATCCAGTTTATTGTTTTTTACGCTGGAAAGGGGAAGTTGTGGCAATTCTATTTCCATAATAAAAATCAATATGAGTGTCGGAGGTGGGCCATTTTGATGTCTTTTATTTCCCAGTGAGAAATCAAGGAAGACAAATGAACTCAATGTTTTCCGTCATTGCACCTCCTTCATCACTACGGTGATGTTTTTGTAAATAAAAGGGCAGATAAACCTCAATGAAGATTGATTTCTTGTTTCAAAAAGCTACAACCTAATTCTTCATCCTCATCAGCCAGTATTTCAATGATTATCTTTTTAACGATGCAGTTATATGAGATAACATCTCAACATGAATAATGACTCAATAACCCTCTCTCTTGAGCTTTACCTTCAGTCCCTCGTTGTTTTTTTGAGAGTAGATGAAAACATTTTTGAACAGTAAATTTCTTATTTTTAAATTACATGGACATAAAAAAGACATTTTCAAAAGTCACCATGGGCTTTGGGAACTTTTGATGGACATTGATCTCAGTTTGCTGATATTTTGAAGGGGAATTCCAGTGTTTTTAAACATGGGCCATATATTTACATGTTTTGGTGTGGAAATGGTTCATACCTACCAAAAAGTTTGGAATCGGGCCAGTAGATTGCCTCAGCTGGCAGCGACGACGATGATGCAATGTCTGCAATTTAATTCTTTGGGACAACTGTGACCTTCAAGGTTACATCCACTAAAAGTGCTTCTTTCTGCCACTAGACAAGAGGAGGCTCTGACAACATTACAGAAAGGGTTCCAACAGTGATACAATTTTTTGTGAAATAATAAAATTGTTTTGTAAGGTCATGTAAAGGAGAAGTCATTTGCATTTGACGCTCGACCAAAACAGGCTACACCCTCGGACAACCACACAAAAACTTACTGGCTGCACCTGATTGGATAAACGCCTCTCAGCTGCCTGCTCCATGATTTCAAACCTCTCGCAAGGTTTTTTGGTTACAGAAAGGGACTTATTTAACAAATAGGTCTATCACTGTAGGAATCATCACTTACACACGAAAAATTGTAAATGTTGGCCCGGGTTTAAAAATACAGGAATTCCCCTCTGAGGATCAAACCCATTAACCACTTCATCAAGATCAACATAATTCCATTCCTAGTCCTTGTTTATAATTATAGATATACCATGGTAACGACTTCCTTTTCCAGCTGTTTTTTTTAGAAACCTGTTTCTACGTCAGCTGACCTCAAGGGGCTAATTACACACACTCCCTGCTTGCTTCAAATGCTTAGAAAATGTCTTTTCTGCAACACTGACCACCTGATGTTCCTCAAAGAATAAAAAAAAAAAAAACCTTCAGTGCTACCAGAGTTAAGAGCTGGTGTGTCTCCTGTGATTGTGACTGTTGAGCCGCAGCGTTGGTGGTTGAGGGTCGCCAGTCGCACTGGTTAAAGGCCAGTGGGAGCTGACGCTGACAGGGTCGCTGGAGGCCGGGCCAACAAAGGAGCAGCTGCGGATCATTAATGATGCTGGCTGTCAGGTGATAAATACAGTCGGTCTTTGTCAGGACTCCATAGGATTCGTACAATGTGCCTCTCACAGACTGGAGTTAATGTACAGCAGCCCAATTGATATGGTTACAATGGCAAAACATCCAAGATTTACATATTATTATTTTGGAAACATGGTTCACTTTTACAAAAAAAGCAGTTTTGAGGATGAGGAGAGAGTTTCTAGACATCTACAGTACATCTAAAATTGTTGTTTTTTGTTTTTTTTTAGATTAGAATAGACTGCTCCTCTGACAGTAGGCTAACATACCAAAATAATAATAATAATAATATTAAAATCATTCAGCATTTGTGACTGGACACATAAATTGCAAACACTGTGAGAGCCACTAATTAAACATGACACCAAATTTCATCTTTTGTTTGAGGGTTAGTGCTGAAAGGAAAAACACGGCGTGCTACAATTATACTGGATGGCAATTTAAACAGCAATACTCAACCCCCCACTTGACACATACAACAACAATACGCACACACACACACGTTTCATTCTTTCACTTGGAAAACACTCTGCTCTATCGTTGCCATAGCAATCCCGAAGCCAATAACAGCCCTAAACCTTTCCTCCCTGAAGTCGAAGGAGCCGGGGATGAAAATTGCCCCAATCAAATTTGCCCTACTGAGTATAGCTTTTCACTGCTGCCACCACGTCACATCCAGAACCTGCGCTCATTCCCAGACACCCAGCCTACTGTACATAGTGTTTCCCCCATCCTCCATCCAACTCAAGAAAAGACAGCATTATAAATCAATTTACAAGCTGTGACAGGCATCTGGCAGAGGATGGAAATGAACAATGGCAGATGAAGGATATTGGAAAACATTTTCTTTTGCCAGGGTAGGCAGCGGCATTATCTCGTGTTCAGCTGGCACAGGAAACCTAATAGTATTTTTGCGTGTGCATGCGCGTGTGGTTGATGAATAAGGGACGGCGGGGATGAGGAGAGAGGAGGAGAATCTGTTGCCTGTGTTGGATCCTGAATATGAAGTAGTGGAAATGTTCAGCAGGTGAGGTCGTTTGAGGTAACTCAACTGTTGAATGGTCTGAACGTGGAGGGGACAGTAAGGTGCCCACACTCCTGATAAATCAGTCAGATCAGCAATAGTAGTCATTAGTTGATTGAGTTAATTGATTTCAGATATTATCACGCTGCCTTTCCAACCTGTTGAGCTCCAGATAGTAGCATTTTAGTGAGATAGATGGGACTTGTATTTTTTTTCTACTTATTGTTACAGATCACAAAAAGGGTCAAAGCAAATTGGTCCCTTGGTGTCATAAAAGGTGGCTTTGGGAATAAAACACGCAGCCGCCCACTGATTGTATCAAACGACGAAAAGGATTGGTCCCAAAACCAAAGGTGAAGTAGGAGTCATGATGTACGGAAACTGGCCAAAAGAAGAATCTCAAACACACTTGACTCAGATTTTCACTCAAACAAAAAACACATAGAGCCAACTGATGATGTTGACTCCCTGGAGACACACAACTAACTGAGCAGGGCAACAGCAACCCCCTAATATAACCTCACCGTGCACCCAATAATTCCTGATGACCTGTGACCTAGATCTTGGGAAACCTCTGTTCATTACTCTTATTACAAACAAGAAACACTTCATATTCATTGTTTTTTTGTTTTTTTCACTTATTTTTTGAAGTTGTGAAGGTGATCCTGCCTAAAAACGAGACCTGAACCTGGCCCCTGCCGAACCTCACCTGAGACAAAGTGCTATACTTTTGCCATATTCTCTTCAAAGACAATTTTATATGCTTGCTTTGGAAAGGCTTAACAAATAATTAGTCTGACAATCTAAATAAACGATATCGCATGGCGGCCCACTGGTTTCAACATGTAACTTCCTAGCCGATAAGTGGTAGGGTTACAGCGGTATACCACTGTGAAAGTATACCAGGGTATGAAAACATTTTTTTGACTTCAACTCTACCCAATTAGTTTTAGTCCCAATTTGAAAAAACAAAACAAAACAGATTTCAGGTTTCATTAAGTTTCATGTCTGTCAGGACAATACAAGCAACCACTTGTACATTACACATTCGAGCTATTGTGTATATAAAAATATCTGTGAATGCAGCTTTGAATTTGTCATTTAAAAAAAACAAATGGAGTTGAATAGAAATGTGACATCGGCAGCAGTTATTACTGAGTTGCCCCTGGTGTGTAACTGCTCCTGTCTCCTCCTGCCTCCCACACACTTCCTCTCTAAACAGGCGTCTTAAAGACTGACTCCTCCCTGAGGCTAATGGTGATGATGCAGTATTTTTACCCTGCCAATTAAAGACGCCGCGGTCGAGACGAGATGCTTAATATCTGTGTTCGTGTATGTTGTTAATGTTAATTCAGGGTGGAAGAGCGACAGTGGTTGAGAAGGACTGGAGGCCTGAAAACTGCTGGATACGGGATATTAAGTGGGAGGCGGTCATTAACGAGACTTGGTGTTAGTCTGAGGGTGACAGAGAGTGTTAAATCACTTTGGTAAAATCAAGTAATTAGAAAGAAAGAAAAGGCAGAGCAGAGCCAGATATGAGGGGAGCAGGGAGTACGAGGTGGTGGTGTTCTCCTGATGGGAAATGTGACCCTTAGTTATGACATCACTCTCACCTCACCGGGTAATTCATCACATCATCCAAAATAAGTGCAGTGATGTATTGTAAAGTAATAATGACATAAGCAGGGATGTTTTGGAACTTCTCCTTTAATTAAAGTATTTCACACCCATTAACACAGTAATTAACAGATAACAGATGTTAGTGGTTGTAGCATTACAGTAAGAAAGTACCTTCATAGGCCAGACACACAGCAAGAACAGCAACAGCACGTGGACACCAGCTTCCATTTATTTTTTTATCTAAGTGTAGAAACAAATTGTTCAGTGTCAAGTAATGGATGGGCAATTTTCAGTTTCCATTTTCAGAAAGAACCTGTCAAGACAGGAAGACTTGAGAGACACAGAGTACGCTCTATTAAAACGCCTAAGGAAGGAATTAAAAGTGACCACTGATGAAATACAACATCCAAACGACCACCACCACTCTAAGTCTCTCTCACACACACAGGCACTGACGCTGCCCTCAATTCTAATTTTAAATGCTATCAGTCAAGCCTCTCCACCGGCTACCTAATTAAACAGCTATTGAGAGCAGAGATATAAAGACCGATTTCCTCCACAATAACAGGCTGGATAATGGGAACGTTAATTCTGGTAATTCCTCAGTGGGTCAGCTATTCATTTAAAATAGCCAACTTTGTTTTTAACCACACAGTTAATGTGACTCTGGGGATAGCAACATCTGTTTTAGTCTTTATTATGTCGGTGGTCAAAATGTCCACCTGTCTACAATTCTGTCCGGATGTCTGATCACCTGAGTCATTGTCACCAATAGTCTCCATAAAACGACAACATGTCACTTTTACCTTTCGGAAACAAACACAATGCGAAATGTTAGGTGCCGTTGGGCATAGTTTCCTATTTTCATAAACTTTTAAGCGAACCAGGCGAGCTTTCATCTTCACGCTAAGCTAAGCTAATCGCACCTAATAGATGTGAAAGTGGCATCAATTCTCTTGTCCTACTCTTGACAAGAAAGCCAAAAAGTGGATTTCTCAAAATGTCAAACCATTTCATGAAAGCAAATGATTAAATAACCCAGGCTAGCTGTTTCCCTCCTGTTTCATATCCTTACACTAAGCTAAGCTAATCACCTCCTGTCATTAGCTCACATTTAAGCTAATAGATGTGAAAGCAGCAGCAATTTTCTCCTCTTACTCTTGACAAGAAAGCCAAAAGGCAGATTTCCCAAAATGTCAAACCATTTCACGAAAACGAATCGCCAAATTGAGCCAGGCTAGTTTCCCTCCTTTTACTCATATTTACAATAAGCTAGGCCAACCACCTCTTGGCGCGAGCTCGAATTTAAGCTTATAGATTTGAAAGTGGCGTCAATTCTCTCCTCTAACTCTCAGCCAGAACGCCAAAGAGCAGATTTCTCAAAATATGGAACCATTTCATGAAAACGAAATAACTTCGGTAGGCCTACACGTTGAGATTGTGCTAGCAAAACATGCTGACATGCTAATTGCAGCAGGAGTCTGAACCTGAAGTTGTTAAGTCTGATGAAAGTAGAGCTGACGCTGAGAAGAGGATGAACCTTTTTGTTGCATTAATTATTAACAAATACCGGGAACTCCTATTTTAAGCTACACCTAACTCATCTCTCTGTCTTAAATCCATCCATCAATTTTGAGACCATTTGCTAGCAAGGCTAATGACTAGTTAAACAGAGAAGAGCGTCTAATTTAACAAATACTATCACATTTTTGCAAAAATCAGTTTGTATAGAGATTTATTAGAATTGTCTTTTTAGAAAATTAAACAGACCGCAGTGGGCTGCATTTATTTTCAAGTGGGCTTATCAGGATTTAACTCACTCTTCCCTTTGACCAATTTATTTCTGTCAGAGACGTGTGGAAAGCCTCCAGCTCAACTCAGAATCCACTGCACGAGCTTGATGCACAAACCTGATGCAACCTTGTGCTGCTGTGTTGTTGAATGTGAAATGCAAAGCGCTACATTTCTGTCTTTGGCTTTTCTGAAACCGTTTGGAGACAGGGAGTGAAACATGGCTGTCGTGAAAAAATATTTTCTTGGGATTTCGGTAAGCTTGAACCTCGAAGAAAGCAAAAAGTATAACAGGGCTTTTCCCTTCCATCAAATTAAGAGTTAAAACCTCTTACAGCTTCGATAGACATTTCCTCAGATATGTTTGCTGATTAGGTTGTACTTTTCAGACATGTGGCAAAACTTTTCACCGTTTGCAGAATATGAACCGGTGGACAGCACAGCCTGGCCAGGCAGAAGTAGTCAGATAACTCTTTATTGTTTTTCTCCCTGCATTTCAACTGTATTAAATCATAAGCCACATTACAACAGTCAAAGCAATTAGTTATAAAAATAGGACTCAATTGAACAATCTGCACCCATATCAGTGCCCAATTATAAACATTGATGTCGGCAGCAAATCCTCATCTAGAATCAAAGCACACGGCGACTCACCACGAGACAATAAGATCCCACTGAAATTTAGTACTGACGATACTGAAGTGTGTTAGTCATGCTAGAAGAAACCTCAGAGAAGTTCTGGTAACAACATGGTTGACTACAATTTAGGAAGATTGAGTAGAAATTACAATAACTCCACGAGCAGGCACTGTATGTTTGCACACAAGTATGCAACAGGGATTACAACAGATCACCGACTTTCACACCAGAACAACCAGCAGTGTCACTGTATATAAAGAATATAGAGCATATCAATAACAGTGCTACAAGTGAGCTACAAACACCGAGTGAGAGTAATCCTCACAGAATTAAACCGAAGCTTTGGGGCGGTGTGGGAGGAACTTCAGTAATTTGCATCACTCTGATGTCTTTGACTTCTTTTTCTGTCTGCGGCTGCTCTCCTCCGCCGAGCACTCGAGGCTGCGATCACATGCAATTTCTTCTCATTCTCGGACGGCGGAGAAGAAGAAAAAGAGGCTGCTGTTCATGTCAAACACTTGACATATTTTTCTTTTTTTCCTTCTTCTTCCCCTGGGCTTCATTAACAAACATAATTAAAATGCCTCTCATCAACACTTCTCACTCGTTGGTGCATAATTGGCATTTCACCGACATTCGTAGAAACTAGTACATATGTAGTTATATAGAATACAAATTCAACGCACGTTTAGAGTCCAAACCATCCAAAAAGCGTTTTACAAAATATTAAATGTGTACATAGAAATTAACAACTCGTCATGCTAACAAAACACACTCTCTTTCCCTCACACACATGTACATAGTAAGGCTTTAGGGTTTTTCATTAAACTTTGAGCGCGTCATGCAAACACCAGTCTGTCAGTGACAAATTGATGCCATGCAGCTGTGACGCTCTGTTCTTCACAGACATTTAATACATTTACATGCACACAAGTTACTGTATTTGTCAACAGCCCACAGCGTGACTGAGGCAACAGCCTGGTTGCATAAACGGTTAAATTCTGTTTTTTTACATGACTGACGTGTTTAAATTGATTTTTAATAACCTTGTTTGTGGTCCCGCTGCGATCAAAATTCATCACAGTCAATCAAAAAGCAGTTAAATCAGAAGTTAGAGTCACTGCCACTCTGTGAAATGATCTGTAAAATGCCATCCGTCAGGTGCTACTTCAGAAAAAGATGTCGGAGGGACGAATTTGACATGTTTGACTGAAGCATCTTGGTGATCTGACATTTTGTAAAGTGGAAAATGGACTGAAAACAAATGTTAAATGTCCTTTCACGTGACCGCCACCAACTAAAAAACTCCAAGCTTATTTCTCTCTCTCTCGCTGCTCCTGCGTTCTTGGTGTTGAGAATCTGTGCAGAATAACACACCGGTATCGCCAACCAGCATGAATACAGAGTGACGATGTTGGTGAGCCTATTTGGCAAGACCCCGTTGCCTAGTTGCACAAGATTTAATCAAGGTGTCCACACTGGAAGAGGCATGCGTGACAGGCTGCAGGCTGAAGAGTCCCCACCAACCAGACAGAAATAAAGTACATATCAAATATACGAAGGTTTTTTTTCATATATCCTGCAAACATTTCTTCCTTGTAGCTTCACATTCATTAACTCAGTGAGTTGGGTTTCATGCAGTTGAAGACATTAACATCCAGGTACCCTGCACTGCATAAATTAATGTATCTAAATTTATACAGGGAAAAATGTCTAAGAACTGAGTTTTAACACATTTTTTATAATAGTGTCGTAAGAATATTTCAACAGCAGTGAACTTGATTAACAAATTCATTTGCATTGGAAATATTCTTACTGCACAGCTGATTTAAAGGCACCCTGTGGAGTTGTTGACCACTAGGAGCACTATAGAGCGACGCTTATAAGAGTGGATCTCCATTTTGTTTGCGTCATGCCACTGGGGCTGTCACGATTTCAGACGATTATCACGGCCTAAAGAATTCACGATAACAAACATTATCGCAATATCTTTAGAAAATTTGAAAAGTAAAAATATTATCCGTCAAATTCATCTTCAGCTATCACCTTTATTGCGTGTTTTGTCTCTTTTTTGGCAAATGAATAGAGAGTCTCGAAACAAAAAGAGCAATCGCAATTGATGGATTTTTCCATTTTATAGCGGGTGGCACCGAGGGTTAAGGCGCATTAACGCCACCTATAGTGACAAAGTAACAATGAAAAAGAAACAAAAATGATTTATAGATGCAATGTGTAAGAATTGGCCACATGACGAATTTATACTCAAAACAAACAGGGGCAGCATATCGCCAGGGCTGCCATTAGCTAGTTAGCTCAGTTAGCTGTGCATCTGGTGGTGCAGATTGGGAGCTCGGCGCACCAGGGATGGGTTGGTGTTTACACAAGACAGGTTAGCATGCTAACTTCAGTAGATATCTCTGCAACACACCTTATAGACATCCTTATGTCAGAACTGTTATTTTCTCACATTCTGTTGATAAATTTAGTTAATTTTGGGATATTTTCAACTAAAGTTCTTACATATTGCACCTTCAAGAGGCATGCATTCAACACACTTGTTACACAATGCATTTTAGTAAGAAACACTAAAAGTCAACAACTCCTTTTCATTTAAATCTCCACAGGGCACCTTTAACTTTAACTTTACTAAATTACAAACAAAACAAAGATTTTTGCAGCACATATACATTACTGGGGTTTTACTTCCTCCTAGTAAGAACATAATGACACCAACAGAATCTGAATACGCAATCATAGGACTTAATCTCGCTTGCATCACTAATCGCATTATGATTCGATTTTTGATGTGCATGTAAATGTGTCTATTGTGGCTGCTCTGTTTGTCCCTCGCTGTGCCCCGTAGGAGGCAGGCCATGGCAACTGGGATCAAAGGGTCATTTGCACATCAGGATGTAGTGCCACTTCAAAGCTCGCACTGATTTACAAAAGCATCTTTGTGCTGAACGCACGGTGTGGCTAATGTAGGATCACATCCTGCTGTGGATTTATGTCACATTACAATAATAAAACCACACAGGACCGACTCGGTGCAGACGAGGACGCCAGGACAGATTGATGCGCAGGTGTCGTCCAACTGGCTGGGAGTTACGTCCACAAACAAACCCTTTCATCAGCCGTATTCATGTGTTGCTGTTGGTTTAATGAGAAGTCATTATTGGGAGAAGGAACCAGGCAGGTTTCAACCATCATAAATCCTTCATCTGTCCACCTACAACAAGACACTCATATTCTGAGCTTGGTGGTTTTCTTTCCTTCATCATAATGTTCACTGTTTTCATCTATTGGATTAAAAAGAGCGTTCTGTAGAGAGTGCAAACATCAAACTTAAGTTTCAATCAGGCCCTTTTCTTTAAATTCCTGAGAGCAGCTTGGTCAGAAGCACCTCTCGCTCTCCCAGCAGTGTATCCCTCTTGAGGCTGGTGCCTTTGTTTACCACCTTGAACTTGACCGACAGGTTTTTCACCTGGACTGAGCTGATCGAGTCAAAGAAGAAGTCCTCGTTGAAGACCGGGTTGCGGCTGTTCTTGATGATGTTGCTCCTTTGCTTCTGTACCTTGCCTGGGTTCAGGTAGACGGACACGCAGCAGTTGATGCTCTTGATGTCAATGTGCTTGTCGTAAAGACCCTCCGCCGTCAGGACTCGGATGAGCAGGCGGGAGGTGCTGGAGTCGTAGTTGGCGCTGATCCTCACTGACCCGCCCTTGTGCAGGGTGACGGTGTGTTCCCTGTGGTGCCCGTGGTCTGACGCTCCAGCACCACCGTGTAAGGAGGGAACGTGCAGCCGTCGCTGGACATTGGGGCTGGGCTCGGCCGAGCTGCACTCGTCGGTGGAGAGGGAGCTGTGGCGGGCGAACGTCCGCTTGGCTTTCACGACTTTGGCCTGTGTCTCGTGGGTGAAGATCTTGAGCAGGGAGGCAGAGCGGGAGAGCAGAGGAGAGCTGAAGGGAGAGGACTCAGCAGAGGAGCAGGTGTCACTCTCCCCGCCGCTGAAGTATCGATAAGGATTAATGTGAGAGGTGTTGTAGTCACCTGGATTCAGATGGTTTCCCCCATCACTGCTTTTGCCTCTCCGTTGAGTGTTTGGGGAGGTGATGGGGCTGGTATGCTCGCAGTGGAAAAGGGACTCTTTGCGACGAGTGTGGGGGCTTTCCTTCAAGGTTGCAAAGCCATAAGGCGTCTGAGTCTTGGGGACGTAAGGCAGAGACATGGCTGTCTGCGACTGGGGGTCTGCATTGGTGTCTCCAGCCACCACATCATCAGCACTCTCTATCTGTATGATGTGACGGTTGGCTGCTCTCAGAAGGTTCTTGGTGTCTCCGGCGATCTTGGCCACCAGACCCGGACTTCTCGGGCTGCTGATCTTCCTTCCACTGCTGATGGTTTGCTCTGAAGTCGAAGGCTGCAGTGACTCTTTGGGCTTCACGTTAGGAGCCTCAGGCTCTGGAGGGACCAGCTTCGGAGGGATGAAAAAGTCTGGGATCTTGTCCGGGGTGAGGACGTTGCTGTAGGACGGGGTGACGCCTTTCTTGTCCCCATTCTCGCCTTGACGCAGCACACCGGTCTCCACCGACCCACGGATCTTATCCAGAACCCACATGGTCCCACCGGACAGCGGGATGTGTGGGCTTGTGGAGTGGATGCAGTCAGGTGTGTCTGCAATTAATAACACAGGGGGGGTAAACGATCAGAGGATGGTTACACTCCAGAGAGCAGGGCGATAAATACAACAGCAAGGTGTTGAAGCTCAGGAACCACAAGTGTCTAAAGAATTAAGGCTGAATAAAGCAGCATACTGAACTCTGGGTCTGTTGACTACAGTCTCAAAGAGTCTCAGCTTCTTTTTTTTTTGAAGAGCTGCAGCTAATTTTTCCAACATGTCTCAACAGGACAGCAGCAGAGTGAAAGTCTTTGTACAGGCAAATGACACAAAATCAAGTTAAATTCAACTATATTACAATATTATAACAAAGGAAACCGAGACAATGTAGGAAGAGACTTACAACAACAAAAGGGCGACGTCACTATTTCCTTTAAAGGACTCAATTTAAAGTCGCATCCTTTATTTTACGCGTAATGTATAAAAGTGAAATGTGCGCACCTTCTCCTATTATACCATCTCTTGTTTTATTGTCTTTGAAAACTGACGCAGAACAGTTTATATGAATCATGAAGTAAGCTTCAGCTTTACTGAAAAATCAAACGTCAGCTGGTGAAAGAAAAACTATTTCACAGCTCATATTTGCCAAATGAAATGTCCCCAGATGAATTATCCAACGACAGATTATCTTTCTGCTCCTTTAAATCACGTGGATTTATGAGTTTTGGCCATAAAAGTTAAATAAATCTTTGTTTGTTTTTTTGTCAAAGTTACTAACGAGGATTCTGTTCAACAGGTGCTTCCTCCAATTGCGCACTCATTTCCCCAAACCTCCGACATCCAACGTGTTCACTCCGCTGCTCCTGTAGCAGCAAACATACTCATATATAAAATACTCACAGCTCTGTATAAAAGCACACGCTCCTCTTCCTCTTCGTCCACTCGCTCCGTCAGTAACAGGTGTCTCCTCCTCGGTGTGAAGCCTGCGCGCTCCTCGGCACTGCTCTGCGCCCTCACACGGTCTCCGCTCCGGAGCTGCTCTCATGCGTTTTATATAGACGGCACAGGGCTGCAGCTGACCAATAAGATCAAACTGTGTGTTTCCCAGCAGGACCTACTGGGAAACACACTGGCTTCATATCACAGGCAGAGGAATCTTACAGGTGGGGGGTTTTTTTGTTTGTTTTTTATCCAACACAGCTCCACACTGAACAAATCAACATGTTTTTTATGGGAATGTTTGTTGTTTGTTGTTCTTAAGTGTGCTGCAAATATCTTAAAGGCCAGCCCAGGGAGGAGAATAAGGATAAGACAGTCTTGTTTTTTCTCCTCAGGAATAGAAACACTTACTTACACTTATATTGATGCATTTTGATCGTTCAGCCTGACAGTCTCGAAGAGCCTCATCAGAAGAGCCAAACCCCACCAGGACACACAGCATAAAGCCAGTGTGTGTTCTCCTTCACCTCTTTGCCTGTCCTTCTTTGGGTCTAAACCGCCCGATCGGTTTCCCTGGAAACTTTGCTATGGCAACTAATACATTTGTCTGTCTAAAATAAGAACTGCCCCACTGACTTCATTGATTTGCAGAACAAAAAAAGCCCTTTATTTATCCAGATTGCTTGGTTTTTGAGTCAAGTGCCATGTAAAGCTGCAGCCTCTGGGTTATCAGAGACCAGTCGCATTGAGCCAATAACAACGCTGTATTGACCTGACAGAAGGGAAATGTACAGATTTCAGCTGCTGCCAGAGTCAATATCTGGAGATAGCGAGGACTGTGGCCTCCACAGCTTTACAAACAGCTGATTAGCAGACGTTTAATGAGAATAGCCCTGGAAAAGGTGTCCAAAGCCTTGCCCCTCTCTGCCACACTGAGATGGAAAATGAGACGAGCTTGATTTGGAGGTTGCAGAGTAAAACAAACAGAGCTTTACAGTACAATGATCTGTTGGGTTTCACTTCCATTTGAATTTCAACCCCTTTTAAAGCCTTTTAAAGTATTTCTTAGTGTATTATACATTAAATCTTCTTGGCTGTACATGCAACAATAAAAGCCCAAATACAGAAATCTGTCATTGCAATGTAGGACCACATCTCACTTGTATGTGCTCTCTGACACATAAAGCATACAGGATAAACATGCACTGTAACATTCCTCACCAGGCCGTGAAAGTAAACCCGTCCATCACGGTTCAACCTATAGCCACGAGGACAGACATCAGGACAACCTCGCTACTATGGTATGTAAAGCATGGGTGCTATTCAGGGTCTGAGTGGAGATAATTACACATCTGGCCTCCTGAGGTCCTCTCAGAGGTCATTGTCTGATGTAATCAACCTGTGAAAAGAGCCACTTACCATATAGATTGAAGAGGCACATTTGAACAGTCGCCCACTGCTGTCTGTCTTCTGGAGCTGGCAGCACAGAGGCAGACAACGGTCACCCAGAGGCTCGATTCAGACACTCGACCAGTCATGCTTGTCAAGCAAAACACATTTCAAAAGGTGTAAAAGGCAGAAAAAATCTGAATCAGTTGTCGTTATGCAACTCAAGACTGGTCAAGACGGGTCAGTTTACTGGGGACGCAAATGATGATAACTTGGTTATTCTGTGTTTGTAACTGTTGAGTCAGAAAACAGAGCCCAGAGTGACACCTTCATATTCTTTGAATCAGAAATGTGTTAAAAGTAAAGTGGAACAATATTATTATTATTATTATTATTATAAATAGTGTAATTCACTAACCCTTATTACACTATTTTATTGTTTTAGTGTACATTCCCTGCATTACTGCTTTACAATATCCAGTACCACTTTGTAATAACAATCACTGATACATTTGTAGTTAATTAAACTGTAGTTCATAGTTTTCACTTTTCAAAAACAATGAAATGCTTTATGAACCATTTGCAAAGCAATTGTAAAGGGTTGTAAACATCAGTTGCAACTTAATAATAGCCATCCAAATAATGTTTATAGATGAGCTACACAGTATTTATTAACCATTTACAAAGTATTACAAACATCAGTTGCAACTTTACAATAAACAATCGGTTAATAAAAGGTTTATTAAGCATTTTATTGTTTGTTAACAGTTAAATAACTATTAACTAACATTTAATTAACTATAAATTTACAATTTATTAATGATGGTTGTCATAAAGTGTTACTATATATCGTATATGTTATGTCCCTGTGTAAAAAACAAACTTCATGTTAATATTTAGCAAGATGCAATCACCAAAAACATATTGTGCTTATTTTCAGGTTCATAGTTTTCATTTGGGTTACTGCTAGAATAGGTTTACATGCTTTAATGCTCAAAAAACTGTTTTCTCATACTGTCAGGGGCTGCATCACTGTATCCCCCCTCTGTCTGAAACACTCTGTTTTAGCTCCTGTCTCTTAAAGCCCCGCCTATGCAAATGTGTGACATTATGACGTAGTGTGATGTCACAAAGTCACAGAATTAAAGGCGGGACTACTGACAAGGCGTTTAAGGAGCAGTGTTTTCTGTGGGAGAGAGAAGCTTCTGTTGGTGTGGACTTTGACATGCAAAAGAACATATAACACCCTGAAGGGAAGGGAAAAATGAAAAAGCACAATATGTAAGAGAGAAAATGTATAAAACTGGAAAAAAACATCTGCTTAGTAACATTTGAAAGTCATGACGCTCCATGCTCTCACTGTTAACAGCTCCCTTTACAAAATAATGAGATCAGTACACAAGCATCTAAGGATCTTCAGCCCTGAGACGAGGACAGACTACAGCCTGAGAAAAGGTTAATGTGTCTGTTCTGCTCTCATTAAAGGGCTGGACCCTACATCTCTGTCTGTCCAACACTGAAGCTATTACAAAAGTACAGAAGTGCACGCCCTCTGTGAACAATAGAGCTGCTTCAGTGTGTTGCTGTTCCTCTCCAGTGATAGATAGATGTACCAACACATGGGCAGTGACGAGGGCGATTATATGTGTGTGTGTGTGTGTGTGTGTGTGTGTGTGTGTGTGAGCAGCAGAAGGAGTCGATCCATGGAGTGTTTCAGACATCTTCCCTGCTGACATCTAATTGACTTCCTGGAAAGAGGAGTTGCGGAGGAATACGCAGAAATAAGGCTGAGCAGGAGCTGCACAAAAGCTCTGAAGGAGGTGTAGTGCACCTCCAGGTTTGTTCACTTGTTTCATGTGTCGGTCTGCATCGACACATATGGGCACTCATTATGGCCGACACGTCATAGGGTCCATTTTTACCCCTGTCTCTCATCGTTGCCATCCATTTTTCTCCTTCTTGCCAACCAGCTTCCACATAACTTCTGTTGCCTTGGAGACATCTGATATCCTGACATATGAATCAACCCCCAACTCCCTCACTAACCAACTCTCTATTCTCCTCATCTCATCTCACATGTCTTCACCTCTCCGGTCTGTTTCAGCTCATTCCCTGGGACGTCCAGCCATCTGCGGGTCACAGAGGACTCTGACTCAGTCCAGTCATCGGGAGCCTGCAGATGCCCAGCTGCCACACACTCGGTGTGAGTTGTAACACTTGGCTTTGATCCAGGAGTCAGGTTAATACCCTGGAGTTTAAGCAGAGTGTTATCCTTTCAAGACAAAAAACAATGTGTGAAGTATGAAAGAAACCACAGGGAGAGGAGCAATGCTGCAAATGCCAGGACCATTTCAGAGTCTTTGCTTGTTCTGGTCCACTGAACTGGCATTTGGATTGGACACACGCAGGGCAAAAGGTCATACCTGTCGCTGCAGGAAACAAATTTGATGGACTCTGCAGCAAACAGACCGATGGGATGACCTAGGAGCTGCAGAAAGGAAACACACAGATCTGGTCCGAAACTCCCGCAAACAGAATATTGATCTACATTTTTATGAGGTTTCACAGATTTATGATTTTCATTTTCAAGCACCAGACTGCAATGGACCAATTTTATCAAGAAGAAATAAGAAAGTCGAGGCAATAAACCTTATAACTCATGTGCAGGAGCAGCACACAGGGGTACAGTATGTGAGTTATACTGGCAGTCTGCTCATGTGTGATGAGAAAGGTGGAATTGACCAGAGGACATTTCACAAGGGTGAAATACTGCACATGGCTTATATTACTCTCAGTTTCGGTATATTTAAGGGAATAGCAGCACCCCCGACTGGAGAACAAAGGCAGGGAAACCTTGCGGGGCTTCATCTTGTGGTGTTGATTGCAGAATCACTGAAGTTTGAGCTGAAAACAAGACAAACACACTTTAATAGGGAAAATCTCATTCCAAATTATGCTCCAAAGAAAGACTGTTTTGACTTTTTAAATCTACTATCTTTGTGGTCACTCGGGCTTTTGACAGACCTCAAGCAGCTCCAAGTAACAAGAGACAAGCTGTTGCTGCCCCCTAGAGGCATGAAGCAGTCACAAAATTAATTCTTAGAAAAAAGCATGTAGTTGGGTGCAAATGTTCAACATTAGGAAGTCATACTCACTCACTCCTCACACACAAACCCTACAGAGAGCTGTATTCCACACTTAAATAGGGTTTTTTATTTATTAGAGCTGAGGAAAATATTATACAAGAGTACTCAGGCAAAGCAAGAACAAACACCATCTTACCTCTGTTTTGCTGCATCACATTCCTTCCTAAAGCATCTGTAAGAAAAGACAGTGACAGGAACTTTTATTACTTTCTTGAAATGTAGCTGCACTGTCCAGCGATATGCAAGTGAAGCATTACATCCCTTTCTGTCACCAGCAAAGCTGCAGAAAATATTTTAGAGGGCTTGTGCTGTTTTTGCCAGCAGCAATGTCCCCATATGCGACTTGTTTCTAATTAGTTTCTCTGCAGAAAGAAACAAAAAATATTGGCAAGTTTCAAAGGCACAGACAATTACCAGGAGGCTATAAAGGTAAAAGGTCTATAATCTGTATAGTATTATAATTGAAAGCAAGCTTGTATGAGGCAGGAAAGGCGTGAGAAGCCTGGAAAACCTTGTGCAGCGTTAGACATTAGAGGATGAGAAGTTCTGACGTTTCTACACACAGATGATTTGTGATTAAATTTATTTTAATTGCTTAGTTTTTTGCTTATTGCATAGTTGGACTGTTCTTGGCTCATTAGAGCTGCTGTGAGGTAATCTAACTTGAAATCTGCTCTGTAATGTGACCGATCAATAACATGGAAACATAATTATTGAACTCCTTTTAACTCAGGAACAAATCAAACCACTTATATCTCCGATCTTAGCTTATTACACTCCTATTTTACTGGCACGCTTAAACACTGAATAATTCCCTTTCAGTATTTGTCAGTGGGGACCGTTACAGAGAAATGGTTTATATTTACCAAGACAATAATGCATTAAAGGGTGACTCCACCAATTTTACACATTAAAGTGTGGGGAATAATGCTGCATGTAATCTGATAAATTGCCTCCAGTGATGTCGCTCAGTGGCTAAATTGGATTGTGGGTAACTTCAAATCACTGAAGGCAATTTACCAGATTACATGCATCTTACCACGTTAACCATCTTGTAAGTAGACTTCGACCTATACTCGATTTTTGGGGCTAATGCCAATACCGATATTAGGGAGTAATCTATGCTGATATCAATATATCGGCCAATATCTACACATTTTTTGCAATGATCCCTCAAATGCGGTAGTCAAACACTTGTGACTGACAAAGATATGCAATGAAGGCTATTTTACAGTGTGACAATAAACTTAATAGTCTAAAATGACATCAGTGCATCGAAACAGTAAACGTGACTGGAGGTGTGGTAATTATAAATTGCCTCTGCATTATTCCCTCCAAATTTGATATTGGTGCTTTTTGGACAAAATGCCGATACCAGTATATATCTGTGATAGGCCAATATCAGCTGATAATATTGGGCAACCAATATATTGGTCAGGCTCTATGAGTTAGCATACCAACATTGGCACCATCCACAAATTACAGCTGAAGCTAATGGGATTGTGATTAGTTTTGTGGGGATAAAAAGTGTTTTTTGACCTGACGATGGCGCTAGATGAAAGTTAGAGGCTCAGAGTTGTTGAGAGATTTCAACCAGAACAAAAGCTAGTAGTACTGATGATAATTCATCCAATAGCTGTTGATATATACAAAAAGTGGTGGACCAACCAAACGGACTGACATTGCCATATATAAAGCTACATTGCTAGCACGGCAATTTAGGTAATGGTGTGATGAATGTGTAAATCACTGAATGCAAAACATTTACAAGAGAAAACTTCAGGCACATGAAGAGGAACGAGGTGATGTGGAGTCTTGTACTTGAAGATCTGCCAAAACAAAACTGGTTGTTTTTAAAACTGTTTCATGACAAGCCGGGTGACAAAGGCTTCTGTCAAAACTTCACATAACTCTTAATCCTCTTTGCGTGAAGTTTGCCCTTTTGCACGTCAGAGCATTCTTGATCTTTTTCACTACATATCAGAAAAAAGAAGTGGCACAGAGTGATGATTTAATTTCATGCAAAACACAGCTAAATGTATAAGTTGAGCAGTGAGCATTGGACAGACCTCACAGAACACAAAAAGGTCTTACCGTTCCAGACTTAACATTTCCTACAGTGGAGAAGGGAACAGAAAACAAGGAAAAAGAACGATGACCATTAAAAAAAAGTCAGTTCCTATATTCCCACTTGTAGTAGATGAAAGCACGGAAAGCATCAGGAAATCCTTTTAAGTCTCCACCACCCTCTGAGTTTAGCAGGGTGTCTACAGTGTACACATCTCATCACGCACTTTCCTCACATTGCAGTTCCACTAAAAGGTTTAAGAAAACCATTAAGTGAAAATGGAGGAAGAACACAAAGTCTTACCTCTCAGAGCTAGCCCTGAGTTTCATTCACTCACCGTTTTGGTGTCTACAAGAGAACACAGAGAGAAACAAATGAGACGTTTAAAGACTCTTAACCCTTTACTCAAAATTTCAGTAATAAAAAAAAAACAGTCAATATCTAATAAAGATCTTTATTTCAGATTTTAAATAGATTTACAAACCATAAGAAAAAAGAAAATATAAACAAGAAACAAAAAAAAACAAAAAACAAAAAAAACATCAAGTGATCGTCAAATATCCACATGTGCATATCAAGGTAGAGATTGTAAACAGTCCTTTGAAGCCAAAAAGTGAGACTCCCCGGGGTCGGGTTGAAAAAGGATGTTTGTTTGTTTGTTTGTTGGTAGGTGGTTTTATTTTTTTCCTGAGGTTCTTGTAGTTTTCTGTAATTAACTGCTGGGTTTTTCCCCTCAGTGATGCTGCCACCAATCAGAGCTCAGAGAACTGGGGGACAAGTGGGCAAGAAAGACGATTAAAAAATAAAAAATAAAAAAAATAACAGTAGTTTGACAAAAAATAAATCCCATTCACCCTAAATCATCAAAACAGAGGAGGGAGGACCATTCATAGGCTGTGTTGGACATCAGAGAACTCATTTCCGAGCATTCAGGAATTGATAAAAGGCTAATAATTACTGTCTGGTGTGCTGTGTCAATTTGGATCTGCAGAACTTTTCTGCTGTTTGATAATTGTGTATAATAAGTCGCTATATTTATTCGTTCTTCCATGAACAATCCTGGGTTTTTGAAACAATCAGGTCGATATTCGTAACATGTTATACATATAGGATAGAAAACATTGCAGCTCACACCACAATTTGGAAATAAAAGATAACATCAAAAACGTAAAAGAGCCTCCCCTCCCAAAAAAACAACAGACAACCCTCAGCCCATTCACAACGCAACAGTTTTAGATAAAATTGAGTAGAGGACCTTCGTCCCTGGACACAATCCCAACCCTTATATCAGATCTAAAACCACAAACACATCATAACAGCATGCTAGTGAAGAACCACAATCTTCTGTTCATGCTCAAAAGGTCAACCCCGTCTCCCCATGCCTTCCCATTCCTGCGCTTCTTCTCTTCCACACTTCTCAGCACATCTTATAAACGGATCAGCGGATATTCGCACACAACAGAAAGATGGTTGAGAATTTCATCGTAAATACTGCTTGATGGTGGTCATGTGTCTTGAGAGTGCAGCAAAGTGAGCACTCCTGGCAGTGAGAAGAAACCACAGGGCCTCAGACTGAAAACAAACACCCGTCAGTCAGGCCATTTTCATTCTTCTGAATCACTCACACTGCTTTGAGGTAACAGGGTTCATTGATTCAGGTGAGTCAAGATGGCTGCGGCCCATTCGGGCATTTCACAGGGGGAGAAAACAAAAAAAAAAACTGCCTGTAAACACAGCCACCACTAGAGGGCGAGCTCTGCTGAGTGTACAATCTCACTCCTTGTTTCCTCTGCGCTGGAGACTACTCTGAGTTAGAATAACAAACCACCGACAAACGTAGAGACAGATACCTCTGCACGTGTCCATCTCTTACTGCAGTCAGTCCATAGCTGGCTAATAAAACTCAAGCTGGAGTTCAGTTCACACTGTTGAAAGGGCCTTACTGCCACGTTTAAAGCACTGCATATTGAGTAGGTTCAAGCACTGACTGCATAGGTTTTATTTTAAGTACAGTACATTGGATTTCATGAGCAGCAGCAGGCTCAGCTAGCCGTTTCTTTATGCATCCAGGCCACTGGTAGCATGTGATTGTGTGATGAAGGCTGTGTGGCAGTCGATAGAGGACGTTTGTGAGATTCTGATCTACATTCCATTCTTCACTTCAGCTGTTGGGATCTTACCTTTCTCACTCACGGCCTGGACAAATCTGACAGGTGCTGCTATAAATAAACTTATTCCTGGGACCTTGTGAGCCTGAACATCTCCCCTCTGCTACCTTTGTTTGTCTGGCTTTGACCTGCTGTGTATATACACAGTCTGTCTCACAAGTCATTCAGATCTGTGATGTAAGGGAGTGAGGGAAGGCACGAGGGAGTGTGAACAACGGCTTTTTTGAAATGGATAACTTGGAGCAGCAACAAGCCCAGGGGGGCTCGAGAAGGTCAGAGGTGAAGCGTGGCAGGGCTTTAAACAGCCTGCTAACTCAGAAGTCTCACACACACACACGGCTCAGAGATGCACATATTGTGGGCCAATTTTGCTTGTTTTACTCTGATGTGACCTGACCTGTGACGTTACATTCCACCCTGCTGAGAAAAGGCGTGAACGTTGATTCAAACTTGGCCTTTACAGAGGCTTTGTTCACTCACAGCAGGAACATGAAATAGGTGTTGGAGCTTCTGCATCTTGACAATTCGAGGAAATTTAAATCAGTTCTCAGCACTCTAAGTTGTACTGCTGTGTGTAACGTGTGTAACCCCTACTCAGACAAAATAACTGAAAAATAAGAAACAAGAAAATAAACCAACAACTCTGTAGCTTTCTTTTCTTCGATGCATCAGCTTTTAGTGTGCATATTGTGACTGCACATGTGACAGAAGGTAGACAGGGGGGGCCTGTGCTAAGTGACGATGATGAGGGGGTCGGTGGGATTCAGGAAGAAGAAGAGGGGACAGGGAATTAAAGTTCAGTCCATGATAAGAGAGGGAGGTGTGTGTGGTGGGGGTCAGGTCAGGGGGTGACATCACGGGGAGGCGAGGTCAGGAGTCCTCGGTGCCCGAGTCGTCCTCGTCATAGCAACAGCCCTCGTTGTCGTCCTCGTCTTCATCATCGTCTTCCAGCTCCTCATCGTCATAGTAGTCGTCGTATAAGAGGTTAGAGCCGTCGTCTGTGGGTGGGACTTGGGTGCGGACACAGTACTCGTCCAATGTGATGGGAACCTTGACGCCGTCCCGCTCTGCGTCAGCTTTGGTAGCCAGAACTTGTTTCCTGTGAGGTGGAAGGAAAAACACAGTCAAGGTGAGGCGACATTCAGCGCTTCACTAGCTTTCCACTATTATTCTGAATATGACAATACAATATTGTTTGATGGCAGCTCCGTGCATTGTCATGGATGAAGCAGGCCAACTAGCCAACAGTATGCAAGACTGGGGTAGAGATTCATGCCAGAAAGACAAGTCCACATTTCTGGTTGAAAGGAGAAAACTACTTTTGAATATAATGAAAGACTTGGATATCAACAGGTTTTTATGGATTGGCGCAAATATCGTAGCGCCAATTTGCCCAAGAAGGTGGTTGTACCAATAAAATAGGGAGGTTGTGTTTGCACGGTCGAACAAGTACACCACCGGTGGATACAGTTTACCATCCGTCTTGAGTGGACTATTGGACAGCTTTAAACCCGTGAATTCACACCATTAAATGTGTCTTGACATGTGTCTCAACTAACCTGTTGTGATCGGACATCACTTCCCTGCTTTATATGCAAAAGGACAACTACATCACTGAAACAAATGGATATGACATTTTTTTTTACACACAGTTTATAAAGTTTTTTATCCTAATGACAAGGCAAGTCAGAACATTTTTTATGGGGGTCTGGGGACTTCCTCCACAAGTGACGAAGATGTAGCCTTTACTGGTTACTGTTTTTGTTATATTTGACACGTTTAACTCAAACAGCTGTTTGTTGTTCAGACTCGAAAACAGACCCGGCATACTGACACTTTTTAAAAAGAAATAAACAACTGAATGTATTGCATTTAATGCCAAATTTACAAGGAGGCACAAATGATTTAGAATTTTACACATACAGCTGTATAACAAAGTTTTGTCTGGATCACTCAGGATGCATGTTGATACCAAATTTGAATAGGGCCTGAGAATTATACTTATTTTGATCCAAAGAAGCAGGTACAAGTGGCTCCAACTGTTCCACTTTTCCTTGTCTTGATGAGAGGATGCATGGCTGCATGTACATGGGAATATGAGTGGTATATTCATTTCCATTAGCCATGTATAAAGCTTAGTAGGAATATTGTCTTTGTTGGAATAAGAGCAAATACCGGGATATTCTGTGCATGTAAACATAGTCACAAGACAAGTTCCCATTTGAAGTGTGGAGACTGCTATGTGTGCGTGTGTGTGTGTGTGTGTGTGTGTGTGTGTGTGTGTGTGTGTGTGTGTGTGTGGTTCTCCTCTTGGTACCTGATGATCTCGATGTATTCTCTGTCCTTGCCCTTGCTGTCCCTCCACTTGCGGTACATGACGGATGCGTCCACGTTGGCCGGGGAGAAGGTGTTGGGCTCGTTCAGCAGAGAGATCACACTGAGCAGGATGGTCCTGAGAGGAGTGGAGAGAGATTAAAATACGGGAAAGCAATACAGGAGGAGGACGGGGACACAGAGGAACATGGGGGTAGGAAGGGGAAGATGGAGGTAAGACGAGACAAGAGACATTGAGAGTGCAGGACAAAGAGGTGTACAGAGATGGAAAGAAAGAAAGAAAGGACACAAAGAGAGACAGAGAGGGGGAGGGGGAGAGACGCCTGCTAAACCCCCAGAACATCCATTTGTCTCTGCTGTCATCTGTTGAGTTTCATCTCTTTGCTCCAAGAGACGCTCATTAGAGAAACTAATAGACAATGGTGTTATACGTTATTTATACGTCGACTGTCGTGAATCAACTGGTTGAACTGGCTCTAAAAATGTTTTCAAACTGATCTCCTCTTTCCTTGAGACACAATGTGGGACTGATCAGCTCGGGGGATGCTCAGGGCCAATTACTGTGGACGCAGTTACATCCAGCTATGAGAGTTTGTGTGTGTCCATAATGCATAAATGACAAAGTGAAGGCGAGGTGTGTGCATGAGAGACAGAGAATGGTAAAGCAGTGGGGGGTTGAATAAATAAATCTGTGTCATGTAAATATATATGAAAAAGGGGTATGAATTATACATCATGTTTGGATGTTTGCTGCGTTTACACAGCAGGAAGTTGGTTGGCAGTTGAGAGACGATCTCAAACTGTCATGCTTCACAGCTTCAAAAGACGTCCATGAGCAGGAGAGCCAATAACCTATTAGCTAACAATAACAGACAGTCACTTCATTATATTATAATAGCATTGCTACTCCTTGATACTGTTTAAATCTAAGACAATAGGGCAGCAGAAATAATCAAAATATAATAGTAATCACATTATGGCTAAATGTCAATATTCAAAATGCAAGAAGCTGCAATTTTTGATTTTGATGAGATAAAATGTGTGAAAAAACGACATTATAATGAAGTACTGTTGAGCTGCAGAGATGTGCTGGCCTTCAAATCTTGTTCTCCAGATGAAAGAAAACATGTTTCTTTGAAACAGACCCAAACAAATGTCACATCAAGATGGTTCAAGATGGTTCAAGATTTCCACTACTACTACTACTACTAATAATAATAATCATATTGCAATCTTATTATCTGTCAAAATAATAAAATATGTTTTTGACCATATCAGTGCAGACCTATAAGACACATAACAAACAGGGTGAGAAAATGGATTCAACATTTAGTGCGTAACAGGCAGGTTTGTCAGGTTTAAAAAAAAAAAAAAAAAAAGTCTTTAAAAAGGTTCTGCTGGAGGTTTGTATCTCTTCGAAAGCCTCGATTTCACTGTGGATGTCTGGAATCAGTCGAAGTACGCATTTTAAACAAAGACATTTCAAAACAGCCGCCAGACCACAACAAAATTATTCCAGGCAAACCAAGGCTGCCTGGAAGGTGGGAAAATGAACCAATCTAAATCCTGATAGTCCGATCCAAAAATATAGTCACGTTTGACAAATGTAAACTTGCAACAAGCCGTTTGTAAGAGAGAGAACAACAATACCTAATGTTAAATCACAAATGGAGTCTGCTACCAGAAACTAATACCAGCTTCCAAAACAACACAGAAGTTCCAAAGAGACCCTTTAATCCTTTTGCCTGTAGCAATTGGTGTACAATGAGATAATGGGGGAAATGTGGACAGTAGAAGAAGGGTAGTTATGTGACATCCCATCAAGGTGAAACACTACTGGAAATTAGCATCAATGAAGAGTTATTCCAGCAATTCATCTGACCAGACAACATTTTGATCCACATTTGATCTTTGTCAGGTGACAGATGATCTGGACAAAGTTGAGGGACGAACTTTAGGAATACAGTCTGACGTATACTGGAGCCATGGCGATTTGACGTTTGATGAATATGGACATGGCTTCAAAAAATAAGTAATTTAACAAAGTGTAAGTTTATTCTGCCTAAATCTGTATGCTATACTTTGTGTGCTTCGAGCAGTGGACAGGGTGTCAGCTCCCTGTGAAGCGGTTAAAGCATGTTAAAACTAAGAACATAACATACCTGACGTTCTGTGTGGGGTTCCACCTCTCTGAAGGCAACTCCCCGCTCTGTGGGTCATCCACTGGTGGGTGCAGGATGGAGATGCATACGTCTCCATTCTAGGGACACGAGCGAATACACAAACATGTTCAGACAATGTTTTTGCTATTACCACTTCATTACTGTCAGAGTTCTACTGGAACCACATCACAAGAATCTGGTGTTTCTCCTATTGTTTTACAAGCCGGTCTTGCACTCATATACAGTATAATCCACATTTATTACACCAGCTAACAAAGGCTATGAGGGACTACTATATGTGTTGTACTGGTCTAAGTTACCTCATAAATGTTGGGGTGCCACATTTTGGTGAGGAAGCGGAAAGCAGGCGGAGAGTATGGGTAGTCGATGGGGAACTTGATCCGAGCCTGAGGGCGACAGGAGACATATATTAGCATAATGTTTATTGACACGTTTCCTTGCCAGCAGACAAGTCGTGACTGCTTCCCTTGAAACTTTTACTGTTGTGGAAAACAGTTTCTTCCACTAATCACGTCAAAGGAGCCTTGCTGTAAAAGAAAAGGAGAGGTGGATTCCTTTACATATCGTAGTGCACTCGTGGTTTCTTTTGAGTATAGAAAACCTACTCATACATACTTTTGCTCAAAATTACTGTGCAGGTGGACACAGTGTCCCAAGGGTAGATTAAGACAGAATGCAAGTCTGTACAATGCTGCAGAAGCAATGCACGCACACACACACATACACACACACAGACAGCTGCAGGGGAGAGGAAGGGCTTCATTCTGAATGTTTTCTTCACAAAGACCCATGTTTGCGGCACTGGCGTCAACAAGCGGCTGCTGAATGACGCTCTTCACAATCATGCTGATCAGCCTCAATGGTGATTGATAGAAACCTATAAATAGGAGCTGTGGAGTCATGGCAAACCCTACTGAGGTGGCTGAGCATGGAGGAGCTAATGACAGTGTAATGTAATATGATGTGGAGGAAGGGAGGGAGGCATTCAGCTGCCGAGTGTGTGCAGCTTTGAGAAGCACCGGTGGGTGAGGGGTGGTTGGTGGTATAAAGACATTGTGGGGGTTTGTCCTCTACAGCTGTCACTGCAGCCCAAGACAATCCACTACTCACACCCGTGTTCTGCCATTATATGTCCTCACACTGAAACCACACCCATCCACACACACACACACACACACACACATACACATACACATATACACACACACACACACACACACACACACACACACACACTGTATAAATCCTACTGTGTGTCTCTGACCCCTCCTCTCGTTCCATAAGGCGTGCCATGGGAGGGATGGGGAGGGGGACACCGGCTCCACTGATTACACACACGCACGTCACTCACAGCATGAAACCTTCTGCTGATCCCCCCCCCCCCCCCAGCATACACACACACAAAAACTTGCCCACATTTGCTGATTCGGCATGGTCAGCTGGTCCTCGCCACAGTGAACCAACGAGCGGGAGGCAGGGGTAGCTGCATGGGAGCGGGGAGGTGGTGGAGTGGTAGTGGGAGGAGGTAATGGGGGATTTCACTGGGAATAAAGGGAGTTGTGCTCTATATAATACTATTGCTCAACATTAAGGTCTTATCCTGCTTTGCCTGCATTTAAACCAGGCTGTATGACTAATACGCTAAGAGTGTGACCTGTTAAGAGCAACTGTGTTATCTGTTAGAGCTGCATTTCAGTGTCCGTTATCTGCGTCTGATTTGCAACAAACAGAATAAACCTGCTGTCGTCATATAACACCAGACTGGAGAGGAAACACTGACAGTCCTGGGAGAATGACGCTTGTAGCAAAAAAAAACCTAAATCCCAGGGTCTGACTGACCTTGCCAGAAAGCTGGCGGTCCTTCAGAGTGCAGGGTTCAAGCCAACATTGTACACATTACAGGCTGGCAACAGTGCAACACGTAGCAGCCAGCCAGGAGGAGGAGGAGGAGGAGGAGAAGGGGGAGGGCCGGGCAGCAGCGAGAGCTCGGTTTGTCTTCCCAAACAATAAAAGTATCAAGATAATATCTGTCCAGTGGCTGAGAAGTCAGCAAAGAAAATCTTATCTGGGAAAAACTCCACATCATGTCCAACTGTCAACACTTCTGTATTTTAGTTTTTACGTTATTTGCTGACACCAATAAGATGAGCAGACAGCAGAGAGAATGCTTTAAATAAACCACTCTTAATCTGAATCACATTCAGAAAACATTTCATTCTTCAGGCCATTCAGCTGAATGTTAAGGCCATGCCAACACTCGTTCATGTTTGTCTGTTGGTTTGTTTTCCAACAAGACAGTATGTGAATGAAAAGCTCTTCAGCAGCTTGACTTCTGAAAGCCCCAGGCGGATTTTGTTCACGGGCAAACATCACCAAAATCAAAATCCTTTGGCAAAGATCATCACTCTATGTTTTAACGATATCTTAGAAACAAAAAGACAATCAGACGTAGAAGAAAACATACTTATATACTCTGGAAAGCGTTGCTGCTTTCATCACATGTGGTACTTTATGCCTGTACATTTCTAAAAAAAGAAAGAAAAAAAGGAAAAACATAATTCCATCTCTTTGTAGCCTGTTGTCGCATAAACACTTCTCATAAAAAGGCTCCATTCATCTCAATCCTACGAGTCTGAATGAAACCCACAAGTAAAGCAGAAAAGTGCATTAAGGATAAGCATGAGCATTGATCCCTGTAAGAGGGTAAGAGCATGATTTCACAATGCAGCTTACTAGGATGCTTTCAAACCATACTCCTTGCAGCACAATGCCACAAACTGTATGCAAACAGAGTTAATGCATGCGTATGGATACCATTTAGAGCTCTATGACACCATGTCAAAATACAACTGACAGTAAGGAGGCAAGTTGAGAAGAGAAAGACGCGTGTTGCTTGAGAATGCAGGGAGCAGTTTGTCCTGCAGGTCTATCCAAGCAACTGAAGATATTAAAACCACAAGTGATGTGGTGCTAAAACTCACTGACCAGGTCACCCTGGCAGCAGAGGGGAGGACTGATACCCCTGACCTGCCCACACAGGTGACACCAAACCCTGGATTGATGGAGAGAGGGAGGAGAGGATGGATGAATGGATGGGAAGCTGTGGTCTGAACACAGACAGGTTGCTTGGTTGTCTGATTTGCTCTGCAGCAGCAAGCAGCTTGTCTCCTTTCTAACCAGCACCAAGCAGACGAAAAGAAGAAAGGGTCTTAGAGTATCAGCTTTCCCTTTTGGGTTTCCAGAGATCATTCTCATGTTAAAAGCCACACACTGGAATAGATCTATATCTGTGTTCTGTGCCTTTCCTGTACCCCGCTGTCCAGGAAGATTTTTTTGCTTCAGACTTCTCAAACGAGATCTGACCATCACAAAGTGCGAGTTCCCGGGACATGCTAACCGCTGACTTGCATGTCATGCCTCATAATTGGATTGAGCACAGAATTAACAGCATCTGCGGTCAAAAGGTGATCCACTCTGACCAGCTCATTCAAGCACCGGACATGAAGTGAAGCCAATTTCCTGCTAAGCACGCAAAAACAGGTTTGTTACAGAGAATACAGAACACAAGGTCAATTTACTCTTTCTATGAACAACTTTCAGTGAAAAAGCTGCCTTGAAGAGAGAGAAGGAACGAGAGTTAACACTCCCACACCCCTGTGGCAAAATGACAGCAAGGCAAAGTAAACCAGGTCAATGCAAAGACCCTGAACAGATCATTCTGTTCTCTCTGTGCACCTCTTTACCTTCGCTAAGTTTTTTTTAATATGCATTTTCTTCCCTTATTTAACTAACCTTTTGTGTGCGCTTTTTTCTCTTGCTCGTTGGTTTGTTGCCTGAGGCGGGCCAGGGAGGTGTGGGTGAGCATTGTATTTTTTTTTCCTTTTTGTGAATGTGCAGCTTCCAGTGTTAATGCTCAATAAAAATATATTGAAAAAAAGAAAGTACAGAAGATATGTATATAAAAAAAGAGCTACAATCAGATTTTAAACCCAGTGCTGCAGAGATATTGGCATTATCATGTTGTTAAACTGTGCAGAGGGCATTTTTTTCTTTACTGCCAGAGTATCAAAAGAGGTATCGAGTATTGTTTTTGAAACTAGTACTAGTTTTAAGTTTTGGTTTATAATTCTGGTATCGTGATTAGAGGAACAAGGTCCTTGAGTAGAGCCACACACACACACACACACACACACACACACACACACACACACACACACACACACACACACACACACACACACACACACACACACACACACACACACACACACACACACACACACACACACACACACACGGAGGGCGTTGAGGAAAAGGAAATGGATCAAAAGTTGAATGTTACAAACTGACTCTTAGATGATCAGCCGTGTTTCAGAGGTATGATCACCACACTGGTGGCCCATACAGGAAGAGAAAAAGACCACATGGCCTGGGCCTTCAGGGGACAGTTATAACTGTCTACTGGGGCCTCACACTCACCTCTATTAACAGCAGGCTCTCCTTTCAAAAGAGGCACCACTGCAAGCAAGAGTTTTGCCTGCTCTTGAACTGCCTGATTCTGTAGTCCCTCTTCTTTCCTCTCTCCCTGCTCTCATTTCTCTGTGACACAGCCAGAGGGGGAAACATGAGCCAGGCTCGGCCCAGCCGAGCCCTCTGTGGCTGGGTTGGGTCCTCTCGCCTGTACCCTCCCCTCCGCTGCAACTGCGAGGCTAACATGGTGCGGTTACAAATAATGTAGCAAGCACCCTGAGGAGGAAGGAAGGAAGGCACAAACACAGTCAGCTGCTCAACAGAACTGGGTGCCTGCCCATTGATTGTCAGGAGCTAAAAAAGACAGGCACGCCCAGGCCAAAACTTAAGGCAGCACCCGTCTTCTTCATGTCTGCTGTGAAGAAGTGGTCAGTCAGTGTTTAAAAACCACTTGACAGAGACATAAAAGACGTTCTGCTTCACAGTATATTTTGAGTTGCACAGAACCCATTCACATCATAATTACACACAATACAAAAATGTAAATTAAAGCTGCCAGGTGCTGACACAGCAGCACATCAAACATCCTCTTTCATAGATCCCAGGCTCTTCCACAGCAGTGCAGCTCTGTCACTACACACACAGAATAGTTTCTGTTGTACATCACTGTGACAAACTTTGCTGTGAAACACAACCAGATGTGCTCAGTCGTGGATATAGAGCATGCCATATCTTTTTCTGCTGCTCTGGTGCTTGACACAAAATGGAGCAGGAAGTCAATGACTGTCAATCTGACAGTCTCTGGTGTCACAGAAAAACAAAGTCATAGCCCTCAAGTGGAGTTCATGGATCTGCACAAGTCTTTATGGCCATCCTTCTTGTATAGTTCAGATAAGCTGGTCAACATGGGGAGCACAGATTTATTCTGATTTTATTCCACTGTACAAATAGTAATAGCAATATGATATATATTTATAAAAACAATTCAAATAAAATATTCAGGCAGAGTTCAACAATAATCAAAAGCTGAATTATCTGCTAGGTCCAGTGTGTGGTATTTGTGCCAAATACAGATAAAATGGCTCCATACAGCTCATCTGGCGTAATCCAAGTATCCAGAGGCCCAGAGAACACATATTGATTTAAAACTATGTTATTTACAGCCTTGATGGATGGTCGAGCTAGTGCACCCACTTCAGATTGGATGCATGCTCACATTTTTAGCTTAGTTCTTCTTTAAAAAGGGTGAGAACAACATTGTTTCAAATCAACTTGGGTTTTCTGGGCTTCCACAGACTTGGATTGCGTAGGACGAGCTGTATGAAGTCACTTTGTTTTGTTTTTTTTACTTTCAGCTGTTTTTAAATGTTTACTTTAGTCCCTATCTACAGTTCGTCAGTTGTTTAGGGGCATGCTGCAACATGGTTTGCTGTGAGGCTCCAGAAATGTTTTGTGGACTACGAAACTTCACCTGACTTTCCATTGGCTTGAGGGTGACTAGATAATGATTGAATGTTTATTTTCTGGACAATTTATCCTTTAATCACATCTTCATATGTTCTGCACTTCAATGTAAAGGTAAAAAATCTATTGCTGAGCCAGTTTGGGGCTCCTTGGAAAGAATATTAATTACTTTTGGCGTATTGAGGAGGTAAAATAATAAAATAAAATAAAAACAAACAATAATTGTAGCAACGGACTGTACTTTGCATTGTTTTCTCTGAATGAATGTTGAGTACTGGCAAATGGTTGTGGAATGACGTTAATAGAAGTGTGGCTGTACTATTTCTTATAAACACTGAAGTCTCACTACTTGATTTTTCTAAGACTTCCCCAGGGGTCAAGAAAGTAGGAGGAGAAATAACAGATGTTAAAGAGAAAGGGTCAAGTCAAAAAGCAGAGATTTACTAGATAAAATAACGAGAGTAAATGACGAGAACAGATTTGATGTTTTATATCGCACAATCAAGATACCATAGACAAGCAGACCATAAACTTGAGTCTTTCTATGTATATCAAATAGAATATCTAAACATGTCCCCCTTCAAGGTTTTAACATTCAAGCCTCAGATTTAAAAAAAAAGGGTATTTTAATAAATAAAGCAGACAGTTCAAACCTCACAATCACAGGACATTATCAGGCTGAATGTGTGCAATAACAACACACACAGTGGGTCACTGTCCAAACACTCCTTTAAGTTTGTACTCTGAGGGAAAGCCAACCAGTTGCTCTGCTCCATACACG